>NC_045432.1:29231970-29537970 GCF_902635505.1 Sarcophilus harrisii
GGGGCTAGACCCATTTCCCAAATTAACTAAGCAGAGACATCTCCAGGTACAAAGAAAAAGTATTTATTTAGTCCCTGCGGGAGAGGCCCAGAAACATACCAGGGAGCCATCCCCACTGCCACCTTGTACTCCTGGAACCCAACTAGCTTCTTTTGCCTTCTCAGGTTTAAATAACAAAAGACCCAAGCCCTCTCATTGGATAGACTAAAAGGAAGTAACCATCCTTGACCAATGGTCACCAATGTTGTCTGCTTCCTGTGGGCTTGACTTTTTAGAGATGACATGACTCCCTGCAACCCAGAGTTCAAGATGGGGAATAGGGATCATATGACTTAGGCCTAGTCTCACAAACTGAGAAAATTCATCCAGGCTGTCCCATTCAGACCTAAGCTCCAGGAAAATCTCTTTGGTAGTTGTTTGGCAGTTGTAATAATTCAGACAAGTGGTGATGAGATCCTGAATCAGGGTGATAATTTTGTGAGGAGAGGGAAAGGGACATATCCAAGAAATGGGGAACCTCAATTATCATTTCCATGTAGATATTTCTCAAATCTATTTATAAATCCTGAACTTGTGTCCTAACCTCTAATCTCCTATCACCAACCTCCTAATAGATATGTCAAAATAGGCATTGTACAGACCTCTCACACTCATCTCCAAAACAGAACATGTGATTTTTCTTCCCTTTTCTCTTTTTTCTTCCCTCATCTCTTCTTTTCTCATCCCAATGTACTTAGTACTGCCCAGGATAGGAACATCTTCTAAGTCACCCAGCCTTGTAATCTCAGTATCATTCTTTAATTCTCACTCTCTCTTATCCTACATATCCAATCTATTGCCAAGGTCTGTCATTTGATCTTTATATTTTTCCTAAACTTGCTTCAAGCTCTCAAATGAAATATCTTCTCAGCTTGTTTGATAATTTGTAAACGCTCTCTAAGGTATAGCTAAGTTTTCTGAACCTATTGGAATATAACTTTTGTTTAGGTCATTTCAGTTCAAAGACCTTTGGCCATTTAGTTTCTTTCTTTCTTTTTTTTATTTAATAGCCTTTTATTTACAGGTTATATGTATGGGTAACTTTACAGCATTGACAACTGCCAAACCTCTTGTTCCAATTTTTCCCCTCCTTCCCCCCACCCCCTGCCCCAAATGGCAGGATGACCAATAGATGTTAAATATATTAAAATATAAATTAGATATACTATAGGTATACATGGCCATTTAGTTTCAAGGTTTTTAAATGAATTTGATTGATTGGCATCTTATGTCTTACTTTAAGTGGGATGGGGTCCAATAAATCAATTACTTTTCACTTTTACACTATGAAATATAAGAGGGAAACAAAAAGGCTTTCACAAACAGTTCTCCCCACAATCATATCTTTAGAGTGACACAATGGACCGAATGGTACAGAGAATATACAAGGGTTTACTGTGTATTTTTTGTTGGTTACAAAAAAAGCATTTGATCTGGGAGAACATATACATCCTTAAGGGTTCTCCAACAAGGATTCTCTCCAGCATGGGTTAAGCTGATAAAAGATTCCTGGGCAAATGGAGCAACAGAGACTATTGTTCAACAGTCCTCTAAGTATTAATGTTAAGGCGGGCATAAAATAAACAGGCGAATGCCCAGTAAACCTGTTTGCCATGATCATGGAGAATATCATAGGCGAGGTCCAAATAGAAGAGAGCAACAGTTCCTATTGTCCTAGTTACATTGAGCCTTAGGACATAACAGAGCCTACTCAATGGGATATATGATTAATTGAAAGAGATCAGTTTAACAATCCAAACAGCAAAGCCAAATGGATAAGGGATGCCTATAGTCCAAATTATGACATAAAGTTGGATAGTCATTTTGTTGAGTTGGTAAATCAGTACATATACTCAAGACAGGTGCCACACATAGACAGTCATTTATGTGCAGGGTTAAAAAAGAAGAAAAGAATTGACTAGGTTGTGTTTGGAAGTTGTGTTGTGCTTTCAGTGACCTCAAACTCCTACCCAGAACAAAAGTACATCTTTTTGATGAAAAGATGATTACTAATTTTGGTGCACCGTGTTCCCCAAAGAATCAAAGGAGAGTTGACTAATCATGCTTTGAAAACAAGGGAACAGCCTGAGTCCTCCACTAGCGCTGGGAAAATTTAGAAAGTCTTAGAAGGAGGCCCCTACCACATTAAATAACTCCTCTGCAGAAGATTTATGGGAACAGCAAGTAAAGGAATTTGCAGAGGATGAAAAGTCATGGACTGCGATCTGCTCTTCTCTCACATTCACTGAAGTATTATAGCATCCAGAATCAGGAAGGTGGGTGATTCTGCCCTGTCTTCTCCCCTGATCAGACCCCAACCGAAATCCTATATTCAGATCTGGAAACTACATTTTAGGAAGGTCATTGATAGAGATGAAAAGTGTCAGCCAGAATAAATAAGAATTTTGAGGTCACAGGGAGAAAAAAATGGAAATCAATATCTTATGAAAGTAAATGTTGAAAACTATCTTTACACATAACTAAAAACTTCCTAAGTTCAAATCTAGCCTCAGACACTTACTAGCTGAGTAACCCTGGGAAAATCATCTCCCCTGTTTGCCTCAGTTTCCTCATCCGTAAAATGAGCCAGGAAAAGAAATGGCAAACCACTCCATTATCTTTGCCAAGAAAACCTCAATTGGAGTCATGAAGAGTTAGACATGACTAAACAACAAACCTAGAGAGGAGACAATTCGGCAGAGTGGGAGAGTGGGGCAAAGAAAATTGTTGCATTCAAATATTGATGGGCTGTCAATTGACATATGGATTAAATGTGTTATAGTTGTCCTCAGAGGTCAGAATTAGAAAACAATAGGTCAAATTAATATTTAGGCTGTATGTAAGGGAGAGCTTTCTAACTACAGAGGTGTACAAAAGTAGAATGGGCTGCTTTAAAGATCAAGGAAGTCCCTACACTATAGGTCTTCAATTGAAGGCTGGATGATCATTTGTCGAAGATTTTGTATAATTCTGATCAATATGAATTACAAATGATAGCTTCTGAGAATTGTGAAAACCTACAAATATATGAATAACTGTCTCTCTGTTGCATTGACTAAAGTAACCACCAAAATCAAACTAAAGTCCATTTTCTCTTTCACTACACCATTTAATGGGTAGCACCTTACATCTGAAGAATTGGTGATAATTGTCACTTTTTCTTCACCTCTTATTTCTCTGCATTACTCATCACTACACTATCTAATGTAGATTCTCATGCATCTTTCTCTATCTGCTTCTCTCCTTTTCTGTTTCTTTAATTTTCATTTTCTAGCCTTAGATCCCACTCACACATGATCCTTGTAAAAGCAACTCGAGGTTCAAGGCATTCATTGGGTCAGCATCCACTCAAAATCACATCATGAGCCCCCATTGGTGTTTCTTTTCCAGACCAAAAGGAGAACACCAGTTCAAAGCAAATGGCATTTAATTAAATAACATTGCAAAATAAATGATGAAGAAAATTTCCTCCCACGGACAAGGGGAGTACATTGTCTTACAGATTCCTACACTACTGATGAATGCAAGAATATGTATGGTGTACATGGGGCCTAGGAACATGTGTAGGAGAGGGGTGCACTCAAAAGGAATGCATATAGCGAGGGCACACGTATGGAACATATAAGGAATGGAAATAGTCCAAGAAAGTCATGTTCTCAGAGCTATTGTTCCAAATGGAACTTTCTTTCTGCCATTTCCCGTTCCTTGTGGAACAGTCACCATTAACTGGTGGTTAAGTCATGTCACTGAGTTACTGGTTGCTGGAGTGGACTACCGGATTTCATTGTTGGGCTATTCGATGCTCTCTGCTGCCATCTGATGGCATTTTAGGCCTAGACTTCTTTCTGCTTCCATCTACTACTGGTCCAAAGCATAGGTCCATAGGAATGGGGGAATAGCCTACCACCTGTTTGCCATTTAAAGCCCTTCACAATCTACCCCACTTTCCCTTTTCCTCCTTATCATACACATTCTTTTCACACACTCAACAAGATAGTCAAATTCGCCTTCTTGCTGTTCTTTGTATGAAACACTTCATTTCCCATCTCCATGACTTTGCATTGGCTGTTCCTCATGCCTGGAATGCACTCCCTCTTTATCTTAATCTCTTGGAATCACAAGGTTTTTTAAAGACTTAACTAAAGCACCACTTTCTTTCTTTGTGAAGCCTTTCCTGATCCCACCCTTCAGTTGCAAATGATTTAGATCCCTTCCATCCCCATCATCTGTCTATTGTATCTAGCTAGCTAGCTAAGTAATTATCTATCTATATCTTGTCTCTCCTCATGTAATAAAAGGGCCGGGACAAAAACTACTTTTGTCGTTGTATATCCAGTGCCTCAAATGGTGCCTGGCACATAGAACCCTAAATGTTTATTGATTATAGATTGATTGACAATGACATAAGTTATCTCAGCTCTTTGTTGTAGTTAGCCCTTAGGCATTACATCTGTCCCTATGAATTCCTTTGCCTTGTGGTCACCCTAAAATCCCAATCTCCCATCAGATTTCCTCTTAGAAAATTCTTTTCAAATCCTTTGCATTTCTGTAAGCTAGGGACTCATTTAGAAGGGCCAAATACATGACCAAGATAGAACTGTGAAGAGTATATGCAAGTTTTTTGATTTCCTTCACAAGCTAATTGTACAATATTTCAGAGTCTGATTCTTTTTGTACAGCAAAATAATGGTTTGGTCATGTATACTTATTGTGTATCTAATTTATATTTTAATATATTTAACATCTACTGCTCATCCTGCCACCTGGGGGAGGAGGTGGGGGGGTAAGAGGTGAAAAATTGGAACAAGAGGTTTGGCAGTTGTTAATGCTGTAAAGTTACCCATGCATATAACCTGTAAATAAAAGGCTATTAAATTAAAAACAAAAACAAAAACAAAAACAAAAAACAAAAAACAAAAACAAAAAAAAATCCTTTGCATTTCCACGATGAGAACAGTGGTCAAAGCAAGTCTCCCTTCAGGAGCAAGGCTAAAAGAAGCTAACAGAATTGGCAACTTTTCTTCTATTACTCTGCCAGAACCAATTCTCTATACTTTTTAAACTTCCCTTCATTCTCTTCCCTTCCATTCTTTTCCCTTTCTCTTTTTCTTGTCCATTAATCCATTTTTCTTTCTCTCTCCTTTGAACAGTTTTATTATACATTACTCCTCTTCACACAAACTACAATCTAGTCAAACTAGTCATCTCACTATTCTTGCTATGCAGTTCCTATTTTTCCTCATTGGTTCAAACATTTAAAATTTAAATTACAAATATAAAAAATACACAATGCAATACTGGGTACTGAAAGATATACTTTGATACTTCAAAGGATCAATGATCTCATATATGAGAGCGGTCCCTTCATCAACGAGGATTGCAACATATCTCATGTAATTCTCTTTGGTGTTCTCACATAGATCTTTCATTGCAAATCTACTCAATTTGCTAGAGCTCTTGCTCTAGTTGATTTTATATTCTGTGGATAACAGTGCAGGGTTCAATTCAAGTCAACATGTATTTTTTTTAAAGTGCCTCCTATGTGCCAAGCACTGGGCTAAAGAGATAGAAAGGCACAAAACAACCTCTTCTTTGAAGGAATTCCTAGTCTAATGGGGGAGAGAACATGCACAACTATGTACAAATTTATCATATATATATATATATATATATATATATATATATATGATAAATTAAAGATAATCTCAGAAGGAAGGTGCTAAAAATAAGAAGGCCTGAGAAAGATGTCTTGCAAAAGATTTTAGCTGAGACTTTAAAAATCTCAGGAAGCAGAGATGAGAAGGGAGAAAAATCCAGACTCAAGAGAAAGCCAGAGAAATTACATGGAGTCAGAAGATGTCTAAGGAACAGCAAGGAAGACAATGTAACTGGATTGCAGAGTATATGGAAAGGAGTGAGGTGTATAAAGATTGGAAAAGTAGGAAGTGGTCAGGTTATAAAGTGCTGTGAAGGCCCAACAGAAGATTTTATATTGATCAGGGAGGTAATAAGGAGTCACAAGTTTGTTGAGGAGGGAGATGACCTGGTTAGACTTGTATTTTCAGAAGATCAATTTGACAATTGAATTGGGATGGACTGGAGTGTAGAGAGACTCGAAGCAGAAAGACTGCTAGGTGTGAAATGATGAGGGCTTTGCACCAGGATGGTGGCAATGTCAGAAGGGTAAGGAGGCATGTATATGAGAGATGTTGCAAAGATAGAAATGACAGACCTTGACAACTGATTAGATACAGGAATTGCCAGAGATTTTGGCTTGTCCATTCCTTACTCTCACCATGGGATTCCATAACCTTTTCTGATATTACATTGTTGTATTACCAAAGGAACTGTGAATAGAGAGCCAGACATGGAGCCAGGAAGGCCTGGGTTCAGATTCTGTCTCTGACACATAATGTCTCTATGACCCTGGGTTAGTTGTTGAACCTCTCAGTGGTCTATGCAACTCTCACGGACTAAAAATTACATCATGAGCATGGGATAGCATTCATTTTTTTTAATAGCCCTTATTTTCAAAATAAATGCAAAGATAGTTCCCAACATTCACCCCCGCAAAACCCCATACTCCAAATTCCTCCCATTTCCCTACCTCCTCCCCTAGACAGCAAGTAATCTAATATGCCTTAAACATGTGCAATTTTTCTACATATATTTCCATAATTATCTTACTGCACAAGAAAAATCAGATCAAAAGGGGAAAAAATGAGAAAGAAAACAAAAAGCAAGCAAACAACAAGACTGAAAATACCATGTTGTGATCCACACTCAATTCCCACAATCCTTTCCCTGGATGCAGATGCTCTCTCCATCATAAGACCTGTAGAATTGGGCCGAATCACCTCATTGGCTAGCATTCTTTTAAAAAGAGATACAGAGAAAGAGACAGAAAGGAACAGACTTCCTACTGTGTCAGATCTATGCAAGATACCCCCAAGGAGGGACATCTCTCTAGCTGGTATCTTGGCTCTCTCTTTCCTTTCTCTGTGTTGAATTTGCTTTTCCTACCTTGTTCTTCTTTGAGTGGCTACTGTTTTCATGCCTAGGCCCAGAGATGTGTTCACTTTTATTCAATGGTTAAAAAAGGCTTCAATCCTCTCAAATTGATTAATGAGGTTAATCAATGAGGATGGAATTGTTAATTCTTTAATTTACTCTATTGCTTGCTTGATGGATTCAAATGAGGTATCTGGGACTTTTATGATTATGTTAATCTAATACTGTTTTTAGTGACAGTGCAGAGAGTTGTGGGAATCCCCTTCTTTGGTTGGAGGCGGAGGTCCAATGTGAAAAGAATTCATGAACCTGAAAAATGTGAATGGTAAAGGGAAGTTTTATTGGCACTGAGAAGTCAGCTTTGCTAGGAAGGCAGACTTCTGAGTGGCAAAGTCCTATTAGAGAAATAGAGGTTAGCACTGAGAAGAGAATCTCTTCACAGAAGACAAGAGTCCTGGTAGGCAGCTGTGCCAAGAGGAGAGAGAGGTCCCTTGGCAGAAGCATAATTCCTACTTCAGACTTCTGCAAAGATATGGAGTTTAGAACCATCCTTTATAGAAGTCTTGTAACATGTTTTCATAGCATTTACTATTACCAGTCTCTCCTGATTTCTAGGCCCTCAGGGTACCTCTGGCCACTTACCTTTGCAATGTCAACTAATTCTACCAATTTGCCTCCTCTGGGACCTTCTTGAATTGTAGTTTTAATAACCTAGAGCATGCTCAAGAACAGCCACGTGCAAACTTAAAGCCTTTGTTATACCTATTCATATAACACCCTGACTTGTTAACTCCCTAGTGAACACCTGAAGACTCATATGTTCACTATCAAGCTCCTTACCTCTCTTGGCTATCCATCCACTTGGCTCAGCTACCCCAGGATAAAGAGAATGACTTGCTGCCTGCGATGGGTTTAAAGAGGGTCTGTGAGGTCACACACAGCCAATCAGAGAGAGAGAGCTTTCTCCTGTTAACAAGCTATCTCAATATGGACAGGATCCCGCCCAAGGGGCAGTCCTCACCCATAGAAATTACTTCCAGGCCACTCAAATTTCCTGTTGCACTGTGCCCACCCATTTGAAGGACCCTTACAAAGTGTGAGACTAAAGCTTCCAGTTGAAAAGAGAGCTAATGCCACCAGGCCTAGATACTTACCTTGGAGTTTCAGCCACTCAATATCAAGCTGAGATCTCCAATTGAATGAAATTCACTTTGAAGGCTTCTTGAATGGGGATCTGGCTACCCAAAAGATCAATGTGGGGGTGATTTGCCTTGGAAAAGGCCCGGTCTGGAAAATACACCTTCTCCTAGACTCTCTGGAGTCTGGAAGATCCCAAATCAAATTCAGAGTGATTATTTTACAGATTAAAGGGGACACAATTTCACCCCCCATCAAACTGAAGTAGGGGATAGAACTTCTACCCTAACAAATATATAGTTAGTCATGTATCCCACTGAAAGGCAAAACACCACAGGCTAAGCTAATCTACTTTCTAGAGTTATTAGTTTTGAGCTTCTAACTTCCCAAATTTGGTGTAGATCTTTAAGAGAAGTATCTTCTAAAAATGTGAAATTTACTGATGAAATTAAAAAATATTCTATTCATTACTTTGCTACATAAAGGAAAATATCACCTCTTAGAAATAAAACAAATCCTGAGAGAAAGTAAATATTTAACATGAGTGATACTTCAGTGTGGAAAGAAAATTGTGGTGCCTAAGTGGTGTAGTGGATAAAGTGCTGTAGTTCAAATCTGGCCTTGACAGTTACCAGATGTGTGATTTTGGGCAAGTCACTTAACTTCAGTTTCCTCAGCTGTAAATTAGGGGTAATAACGATACTTACTTTGCAGAGTAGTTGTGAGGATCAAGTGTGATGATATTTTAAAAAAATGTATAATGATAATGTTTGACACTTAAGTGCTATATAAATGCTTATTCCTTTCCCTTCCTTCTACCAAGTCAATAAACTTTTTTCTAAGTTTTATCCTGGAGAAAGGGACTTAGAAACTTAATTTAAAAAACCAAATTCATTTTCTGCTGATTTCTTTACGAAAAGCATTTTAACCCCAGAGATAAGTAACTCCATTTTCATAAATTTGAGGACACTGATAAAGGCAATCAATAGAAGGAAAAAATTTAGTGAATTTTGTAATCATTGGTATATACATGGTTATGAAACCTAAATTTAGCCCCAGACATAATCTGAATGTAAATCCTTTCACAAATTATTGTCCATTCACTCTGTATCCCAAGAAAGCCACTGGTCTCTGGTATCCAGGTGCACTTGGCATAGATTCAACACTGAGAGGTTCCTCGATGACGAGGTGGTTTTCTGCACTGGATGTTGAGTCAGAAAGACATTTATTAGATGTCTGACTTAGATGACTTAGCAAGTCACTTCATCTCTGTCTGATTTAGTATCCCCATTATAAAATGGGCATAACAATAACATTTGTCTTAGGTTGTTCTAAGGATCAAATGAGATAATATCTGTAACTTGGCACAGTCCCTGATGCAGAATAAGAAACTTTAGGCATAGAAGCTAGAAATTCTCTCTTGTTAGAAATTCTTGGTCAGTGTTAAATTAACAAAAAATCATTTCTGCTAGATTTCTGTCTATTATAGAATTGAATATTAATATTTTTTATTAGTGTCTTTTAGATTTTGATTCTGATCACTAATAGAAAGCCAGCATGGGCTCAGGACCTCCTCTCTTCTAAAGACTTCCATAGTCAACTCAATAGAAGTAGGAGACCTTTAAAACATCTCTAGGCAGTTTTTTGGAGAACTCCATAGTGCTGCTGATTCCTGATTAACTTCTTTTAATATGACCTTTTAAAAAAGAAAGACCAAGTCTGGAAGCCACAGAGAAGGAGGTATTTATGCATATTTCTATTCTTGCCTGTATTTGTAGGAAGGAAGGAAACAAGCATTTATTAAATGCCTGCTACGAGTCAGGTATTTTTTTTTTTTTTTTTTTTTTTTTTTTTTTACAAATATTCTCTTGTTTGATTGATTCTCACTACAACTCTGGGAGGTAGATAAACTCTGTGATTTCAGATCCAGAGCTCTGTACCACTTACTCTCCTTGAGATGGGAAGGAAATTAGTATTCATGCCAGGTCTTATGCTTTACAATTATTATCTCATTTGGTATTCACAACAAAGCTTTGCTATTATTATCCCCATTTTGCAGGTGATGAAACTGAAGCAGTCACATAGTAAGTATCTCTCAGTGTTTGTAGCTACCTCCTATGTTGTATTTTTTTAGACTTAAACTATGCTAGTTTTAACCCTTCCTCTGACAATTATAAGCCACCTACTACTCTGAGACTAAATCCATTTTAATTATATAAGACTGCTTGTGATGCCTTGAAGGGATATTTTTTGACCTTTTAGATTGGACTGCAGATCTTGATTAGGCCTAGGACAACTAGTTCACGAACCAGAGTTTGCTCCCAGCTCCTCAAAGAATCCTATCACTCCATGACCTTCTGCCTGGGGACAAAAATGATACATTTTGTATTTTCTTGTTTTTTGTTTAGTTGTTTTTCACTTTTTATGACCTACTTTGCAGTTTTCTTGGTGTGATTTTCCATTTCCTTCTCCAGCTCATTTTACAGATGAGTATACTGAGGTAAACAGGGTTAAGGGGCCTTCCCAGGGTCACACACCTAGTAAGTGTAGGAGGTCACATTTGAACTCAGATCTTCTTGACTCCAGGGTTGGCATTCTATCCAATGGACCACCTCACTGTCACAATTTCTTCATTGCTTATTATTAAATAATTTTAATTAAATTAATACATTTAATTTAAATTTAGTAAATTAAATAATTTAGTATATATGAAGCTGTTTTGTGTTTAGAAGTATAAGGGAGTAACAGATCTTCAAATGAATAGATACTCCACAGTTAAGAATGTGTGACCCCAAGAGTATTAAGGAAACTCCCCAAGATATGTTTGCTCAACATATTCTTCTGGTCATTTCAAGGTCTTTGACTTTAAAATGGGAAACAAGGCTAACAATGCCTTTCTGCCAGAAGGAAAGACCAGGTTCCCTGTTAAAGGGCTGCAGCTGGAATCAGGTTAGTGGGCTTTTACCACAGAAACATGCAGACAGAAGTTAGCTTTGAGTGCCTAACTTAGGAAAAGTTGGGAGTGCTCAGAATGGGGCTCAGAACATATATAAAATGTTTCTGTCCCAGAAGAAGTCAGTATTCATGTCACCATGAAGAAGCAAATAAAAATATATTTAGAAAAATAAAACGTGAAAATTCTTAGACAAAATTGTCTATCATGTTTTTCAAAAAAGCATTATTTCAATATAAATTAAGGGTGTATACAAAGTGCCTGTCTTCTCAGTTGGTGGTGGGGGAACCAGAGGGAGAGAAAGAATTAGAAATTCAAAATTTAAAAATTAATGTTAAGCATGTAAAAATAAAAAGCACAGTAATTGGATTGTTTGAGTTATAATGTTTTGTTTTGTTTTGGTTTTTGCTAAGAACAGACTGTCTTTTCTGAGTCTATGTAAAGATCTTTTTTCTAAAAAAAATGTTCAATGTTTAACCAAGTGAAGCCAGTTTAAGAGTTTTTTTCTCCACTGACTACTAAAAAAGAAGAGGGGGAAAAGAGTTTGCAGTCACTTTATGATTTAAAATTTTGCAGTTTCTAGCAGCTTAAAAACCCTGCTTTGCAGTTATTGTCTTAACTTTCCCTTCTCTTCACATTGGAGGGAAGAAAACTTCCTTTTAAATTGCCTTGAAAAAAAAAGGGAAGTAATTTTTAAAAAGGTAAAATTTCACGTTAAGATTTGGGTTTGGCCAATCACAGTGAGCTCCTGAAGGATTTGTCAGAATTTAATTGTCTGGTAAATCAGAAGCAAAACCCCCTGAAAGGAATTAGAATAGACCATGCCATTTGCCACTTTTTGGGGAAGAGACAAAATTGAAAGGCTGCTGTTTTTTTGTGATGAGAAGATGCCAATAAAACTGAAAGTTTCAGATCTAATTCCCTAAAAGCAAACTTTTGCAATGACTTTGAGATGAATAGGAATATTGTGCTAATTTGCAAAAGAGATGGAGACTAGATCTGAAACATAATAGTGAAACATTATTTGAAGACAGAAAGTAGATGTTAAGAAATTAAGCAGTATCGAAAAGGAGATGAAATATTGAAGCAATATGAAGAGAAATGCACTACTGTGATTTCGATCAGTCTGGGTTATAAAGAGTTAAGAACAAAAATAGGCAACAAGCTTTTATTAAGAGCCCACTTATGTACCGAGCACTGTGCTAAGCCCAGGGGATACTAAGACAAGCAGAAAAACCAAAACAAACCCAGTTCCTGAAAGATGGCAGGCTTGGGCCTGTTCTCAAAATGAAGGCCCCAGAAGGAACTTAGTATTGAGAGAGAAGGGAGCTGGAAAGATGCAGGGATGTTCCAGGGACTGAAGGCTTCAGGCACTGAAGGAAATTCCAGGTTGAAAGGGCAGCTGATAGTGGTAAAGTCAAGAAGTACTGATTTGGGACTGTCCCAAAATGGAAAACTGGTCAAGATAATTAAAAGAAATGAAATGTTTAGGGGTCCTCAAACTTTTTAAATAGGAGGCCAGTTCACTGTCCCTCAGATTGGTGGAGGGCCGGACTATAGTAAAAACAAAACCTTTGTTTTGTGGGCCTTTAAATAAAGAAACTTCATAGCCCTGGGTGAGGGGGATAAACGTCCTCAGCAGCTGCATCTGGCCTGTGGGCCATAGTTTGAGGACCCCTGGACACTGATGAGATATATATACCTGAACCTTGATTGTAAGAAAATGAGAAACGTATAGAGATGCTTTTGAAAATAAAAAATTCTAAAAATACAATTTTGAATGTAGTATTTTTAACTCATGTAAAGTCCACATTAGTGTCTTCAATTTCTGATTCTCCAATGGCAGAAAAATAGAACAAGTGATTTTTCACTTAAACAGGGACCAATACTGGATTGCATTAAGGAGAAAAACAGACAGATTGTCATGCCCAGTTTCAATGTTCACTCTGTGAAACACTTATTTGCTCCCTAGGGAGTTGGAGTTTTCAGATTTCTAGTGATTTCAAAGCTTCACTTTATGGATGCTAGTATTCTTGTGAGTTTTGAAAAGAAGCTGGAATTATATAACAACTTTTAAATTTAAGTAGTTCGAAATTTGAATTTCTATTGGATTTGAGTACATTTATGTTGGGTTTTTCATTTATATTGGGTTTGATTAATTGAGGATAGTTACTAGTCATGGAATAGTTGATATGTGCTTGGGGTTGCTGGTGCTCTACCTTTGCAGGTGTGACAATAAAAGCAGGGAAAAAATCCTCTGTGCTAGTTTCTGAACACAATCAACATAGACCCCTACTTCTTACTCTATGGTTCCAGACCCCATGTGCAGCTGAATGTAGGGGTCACAAAATTATGATTTATTATAAGTAAGTGATTTGTATAGCTATTTTATATACCTATATGCCTGGAGTCACTGAAAAATTTCTGGCAAAAAGGGGACACAAGTCTACCAAAATTGGTAGATGAATGGAATGGGTTTTTTTCCATTGATGATTTGGAGATTCGATTCAACTGGATTAATATCGTTAGATTGACAATAGTTTTATTTCATGTTTATGTCTCAAGTCCATGAGATTGTTTTATATTTGTGCTATGTTTGTAGGTTTTGTGGGTATGAGTGTGGAAATTATATAGAAGTACTGTTTATTTGAGGCATTTATAACATTATAATTTGAATGTTGTGATTGATAATGTGAATGATGTGATGTGAATGATTGTGATTGTGAATGACTGTGATTGCAGTCACTCTTCCCCACGTTAATAGTCATAAGCTTTCAAATGTGTATACTCTGGTTTGTCAGACTTAATTTGGATTTGATAAACAGTACAACAAGCTTAGGGAATGCTATCAGAAAACGCAGTTTGAAAACAATTAAATTCCTAAGGATTAGGAATATTTGGAAATAATCAAAACTGTAAAATATATTGTATTTGAGTGGATGGGTGGCCTGCCATCCCCTTCTGAGGAGGCTAAGGCTGAGGGATTACCTGAATTCTGGAGTTGTGAACTGCAATGGGCTATAAAGATGACTGTCTACAATAATTGCTGCACCAATTCAATGAACCTGCAGGTCTTCCTAAGAGGTAGTGAACTGGCCCAGATCTGAATAAATGAGTAGTTCAAAGATGCCATGCTGATGAGTAGCCACTGCATCTGGGGGCAGATGTGGAGACCCATTCTCTTGAAAAAGAAAACTATGGAAAGGATAAATTTGGTGGGTATATCTTAAAAATACAGACTCAATTGTTATAGCAATTCTCTTTGAGAGAGTTAACCTGGTGTTGGTTGATGAATTGAGCCTAGTATACCCTTAGTCATTTGCTTCCATCTGTAAATGTGAGACATCCTAGAATGTGAATTTTCGAGGATTTTCTGTAACTACCTTTTATTTATTTTGTATTTAATTCTGTATATATTTATTTATATTCATGATGTATCTCACAATATGCTATCTTTGTTAGGATTGTTTCACTTTTTGTCTATTCTCAGGGTCTGACACAGAGCCTGGCATATGATGACCATTTAATAAACATTTATCGATTGATAATTAAATTTCAGAAGGACTGGAGAAATTCGTAGCTCCAAATAATGTTAGTGTTTCTATCTTCCCACTGTCCCTCCAGCATGAAAACTTGTCTTTTGTCAGCTTTGCCCTTTTCAGGGGCCTGAAGTGAAATCTCAGGATTGTCTTAATATGCATTTCTCTTATTATTAGTGATTTGGAGGTTAATTTCATTCTTCTTTTGAAACCTGTCCTATCCATTGGCCATTTACTCATTTATTGTGTATTTGGATTGTCTTCCAAGAGCTCTTGCAACATGGATTATTGATGCCTTTTGTCCTAATTCCACTCTGAAGGACATACTGTGAAAACTCAGCTTTATCATTGCTGCCTTGGCGAATGTTGCAATTCTTTTTAAAACTATTTAATATCTTTTATCTTTTAGGGAAAAGCTCTTGTTCTCAGATATTGATGGTAATTCCCCATACACGGGATCCCATATTTTTATCTTTGATTATTTGATAAAAAGCTCTTTCCCCCTACTTTAGTTTTTCTCACTGTAATGTTATTGATTTTGCTTGTGCAGAAGCTTACTTTTTTTAAAAATTTCATTGGCATAGGGAATTGCAGTGAGGAAATTCCCTTTGCCAAGGAGGTTCAGCACAAGCTCTGCAATTTAGTCTTCTAATTGTCTGAATTATTAAGAGGCAAAAAACATCTTGCTCAGTGTTTTCCTGCCGGTGTGTGCTCTCGGGCTCGTTGACCTGGAGCCAAAAGGGAGGTCTAAGGCCATCTGTTTAAGTTCCCTCCTTTTTTCAGAGGCAGAAACTGAGGTTTTATTAGCTGCTAAGATCATACAGCTAAGATATGTCAGAAATGGCATTTAAACTCAGGTTTTCCTAAGAGGCCAGTTCTATTTCTTGGATGTGGTCAAAATTGCCTTTTCGCTGAGCTCCTTCTAGCCCTGGCTTCCAGGAATTTCTCCTCTACTCACAATTTGGAAAAAGTACGTCCCTTCTATTGTCTCTGTTCTTAAAAGAAAAATAGTGTTATATTTGGTGCGTGTATCTATTTGAAATTTATTTCTGCATGCAATATTATCTGCTGGCTTAAATAGCCATTTTTCAGCTGCTCTCGTTAAAACAGAGGGTCCCTTTCTCACTGGAAGCAATGCACTGCTGAGCTCAGTTCCTTCTAGCTCTGCTCTGTGGGTTCAGTTCAGCTCGGCTCCGCCCCGCCCTCTTTTTCTTAGGCCTGACTCCATTTTTTCATCCTATGCTTCCCTTCGCTTTCCTTTCCTCGCCCCGCCCCTCTCCTCTGCCTCCTCCCCTACCAACGGAAACAGGGAAAAGGCTTTGCGTGGATTAAGCCGAGTTTTACTGGGCATGCGCCAACGTGGCCCGGGAGGTTCTCAATGAGCATGCGCCAAGGCTGACGCCTGTCGCCGCCCGACGCTGCCTTTCACTTTCTCAGCTGACCCGTAGACGTTTTTTCTCAGTGCCGTCGTCTCCTCTCGAGAAGCGGCGCAGGTTGCACATGCGCGGTGGTTGTGGTTCTCTCTGGTTGCAAAGGTAAGCGAGCGGATGGGCAGAGTAAGAGGGAGGGGCCCGAATTTAGAGGCAGGTGTTGGAGAATAATCTCCCACCTGTCTTAGAAGGAGGGGTCGCCCTGAGTGTTTTTTCCGCCGCAGTCGACTCGGTCTTTACGGCAGGCCTGGGGAATTGGGTCCTGGCGGTTTCCCCCGGTAGTTCTTCGTCTCGTCTGCCGAACAGGTAGTTTTTTTCGGGGGGCCCACGCCGCGGATTCGCCGCGCGCTGTATTTGTTTGCTTGACCGTTCGCCCTGTGTTCGTTTCCCGGCCCTAAACTGGGACCGAGATTCTGAGCTGGGGAGGAGGGGGGGGGAAGCGGAGGGAGAGGGCGGTGGCGCTCGGGCAATACCCGTGTCCGGCTTTTCCTCTCCCTTATGTCGCGAGGGACTGAGACCGGCGTGGGGGCGGGCTGGTTTTCCCCTAGTGTTATCGGAAGGAAAAAGAAGGCGGCAATTGTGGCGGCCTGACTATCCCCTCCGGGGCTGGGAAAATACAATGGGAATTTCTAGAAAGTTCTGTGAGGCTGTGGTGCACCTCCACTTAAAAGTGGGGCGGGCTTGAGGGGGAGAAAGGAAAAAAAAAACTCGCCCTAAGAGCTCAGTTCTAGAGGAAGTGAGCCCATAATTCATCCCTCTGCTACCAAAACCTCTCTCCCAAGCCAGCTTTGTGGAACAAAGATGAATTTGGATTTGATAGAAAGTTTTGGAAAATAGCACAAAAAAGCCGAAGTGGGCAAATCCTTACACCCCTCTCGCGAGGCTCTCCTTCACCCTTCCCCCCCCCCCCAAGCAGTAATGTTTCCCATCACGTGTAAGGATTGTCCGTCGTGGTATTCAAAGATAGTTATTTCCTAACTAGAAAAAGTCAAACTTACGATGTATTTGTTACGAATTTGCTGGGAGCAGACTGGTTTTGTTGCTCTGCGGGATTTGTGTTTAATATTTGCTGTGACTGGATCAAGGAAACACTGATAATGAACCCCGGGACATGGAAATAACTTCCTTGTATTCAAACAGATGTACAACTGTTTAAGGGTGGTTTTTTTTGTTTGTTTGTTTTGTTTTTTAAAGGCTCATTAATACAGCACCAAGTTTGTATGTGAAACTGGAAATTTGGTTTTAGGGAAAAATCAAATATTTCTTAAGCATCTCCGTGCCAGGCATTGCTGTCTATACTTAGGATACAAAACAAAGTAATTCGTTCTCTCCAGGAGTTCCCGTTCTGTCCAGGGGATAGGGGATCATGTATTCATGTAAATATGTACGAAGTTCAGGAAAGACCACATGGAGGAGGTGATGGAGTTTTTCTTTGAAAAAAACTTAGGGTTCTGAAACGAGGTGGAGAAGGGAATGTGTTGTTGGCAGAACAGTATGAAGTTCGGTATACAGAAAAATGAAAAGATGGTTTGTCTTGTGTGAGGAACAAGAAGTTTCGGTGTCATTGGATTAGAAAGTGCAAAGTCGAGTGATTTCGAAGAGGGCTTGGAAGAGAAATTGGTAGATAATTCTTAAAAGTTTTAAATAACAAAGAGGAATTAGCATTTGATCCTGAAGGTAATAGGGAGCTAAGGGAGTATTTACACCAGGGATCTAACAAAGCCAAATATATCTATGCTTTGATAGTTTTGCCGAGGATGAATTGAGAAGGGGGGAGACTTGAGGCTGGAAGAACATTTAGAAGGTTTATTTCGTGATGCAGGTAGAAGTAATTACGGCCCGAAATTGGGCGTGGCCACATAAGTGAAGAGAAGGATTCTATAGATAATACCATGAAAGTAGAATGGACAATGCTAAGTAGGTGTATGGTTTGAGGCATCAGTGGTTTGTGTTATGAGAACTAAGTGTGATAAATTTTAATTAAAGAAGGGAAAGGCCTAATTTAGAAGGTTCTTATTTCTCTCTTTTTTTTTTAATGAAGACATTTTAAAGTAACTTTTCATTTGAAGAAAAAATGTCAGAGAGCAAGTATTCGTCTTTATTTTACACAGAAGAAAACTGAGTTTTAGAAAAGTATATTTACTTGCCTAGGATCACATAGCTAGTGAGTGTTGTGTTGGGGATGCATACCTAAAAGATTCTATTTCCAAATCTTTGCTATAGTGGGCTTGCCTTTGTCCACGTTAAATCTAATGGGTTGGAAGTTAAGGTGATTTAACTTGCTTTTAAATGCAGTTCAGTCCAGGAATTAACTGGTACCATTTAATTAATGAAAGGTTATTGACTATGAGACTTGAGATAAATCATGTTTTTTCTTAAATCAAGCCCTGCTGAAAAACAGGAAGTGCAATCGTTTGATTCTCTGTATTTTTTTCCCTATAGAATGGAGTTAAAAATAATAGTATATGAAATGGTTTGGGATTTTTTTGTGAGAATGCTATCACTACTTTCTCACTAGTCCTTCATTCCTTAATCTTTGTAATCTGGTTTACATACAGCTTTACTCAAATTAGGCTCACAGGTCATTTTTTTGGTTTTAGGAAATCCAATACTATTTTCAGTCCTCATTTTTTTATATTTGACAGGACTAGCTCTCTTCAGGAAGTTCAAGAGGCTTTTCCAAGTCCACCTAGTTGTTAATGCCTCCTCCTTTCTATTTATTCTATTTTATTTCTATTATTTTATTAATATTTCTATTGTTTTATTTATTTATTCTATTTTATTTTTTATTTATATCTATTTTATTTATTTATTTTATTATTTTTTATTTATATCTATTTTATCATTTATCAAATGATAAGTATTTATCTTTGAACATGTTTTGTTCTGGTAGAATGTAAGTTTGAAGGCATGGTCTGTCTCATTTTTGTATTGTATCTCTGGCACGTTGTTGATTAATAAATGCTTGTTTGATTTTTAGAAAGTGTGAATTGTTTGCAGTGATCCCCAACTCCTCCTTAAGAGAAACAAATCTGTTTAATATTAGTATCCTTCTGGTGTGCTGTAAGGCTTTGAATCATGAAACACCACAATCTGAAGATTGAGAATTGCCCAAAATGTTATGGTGAGATTCAGAGGTACAGTGGCCTTAATTAGCTGTGACTTGTTACATGCAGTATAGGGATAAAGGGAGAAAAACTGCAGAGGTCACAAAAATGATGAAGAAAGCTACAGGAAAACAAGAAAACCTCAAGGAAAGTCATTGACATAAATATCAAAATTTCTCTAAGATAGATTTTACTTTCCTCTCCCAGTTCAGGATTAGCAAGCAAATAAATTTACAGTAAATGAAGTTTCTTTTCAATGTGGGGCAACAGAATCTTGAAACCCTTACCATCTCTGGATTGGTTTCTTGTTAATGTCTACCCCTTTTTCTCCTTTCCTTTAACTCCCCAAAACTTGGTGAATGTTTTTATCACCTAGTCTGCGTCTTTCCAAGTTTCCTTGGAACAAAATTACAAGTTAACAACTATTCTTCTGCCTTACAGTCTTTGAAACAAGTAGGGAACACTCCCCCTCTCTAAGATAGTTCTTTCCTCTAGGCATTTTTGAAAATTCTGATAGCTAAAGAGAAAGATACCATCTTGTCTTCTCTAAAATGGGAACAGAAGCTCCTCGCCTCTTTGAATAATTCCTTTGGGTTCTCATTTTGGGCATCAGTTTTGCTAAAAGCTTTTGGATTTCCCTCTTCTCTTTTTGGTCAAAAAGTAGATATGAGTTCTATCTTTATCCTCATATCTTTACAATTCACCACTGGTAGACCCAGATAAAATAAAAGGTGTTCGTTGGGTCTCATTGGGCTCACACAATATTTGTTTGTTTGAAGAAACAGAAAGCTGCCTTTATGATGAAAATCAGCTGGGTAATTTTAAAAATTAAGCTTTTTCATTTCATCTGCTAAACAAATATAGAATATCAATTTGAAGCAAATAAATATTTTAATAGTGTGATTTAAAAAAAAAAAATGAAACAGCTTGTGTCTAAAAGACCAGATCCCCTTTAGTCTGTATATTAGACTAGAAATGGTCAAGAACCTATACTTAGCCCTTTACTTGCCTGTATTAGGCCATTTGTCAAAATGACAGCTTTTACAAAGAACTACAGGTGTTATTTCATTATTAGATCTTATCATAAAATAATAGCCTTAAAATTGTCATGGAATGGGCTTATAGTATGACCATTTTGGATTTATACCAAAATGCAGGATTGTTTCAGTATAAAGAAAGCTAACAGCATAATATTCTATATTACTAACAAACATAATAAAAACTATGATTATATTATTATGTTCCAAATTTTGTTAGATAAAATCCAACAGCTGTTTCTGTTAAAAGACTCTAGAAAACATAAGAATAAATGGACTTTTCCTTATCACAGTGAGTAGTAAGCTATCTGAAGCTGTGACCATTATTTGTAATAGAGAAAGGTTAGATGCCTTTCCAGTAAGATGGGGCAGAACAATGATGTCCATTATCACCAGTGTAATTTAACATAGTGTGAAAAATGGTGTCTATCACAAAATGACAAAGAAATTGAGGTAGTGAAGATTTAGGCTAGTTAAGGAAACAAGTACCACTTTTGTAGATCATATGATCATATCTAGAGAATCCTAAAAAAGAGTCAACTAAAAATTAAATGAAAGTAAGTTGTAGGACAAAGAATTAAGTCCACATAAATCATCAATCAGCATTTCTGAATGTTAAAGCAAAACCTAGCAGGAAGATAAAGAAAAATTTAATTTAAAATATGCTACAGAATGTAAAAAATACTTGGGAGTCTAATAAGCCATAAATAAGGACTATATGAATGTAACTACCAGTCTTTGCAGAAATAAAGACCTAAATAATTGAAGAAATGTTAATTATTGCTGGTTAGACCAAGTCAATCTAATAAATGACAATACTACCTAAGTTAATTTATTCATTCAATTCAGTTCCAATCAAGCTACCAAAGAATTATTTCATATAACTTTAAAGAAAAAAAAATTAATCTGTCAGAAAATAAAGTTAATCTCAAGGGCAATAATAAAAATAGTGGGAAGGAAGGGAACCTAGCAGTACCAAATCTCTAAGCAATAAACATGAAAATTATTCAGCAATTGTTAAAAACAAAGAGGGTATAAGTAGAGAAGATTAGATACACAACTTATAGAAGGAAACAAATTTAGTATTGTATTCAATAACCCAGAGACTCCCACTTACTGGTTTAAGGACTCAACTATTTGACCAAAATTTCCGGGAAAGCTGGAAAGCAGTCTAATAGAAAACAAATCTGCAGCAAGTTTCTCTGATTCAAATTTATTTTTAAAAAATTTCACAATAGTTCCCAATCCCAATATCAAAGTCAGTTCCCAAAGTAAAAAACCTAAAATGTTAACAAAAGTGAAAAAATACTCTGAATCATTAATAATTAAGGATATAGAAATTTAGGCAACTCAGATTCCATCTCCTGCCCCAAAAGAAAATAACTATTGTTTGAAGGGTTAAGGGAAGGCAGGTACACTCATGTACTTACTGGGAGAGGTAAAGATGAACCAGCCATTTTGGAAAGCAGTCTAAAACTATAGCCTATAAACAAACTGGTATACATAAATGTAATGGAAGGTTACTATATAATAAGAAATGAAGACCAGAAGAAGTTTTGTAGAGTGAAGTAGACAGAACAACCAAAAAAAAAAAAAAACAACAATATGCTACATGATGACTACAAAAATGTAAATGGAAAAAAACCCAAAACATTCAAACGTGAGTCTTGCAAAATTATTGAGAACAAGCAGAGATCTAAAGAAGAGATGAAGAATCACCTCCATCCCACCCTTCGCAAAGATAGGAAGTCCATGAATGTGGTACCTTGCATAGGTATTCAGTCTTTTTGATGGATTTGTTGTTTTTTCCCCATTTTTCTTTAAAAATGTTGTTTGCCATATGAGATGTCTTTCTTGGGAGGTGAGTGGAGAGGAACACTGGGGAATTTTGATGGTGTAAAAAGGCAAATTATTAATTAAAATGCCTTTTTAAAGTGTTGAGAGAAAAAAGAAGACATTAAAACTCAAAAGTCACTGAACTAACTCTATTTTTACTCAGTAATACTACTACTGGGTTTATTCTCCAAAGAGATCAAAAAAGTGAAAAAGGATTCATGTATTCAAAAATATTTATTTGTAGCACTTTTTATAAGTGGCAAAGAACTGTAAATTAAGGTTTGCCCATCTTTTGGGCAATGGCTGAACAAATTATGATATATACATATTATAGAATACCATTTCAGAGAAACTTGGGAGAAGACCTGTAGGAAGTGATGCGGAATGAAGTGAGTAAGTAGTACCAGGGGAACAATTTATACAGTCAGAGCAACATTATAAAGCAGACATCTTTGAAAGATTTGGAAATTCTTTATTAGTGCATTGACTAGTAACTAATGATAGCAGCTTATTTTCCACCTTATGACATATAATGGACTCAAGATACAGAATAAAACAATGCTTTCCAATTCAAAGAATGTGGAAATTTATTTTCTATTCATTTTTCTTTTTTAAGGATTTTCTTTTTCTTTTCTCAATGGGGGGGATGGGGTAAGGCAGGAAAAAAAGTCATTGAGGCAAATTTTTTTTGTTTTTTAATTCTGAACGGGGACCATAAAAAAGGCCAGTAAGAAGCATAGACAAGCAGGACAGCTTTGAAAGTTATATGATCAATTTATTATATACATAAAAAGGAAAAGCCAGACATTCTTTTTCTTCCTTTTCCTAATTCTGATATGTATCTGGAAATACCCAATTTATTTGGTGTTTCAGAATAAAAAATTAAATTTTTAAAATTATTATATTCAAATATTATCTCTTTTAAGTCTGGGCCTGCTAGTTCAAAGGCAAATGACTATGTGTGTCCAAGAATTTCTTTAAAATAAGGATGAAGACAGTGACACACCAGTAAGAGGGTATTTTAAAGGGAGTAGATAAGGACATTCAACAGTTGCCAGAAAGGGTCTTTTAGGTTTCGGTCCTATATAAGAGGCAGATCTGATCAGAGATGAGAAGCCTTAAAGAGGATCAAACTGGGAGTGTCCACTGGAAGGCATAGACAATTGGAATATATTCAAAGCCGGGTAATCAGGTTGAAGGGACTGTGCCAGAGGATCCTTTGAAGGAATTGAAGATGTTTAACTTGGAGGAAAAAGACTTAGTGGGGATATGATAGCTGTCTTCTGGTATTTTAAGATCTGTCATGAAGAAGGGAAAAGATTTGTGCTTGGCTGTAGAAGGCAGAGATAGAGGCAATATGTGCTGATAGCACATTACCTTTTCCGACCTCCAAAGAAAGGGTGTTAGGATTATGTAAGTCACTGCTCTCCCCCAGTTGAACAAATCTTCCAAAGTTGATTGCCATTTGCTCAAAAAGACTGATATTTATTTTTATTTCGTTTATTTATTTATTTTACAGAGGCATTTGGGGTTGTGTGTGACTTGTCCAGGGTCACACAGCCAGGAAGTGTTAAATTTCTGAAGTCAAATTTGAGCTCTGGTCCTGACTTCAGGGCTGATGCTCTAGCCACTGCACCACCTAGCTGCCCCTAAGACTGATTTTTACACTGTTGCCCTTAATCCCATTTTATAAGGCACAGATACTAAGACTAAATTCAGCAAGTTGCTGATGGAACAGCCCTCATATTTTCTCTGCTTCACTCATTCAGCTTTGGTTGACTAGGAGCTCTGTTTCACTTCTCATGGTCAATAATCATTCATTAGATGGTATTGGCCTTTTCTTGGACAGATGCAGTTAGTAGCAAGAATTCTAGAGATAGCAGTAACATGTGAACTCTAGAAATTCATTTCATCCAAAAAGCAGGGCAGCTCCTAATCTACTTGATTCATTTGTGCAATGTATTATTTCTGGAAGCCTCATGCTGCAATTTGTCAAGTAACTTA
Organism: Sarcophilus harrisii; assembly: GCF_902635505.1. Classification (NCBI taxonomy): domain Eukaryota; kingdom Metazoa; phylum Chordata; class Mammalia; order Dasyuromorphia; family Dasyuridae; genus Sarcophilus; species Sarcophilus harrisii. The sequence continues at coordinate 29,256,064 of NC_045432.1, forward strand.
TACTTATAAAGGAATAATACACTTTTAAAGAAATGTCCAGTAGATGGATAGGTATGGATTTTGGGGATAACAATTTCTCTTTCTCAGATATAAGATGGACTCATTTTGTGTTATTTCCCCCTCCCCATTTGCCTCTCAAGGTAATTTAATTTAATAGATTGATAAGGATTTAAAAATCTTATTTATGTCTAAACTGTGAATGAATAAATTCTGAATGAACTGGTCTATCTTTATATGCAACTGATCTTTCTCTTGGATGCTTCCTAATGTGTTCCCTGGTATTGATAGAACTCACTCGGGGATTTAAAGACCAGCACATATTATACTCTGAAGCATTACTAATAGTATTATAATTCATTGAGCCAATGGGCTCATTCAGTTATTCAAATGACCTTAGTGACCTTAATGCTTGGTTTCAGGGAAAGAATTTTACTTTCTCGCTGAGTCCAGAGGGTAGAGCTGATTTGGCTGAGAATTCGAAGGTGAGTACCTCATTATGTCTCATTCCTCTCTAAAGGATCATGCCTTATCTTTCCCACACCAGCTTTCCACTTTTACTTTGGAATAATAGTCAAACATTATTATTGCCTTTGATTCTGATTTGTGAGTTGCCAAGGCCAAGGCTCCTTCTTCTGACCATCTTTCCCTTCCCTGGCATACATCATTATCAGACACAGTCATCCGGTTCCTCTATCATATGCTACTCTGCCGTTCTGTTATGTCTTCTGTTGATAAAAAATTGCTCTTCATATTGGATCTGTATTCCCCCCCCCCAAAAAAAAGGGGGGGGGATGAATATAAGCTTGAGGGCAGAAAGTTTAATTTTGGTCTCTGTAGACTCAGCATCTTGGACATTGTCCAAAACTTAGTGGACACTTAAATGCCAATTGAATTGACTTATTTATTTTATCCTATGATTTCAACATTAAAACGAAACTTCTTGTTTAAAGAGGGTAGGTTAAAATACCTATTGAGGATTTTTTTTTCCTGAGGCAGTTGGGGTTAAATGATTTGCCCAGAGTCATATAGCCAGAAAATGTTGTGTCTGAGATCTGATTTGAACTCGGGTCTTCCTGACTTCAAGACTGGTACTCTATCCACTGCACCAACTAGCTGCCCCTATTAAAGATTTTTTTTAAAACTTAAATAGTTCAGTTGAATGTTCTGACATTTGACAGTTTTACATTTGTGATTTTTACATTTTATTTTATTGAAGCTTTTTATTTTAATATAGTTCTTATTTATTCTAATAACAGAGATCTTATTAGCTATTTATTATTCCCAGATGTTACACTAAAATGGCATTCTTAAAGAGGAAAGTACCTGTGATTTTAAGATATTTATGTTGGGTCAGAGACAGTGCCACCCAGTTAGAAAAAGTGTAAAATTTTTGTTCCTTTTTAGCCTGAGGGAAAAATGGAGATTGGGTTTATAAAGAAATTTAGAGTTTTTCTGTAAATACTGTAAAGAAGACTGTTAAAAACTAAGGTTAGTAGTAGATCTTCTTAAGTTAGCACATTTTTAGTTTTTATTATGTAGCTCTGAGTTTATGAATATTATATTGAACTCTGTGATTCAGTGTAAACTTTTACAACCACAGCATTATAGTATTAGCTATTGTGCAAGGTGTTGTTTTTAGCTTATGCTTTCTGCAAATAATAGCTGATTGGGAACTTTGGTCTTAGAGGTTTCATATCCAAGGAGGTGGCAGTGGTAGTGTTCAGACATGAACCACTGGAAAATGTATTTCGGATTCGTCCAGTGTATTTTAATGTTCTTTTTAACAAACAGCCCTAAGCACAAATATTATTCTAAAGTATTGCAATATTGGATCTGTAGGCAGTTCATGTTGATATCTTATTAATTTTTGCCTTTTGACCTTTTTAGAGGTATAATTTAGACAAAGAATCACAGAATTTTAGAGTAAAAATGGAATTCTAGATGCTCTTCCCTTCCCTTCCTTTCCTTTCCCTTTCCTTCTTTCTTTCTGTCATTCCCCCTCCACAGTCCTAGCTGTGCCCTTGCCTTTGTTCAAGGCCCAGTTCAGGTCCTACTTCCATGAAGTCTTCTCAATTTTTCTGTCAACCTCTGCACCTCCCACAGTGATACCCTAGAAATTTCTCCCTCCAGTTTCTTTGTATATCCCCTGGACTTTATATCCTTGTGTCAGCAATAGTGCCTTGTATATATATAACAAGCATTTAATAAATCCTTGTTAAGTAATAAACATTAAAAAATAGTTAAGTGGAAGAATATAGTTCAAGCTCTTTATTTTATAAGGAAACTGAGACTCATAAAGGTTAAATGATCTGATCTATTCAGGGTCACACAACTAATTGGTAACTAGAACTAGGGTTTTGGGTCAGGATGGGACTCTTAAGATTCTGTGTTCTGTCCTTCCTATCCTATTGTTGCTACCCTTTTATTCTCTACAAAGAGCAAGCCAGCCACAGCCATTTCCCTGCCCCCACTCTCATTATTATTAAAAGAAAAGGCTCTCTCCAGCCAGTCACAACCCCTGTCTATACCACCAGACCTTTATAGATTCATGTCACACACGATTGCTTGGCTTAAGTCGGGATTCTTAACCTTTTTGTGTCATGAGCCCTCTCTCAGAATGTTTTTAGATGTATAAAATAAAATTCATAGAATTGCAAAGGAAGCTACTTATTTTCCAAAGCAGTTGTAAATATATAAAAAACCCCACAGATTCATGAACCTCAGCTTGAGAAATCCTGACATAAAGTGTTGGTTTATTAATACTTTTTTAATCTACAGACTTTTCAGTTGATGTTAACAGGTTAGAGTTTATAATTTCAGTCATTTTTTATGTCAATGTTTAAATTCTCTGGGGAAGAATGCTACTTAAATTATATTTGAAATATTATCAATTATATTTAATATATAGCAGAAGTATTTTAGTGAGGTAGCATGAATCGAGTAATAGAGACATTAAGAGACATTAAGACAAAAGAGAGGCTAGAATCTTGACTGTGAATTTTAACTGTGACTTAAAAAGTTGCATGCCCTTTTTATCTCCGGTCTCCCTATCTAAGAAATTACTAAAACTTCTACTACTTACCCTCAAGCATTTTTCAAGATATGAGTAATGACTATTATTACTAGCCTGTGAAGTTTTGGTAATAGCCAAGTAGATTTTAAAAGAAACTATTTTTTACTAGCTCGTTTTGGAGCTTGATTACCTTAGTGGAGTGAATAGTCACAGTATTAAAACATTTAAAGTTTTTCCAAAATTTATTGAAATAAATTAATAAGTACCTTTAAAGCATACTAAATAGAAGCAGCTACATGACTCAGTGGATACAGCACTGAGCTTGAAGTCAGGAAGACCTAAATTCAAATTCAGCCTAAGACACTAGATGTCTGACCCTGAGCTAAGTAAGTGCCTTAACCTCTCTTTGCCTTAAATGCACTGGAAAGGGAAATAGCAAACCAACCACTCCAGTATCTTTGCCCAGAAAATGTCAGTGTCATGGAGAGTTGGCCATGACCAAAACACTGAATAACAATAACAAAAGAAGACCAAAGCATGATATTGCTTAGGTCTTCTAAGATATTAGTAGCTAATCGGAAGAAACATCACAATTGTGCCAAATTCTTTTATACTAAAATATAGTAGATGTCCTAAGACAAGTAGGATCAAATTTGGTCAAATTCTGAATGGAAAAGTCCTGATGTCCAGTTCAAAATGGGAATGAATGGTACTGGACTCTGGGCTATGTGGAAGTGGGGAGAATGGTTTATGTTCTCAAATAGTATTTATTAGACAGTACCTAGTTGGAGAGACAAACTTAACATAGATAAGATAATTAACAAGCACCTTCAGCAGTATATAATTAGCTATTAAATGGTCTGATTAGGAATATAAATGAAATCAGAATTAGCACTTAAAAGATTTCAATGAGTGAAAATGAGGGAAATATTCCAGATTGGAGTAGGAGAAGCAAGAACTGGGACTACCTACCTTGGGGAGCCATATATCCATGCAAAGGATTAACATGATTAAAATAATATTTGGAGATTCTGTTTTGCCTTATTGTTTATGAAGGATTGAAGGTGGGAGAGAATAGGAGACAGGGAAACTTGCTAATAGAAATAGCCTAGGCATGGGGTATTGGCTTGGATGGGGTAAATTCAAAACTATATGACAAATCTCAGAGATTTCAAGGAGAGAATCATCAGGCTTTAGTAGTACTAGATAGTGATAAAGGAGAGGGAGTCAAAAACGAAAGGTTCTTGCATGATAGTATCGACAAAATTTTTGTTTAATTTAGTGGTTTGGTTTTTTTTAATCATAGGAGGGTTTTTTCACTTGGAGAAAATATCTCTAACCTTAAAACTTGTAGATTTTAATTAAAGGGACAGAGTCCTATCATAATGATAATGATATAGTAGTTTAGAAAGTAAATAGATTTGATCTTGTGACTGGGGTCCTATAAAGGGGCAGTAGGCTCAAGAGAGATAGTAACTCCCCAAAAATCCCTCAAAGTAAAATTCCCAAGTTCTGTTAGTTTATTAACAGATTGTTCCAAAGAGGGATTTGCCTTTTGGGGAGGGCAGATGGAACATCAGAAAAATCTTCATGAAAGCGAGGGTACTAAATATGTACACCAAATCACAGGAGGAATTCTACAACAAGAGATATATGTGACTCAGGAGATTGAAGAATTTATAATAAACAAAGGCACAGTGACATATTCATTTGGGCCCCAATCCTTACAAGGGGAGCAGTGGGAGATGATGCTGGAAAGAGAAGTTGAAGCAGATTTGTGGAGCGTCTTGAATGCTAGCCCCTTAAGTTGGGACTTTCTTTGGTGGGCACTGAAGAGAGATTGAAAGCTTTTTAGGAGCTCTGGAGGGAGTAACAATAAAACTAACTGGCATGTATATATAGTGCTTTAAAGTTTGCAAAGCAAGCTGGCAGCATTTTATATTATGGATTGGAAAGAGAAGAGATTTTGAAAGGAGAACAACCAGTTAGGTTATTATGAATGTCTAGATGAGAGGTTATGATGCCCTAAATTAGGGAGATGGAAGATGAGAGCTATTGTGGAGAGGGCCAGACTCTGGTGCTTGTCAACTGATTGGATGGGGGGGGGGGGATAGAGAAGTGAGCAAAATGGATGAGTCAAAAGATGACTCATGAATAGAAATGGGGATGTCAAGAGGAGTTGGTGTGTGTGCCAAGATGATGAATTGGGATTTAGTCTGCTTGATTTTCTATTATCATTGTAATTCAGTTCAGCATTTATTAGACACCTTCTGGGTGCTGGAACTACAAAAACAAAACAGGCTCTGATGCAATTTTGAGGAGTAGCCAGCCTCTGAGGTTCTTGGGAGGCAGTGCTGTGATGATGAAAGGCCCTTGGAGGGGGGGGGCGTCAAGGGGAAAAAAGCCCAGAGGCTTCCGGGTAGCTTTCGCACGCCCCCCCGCCCCCCCAAATATTTAGGTCAGTATGGTGTTAGGTTCTGAGTTACTTGCCTTAACTCCTTCGATTGTGGTTTTATTTTCATTGCCACTTAATTTTCTTTGTACAGTGCCACGTGCAAATGGGCACTTAATAAATGCTAGGCTTACGTAAGCTCTCAATTTGCATAGATAACATTCATTAAACATTTACAACTCCTTAAATGAGCCAGTCCACATTGCTCAGATTTCACCCAGAGGCCTCCAGGCACAAACATAATCAAACAAGGTAATAGGCAAGTAGGAGATTTATGAGCTCCATGGAAACTGTTTAAAGGTTTTACTCTCATTTTTGTGGATTTAGAATTGTGGCTATTGCACACATTGCTTTGGCCCTTTAAATAATAAGGGCGTTTCAAAGGTGTGTTTGTCAAAGATGTGAAGGATATTTTTTCTGGTCAGCCATTTTAATCTGTACTGCCTGTAATCCCCAGAGTCCCCTGTTTCATTTTCCAGTGGCTGATGCAGACAGAAAGCTGTTGCTGTTTTTGTTTTTGGCTCTGACATTCAGTCCACAAACTCTGAATCTTGGAGCTCCTGACTTCCTGGAGTAAATTATTTTTAAAATGTTGAACCCTGGAAAACTCGATTTTTTTGGAGGGGGGAAGCTACCCAATTCAGTCTTATTTAAGGTGGTACACACTTGAATATTAATAAGGTTAATCCTTAATACTTTTCAGAGTACTGCTTTGTTCTTCGAATAGCATTTTTTGTTCCAAGTCAAATTTGATAGTTCTCAGAGTGTCTAACTGTAGCACAAAAGGAGACTAAAAAGAGCTTTAGGATTTGAGATTGTTAGAAATTTGGTCTCTCCTAACAACCTCAGCTTTTAGTAGCTGCTCTGGGCTAAAATAATTTGTCTTTAGTGCAGTTACCAAATGGATATTGAGGAGTTATTTTCTTCCATTATAACTTGGCCAGAGACACTAGTAATCAATCCCTTTTTCCTATTTTTCTTCTTTCAAACTCTTCCCCCCCCCCCCCCCCAGGTAAAAATAACCCATTTAGATAATAGCCTCAGCTTTCTAGGTATAATGTCAGGAGTATTAACTACTTGATGGGTTTTTTTGTGCCACCTATGACTTACTACTTTTGCAACTTTTTATTTCGAATGACTCATTTCAGACACTGTCCCCCAGGCTCAGAATGAACTCCCTCCCTCAAAATCCCTCTCCCAGTCAACAAGCATTTTAGTGGTATAATATCCTCCATTCAAGGTGCTGTGCCTAGGGTGCCAAGACAAAATGAAGAATAGCCTCTGTCTTCAAGGAGTTTTCATAGTTTTCTAGAACATTTGGACTGGATGTTCTTTTTGAACCTTGTTTGTACACTATTAGCATATTTCTCTGTGTTTCTCTTCTCTCCCTGTCCCTCTTCCCACCTCCTCCCCAAGTAGATTATAAAGTTGAGTGAAGTAGTTGACTACTTTTTTCATCTTTGTACCCCAGACAGTCCCATGTTTGAATTGTATTCCTAAGTGATATCTGGAACTAATTACTTATTCAAGGAATTCAAGGGTAGGATTGAAACTACCTCCCCCATCCTTTTTGGCCCTGGTGGCTTGCATAGAGAGAACACTTGTTGATGGCCACTTTTGCTTTTGTTCCCTTTAAATCCAACATTTCAAAACCTAAGCCCTCTCCTTTTCCTTGTTGTTCAGTCCTGTTTTACTCTTTGTGACCCCATTTGAAATTTTTTTTAAAATAGCATTTTATTTTTCCAAATAGATGCAAAGATAGTTTTCAGTATTCACCTTTGTAAAACCTTGTGTTTCAGATTTTTCTTCCTTTCTCTCCCTCTCCCTCCTCCCCTAGACAGCAAGCAGTCCACTATAGGTTAAACATATACAATTCTTCTAAACATATTTCCATATTAGTAGGGCTGTGCAAGAAAAATCAGATCAGCCATAGGAAAGAAAAAATAAGCAAGCAAACAACAACCCAAAAAAAGTGAAAATATTCACTTTGATCCATAGTTCTCTCTCTAGATGTGTGGATGGCACTTTCCTTTTGGAGCTGGCAAATATACTGGATCACTTGGCTATTTCCTTTTCTATCTCACTTGACAGATGAGGAAACTGAGGCAGACAGCTCAAAACAACTTGTCCAGGGTCATATAGCTAGTAAGTGGCTGAGGCTGGATTTGAACTCAGCAGGGTGAGTCTTTCTGACTTCAGATCTAGCACTCTATCTACTATGCCATCTACCTGGCCTGTGATGGCATCAAACACTCAGAACTGTGAACAAGGTCATTGTGATAGTGCTGGATCACTTAGGCAGTTTGAATAAAAAGAAGTCAGCTTGGAATTGAGGGAAAGAGATTTTGAACCTCTGGATTGGAAGGCTGGAGCAAAAGGGACACTGAACTGCAATGGAGAAGGAAAATATCGAGAAGTCATGGTCTCTACAGGCCTCTAAGAGGAGAACTCGGACAAAAAGAAGTCTCAAGGAAAGGTCAGCTTCCTCCCTCCATTTCTCTTCTGAAGCTTAACTGTCCACAGACACTTTAATTTTATCCTGTGTTTTCTTATCCACACGTTTCCAGGAAACTGAATTTTGCCTTATTCCTAAAGAGATCAGGAGTTAACTAGAGATATAAATGTGAATTTACTTTTAACACCTCTATCTAAGTGTTAGGAATTTTCCAAACTGGGGGCATTGTGACTGAACACTGAATTTTATTTTAATCTAAAATAAACTCCCTAAAGCCAAAGTGAGAGAGAACCAGTTGGACCTCAGAGGCTTAAAAGACACTAGTCATTCTAACAGGGTGTTACATGAAAACTCCCTGCTATATACACTTGGCACCAAACTTCCACCAGCCATTCCCTTTGCCTTTGGACATCTAAACAGATTTTAGCTTCTCCACCCCACCCCAATCTATTTTCTCTTATAAATAGCCTTAAATGAGGCCTTTTTATAACCAGTCCAAGAACCTTCAAGATCCTCTTAACTGCCACCTTAGCAGTCATTTCTGTTACCCTTCCCTAATACTCTAGGCTGAAGGGGTCCTTCTTTTGCTACTTAGGTAAGCACTCCATCCTCCTCAACAGTTCTTCCCAAATCACTCACAACTTTCACCCATTCTTCTTCCTTGGTCTGTTTCATTGCCCGGCTCCTCAATAATCTACCTTTATTCTTTTTTTGGCTGAGGCATTTGGGGTTAAGTGACTTGCCCAGGATCACACAGCCAGGAAGTTTTAAGTGTCTGAGGACAGATTTGAACTCAGGTCCTCCTGAGTACCTTTATTCTTCATATCCCTCCTTCCCTTGGGTGGTTTATCAATTTCATTATCTTTATCCAGAAGCTCTTTCTCAGTGATACTGTGTATGGGACAAACCTAATACTCAGTAGTGAAGAAACAGCTTTCACAACTATAAATGATTTCCCATCTTTTATTGTTTAACAAAGAGAAGGTATGGTTCACCCTTGGAAATTTCAAGTGGAGATGAGCATTTGTTAAAATAATACAAGGGCCAGACTTAGTGACACACACCTATAATTCCTGCTGCCAGGGAGGCAGACTAGGCATGGCTCCTGTGCCAAGAAGTAGTGAGATCTGACCCAGCAATAGCTACTTGACTTTCAGCCTAGGAGAGATAGGGAGACCCATCTCAAAAAACTGAAACAAAATAATATAGGGAAGGGATGACTCCCAAGGAGGGGTGAGAACACAAGAGAAAATTTAGGCAATGCAAACCTACCCACTCCCAAAAAAAATCAATAAAAATTTATTTAAAAATCAATAATAATGGACTTTATTGTTCAACATTAAAATTGTGGCAAACAAATCAGAATACTAGTTTGGAATGTGAAGGTACCTTATGTCTTTAGATTTTCTTTTTCCTTGAATTAGTAAATTAGATCACTAATATCTCCAACAAGATGATTTTTCTTATGTTTTTTTATATACCCAAGAAAATCACTTCTTTGTGATATGAAAAGTTGTTGATAGTGGCCTTTGCATTATATTGATTGTGTCAACATAGTGTCAGCACAACCTATCAATTTTGTTTTGTTTTTTTAAAGAAGGCCGACTTGTTCTAGCAGGCATAATCATTGTTCTGTGACATCACCACTCTAGTTTCAGCCAGGATTTTTGTAGGTTAGAGACAGTATTCTTACAAGAGACTGTCCGCTTGCCACACCTCACCCCCATTTATATAGTTTACTGCCTGTAGCTAATATGCTTAGCATACCTTCTCCCTGTATATATGCAACCCTTTTATGACTTGGTAGACAGCCTTGGAGGGCAAGGATCTGTGTTTTTTTTCCAATGTGGGAAGTCCCTCTATCTACCTGTGACCAATTGTCTATATATAACTTAGTAGGCAGGTTTTGAATTGCCTCATATTGAGAAAGGTTAAGTAACTTGCCTCATAGTCATACTGCTTGTAAATATCAAAGGGAAAATTTGAGCCCAGTTTGTCTTAACTCAATCACCTACACCCACATCCACTATACCACACTGCCCCATCCTGGAGAATTTCTATGGCCAAAATAGTCTCCTTCTGGCCAACCTGATAATGAGCACTTCCAGTGATGGCCAGTCTTCCCATGTTAGAGCCCTTTTCAGTTTGGTAGGATCTGCTAGAACTTGTGTCCCACTGATGAAGCCTTTGAGAGTCCAGAGTTAATATTAATAACAACAACAATAATGATAATAATGGATAACATTTTTGCATTGCTCACCATGTGCCAGGCACTGTGCTAAGTGCTTTACAGATATCTCATTTGAGCCTCATAACCACCCTGGGAGGAGAGTACTATTAATAGTCCCATTTTACAAGTGACAACCAAAGGTGCAAAAGTTAGTAAGTATTTGAGATCAATTTTGAACTCAGACCTTCCAGACCTTAGGCCCAGCCTTTTATTTACTCTTCCACCTAGCTGGTTATTCACCATAATGTGTACCATAATGAAGCTTTGGAGTAGACATGTCAGGATTGGAGTAGTAACTCATGTTCATATAATATTTTAAGGATACAAAAGAGTACCCTCATAAATAGCTTTATGAGCTAAGTAATGCAAGTATTCCACCAATTTTACAAATGAGGATATAGGCTCACAGTGGAAAATTACTTGATTGGGCTTATATAGCTAATATGCATCAGAACTGGAATTATGGAAGAAAATAATTTTTGTTTAGGAACTGGGTTGGGATCCCCTCTCCCTCCCACCATTTAAACACTCCAAACCAAAAGACAGATAAGATTTTTTTCCTAAACCAGCCTCCAGAGGGCAATATGGTCCTGGATGTCTTAAGTGATCTGACTCCTGCCCTGACTCAAATAGTTGGAAGGGAATGGGTAGAATTGCTTTGGAGAAATTGTACAGTGCCTTTAAATTAATCCTATGCTTCTCTCTGGGGGAAAAAAAGATCCCAAATTTTGAACCACAATATTGTTTTAATTTTTGAAGTATTAGAGTTATAGTTGACTTGGACAGTGGCAAAGATGAGTGATAAATTGAAGTTAATTCCAGGGATTAAGGTAGAATAATATTGGAAGATATATTATCAAGGAGTATGTGATCAGAAAAGGAGATGGACATATCGTGTAGCAAAAGAGATAACTGGCAGCTCTTGTTTCTCCATCATTACCCCCATCCTGGAAGGCTACTTAGCACCTTGGGTGATGAACTACCTGTAGAGGATTTTTATGAGAACATTTTTAACAGTTGCATAAGCTCAGAAAGTGTGGATGGGTTGATATTGACATTGTTGAAGGGGACATGCTTAAATCACTGGTGACAAGTATTATTAAACAAAAACATTGATTAGATAGCGGCATCATGGCTTCATCCAAAACCGGTCTGGCCATGCCAGACTAATTGCATTTCCTTTTTTTTTTTTTTAGGCCAACATTTGAAAACGTCTCTCATTCTAATGTTATCGGTAGATAGAGAAATGTGTTGTAATCTGCATCTTTGGAGGGATAACCCTCCTCAATGAAATTAAAGATCCATCAAAGTATTTAATGGCCCCAGCCAATAGGGGGCAGTGGTGTATGTCTGAAAACCTGAGATGATGAAGATAGTTGAGATTTACACAACACTGAGATTTGCCATTTTGCTTTATGCATATTATTTTCCTGTAAAATTAGTATTGCATGAATTATTGTCTCTATTTTGCACATGAAGAAACAGGCTCAGAGAAGAAAAATGACCTGGGTAGAGTTCAAACTTTTGATTCACCCCTACTGATTCTAAGTTGGATGCTCTAGTTAGATTTGTTATTATAAACAAAATTAGTTAAGAGTTTTTTTGTTTGGTTCTGAGAAACATTCAGCGTCATTCTTTGAACTTTCTGATCACCAACTTGAAATGAGAACTTAATATGGATGCTTTGATTATGTAGAGGTCCATTTATTCTTGTATGAACTTGATAAATATCTGTATTCAACACCATGTTTTCCCCAGTTAATGACCATGTAGTTAACAATTGTGATACATGGGCTTTGGCATTATAAATAATGTAAAATTGGTAGTATGTTTGACTATCTCTTTCCTCAAGGGAAAAATAAAAATATCATTTTCTGCCTTGTAGTATGTATGCTAAGATTACTTTGATCCCATTAATTAATTTGTTCACTTAGTATGACAGGCGCCAACCTAGTTCAGTCCTTTATCACCTCTTTCCTTGTCTAGTCTAATAGCTTCCTAATTGGTCTCCCTTCTTCTGGTCTCTTCCCTTTTCGATCCATCCTTCACATAGCCACCAGAATCATTTTCCTAATATCCAGCCAGGTCTGTTCAGAAGACTTTAGTGACTTCTTATTTCCTTGGATAAAACCAGAAGTCCTTAGCCTTCCACAGTCTGATGCCACTTCTTCAGTGAAAGCTAGAGAGTGGGGTCCTGATAAGCTAAATGTGTTTTGTCTAGGATTACACAGTATACATCAGAGACAAGACTTTATTTTTATATTTATATGTTTTATATTATTTTTATATTTACTTTTTGAAGTCAGGTCTCTCTGACTTCAAGAGCAGTCTTTTATCCACATTGCTAAGCTGTCTCCCAATTTGCTTGTGTGTGTGTGTACATGTATGTGTATAGGTGTGTGTACAGATATATATATATATATATATATATATATATATATATATATATATATATATGTACATACACACACATACGCATATGTAATTTGCCCTCTCCCCTAGAAGAATGTAAACTCCTTGAAGACAGGGATTATTTTGGATTTTGTGTTTTGGCACCTAGCCAAGTTTCTGATAGATAGTAAATTCTTAATAAATATTTGTAGAATCAAATTGACAGCCCATCTGGTATGTTTTTGCTTTTCTATTCCTTAATTAAATGTTCTCTTTTTCAGCACAGGTGGACAAGCATCACTTTCCAGAGAAGATGACTTCTAAAGCCTGTGTGCCTCCAGATATCAATCAAGATGAAAATTTTGTTGAGGAAAAGAATAGATTACAAACATTTGCTAATTTTCCGAGTAGTAGCCCAGTTTCAGCATCAACACTGGCACGAGCAGGTTTTATCTATACTGGTGAAGGAGATACTGTGAAGTGCTTTAGCTGTCATGCAGCTGTAGATAGATGGCAGTTTGGAGACTCGGCAGTTGGAAGGCATAGGAAAGTTTCTCCAAACTGTGGATTTATTAATGGTTTTTGTTTGGACAGAAATGCTCCACAGGTTCCAAATCCCATTGCCCCAAACTGTCCGTATAGAGTTGAAAATTGTTCAGTGAATTTAAGTCATTTTGTTTTGGAGAGGCCCCTTGAAACTTACAAGGAATATCTTTTGAGAAGAGGGCAGGTCATTGATGTAGCAGATACCATATTCCCAAGGAATCCTGCTATGTGCAGTGAAGAAGCTAGACTGAGATCTTTTCGTAATTGGCCAGAGTATATTCACCTTACCCCAGAAGAGTTAGCAAGCGCTGGACTCTATTACTTGGGTATTGATGATCAAGTGCAGTGTTTTTGCTGTGGGGGCAAATTAAAGAATTGGGAACCATGTGATCGGGCAATGTCTGAACACAGGAGGCATTTCCCTAAGTGTTTTTTTGTTTTGGGACGGGATGTTGGTAATACTCCAATTAAAAGTACCGCCAGTCTTGATAGGAGTTGTCCAAACCCAACCTATATCCCAAAGAATCCAGCTATGGCAGATTATGAAGCACGACTCCTTTCTTTTGCAACATGGGTATTCTCGATTAACAAGGAGCAGCTTGCAAAAGCTGGATTTTATGCTATCGGTAAGCTTTATTATTAAAATAGACTAATAGATCTTTTCAGTGTTACTAAGTTATTTTAAGGAGAAAAAAAGTAAAGGGATGTCTCCTGAGTTGGTAAATACTTAATAATCATGCCAACTAAATACTGAAGTTATTTCAGCTGACTTTTATGGGCAGTTATATTGGCTTTGTAATGTTAACATTTATGTTTATTCAAAAAGGAATGCTACAATAGAGTGCTTTATTATGTTTATCTTCATTTAATATATTCTAGGGGAGGGGTAATACTTCAATGGCCTTCTATGTCTATGATATAAAATCAGCTCTAGTGGTTACAGCTGCTTACAGTTCTTTTGGTTTTCCCTTTTAAGTTGAGATGGCAAATGATTCTTTATCAAGATTATCTACTTTTGATATATAGCACTACTTAAGAGAAAGCAGCACTATATTATGCTATATTGTGAGAAACGGGTTTCTTTAAAGAAAAATCTTGCCACATACAGGGCCATGCAGTTAGTTGAGAAACAAAAACAACATACTGGATTGATTGGGTTGTGAGGGACGTGGGTACTTTCCCCAGCTTTGCTGCTAATTCATAGTGTCTTAGGGCAATTCACAATCCTTCTTAGACTTCAGTTTCCTTCTAAATGAGAGGTTTGGATTGGATTGGATTCAGTACATATCATTTATAGATTAACTTCCAGGAACACTTACATTGGTCTTGGGGCAGCTAGGTGATGTAGTAGATATAGATAGAGCATCAGCCCTGAAGTCAGAAGGACCCGAGTTCACATCTGGTCTTAAACACGTCCTAGCTGTGTGACCCTGGGCAAGTCACTTAACCTCAATTGCCTCAGCAAAAAAAAAAAAAAAAAATTATATTGGTCTTTTTCTCTTTTAATTAATATATCCTGTCTCTAAATGTTAGGCTAAATAACTCCAAAACAAATCTGATTGGTTCAGTTAGAAATCTGTTAATCTAATTATTACTCACAAAACCTTAAATAGCTAGCTTAAAGTTCGGGGTTGTTTTTCTTTTTCTTTCTTTTTTTTTTTTTTAAACCTAAATCGACTGGAAATGTCATGGATATGATTTTAGAGTGATTCTGGTGGAGATTTTGAATGGAATAAGCATTTACTAATCACTATTATGTGCTAGGCACTGTGCTTTATAAATATTATCTTATTTCATTCTCACAACAACCCTGCAAAGTGGTGCCGTTGTTTTCTCCATTTTATAGCTAAAGAAACGCAGACCAGACAGAGGTTAAATGACTTTGCTAGGATCACACATCTGGTCTTTGAAGCTACATTTGAACTCAGCTTTTTTTGACTTCAGGTTCAGTATTTTATTTCACACTTGGCTGCCTTGCATTAAGTTGGATTCATGATTACTTCCAATATATGTTCTTTAGAATGCTAGTATATTAATTTAATTCTCAGCTTCCAAATGAGAATATTTCCAAATGAGAATTGATATATGTTCAAAACACAAGTACAACATGTAAGACATCTTCTTGAATAAAAAATTGAATTTAGCACCATAAATTTTTATTATTAGGTCCTTAAAATGACCTAAAAAGCAAGTCTAAATAGTAACTGAGAATTTCTTTCCCAGATTACATAAATGTCAATTATTTGAATTTTTTTTAAACTAGGCACTTTTGTTTATAACTTAGCATAAAGTCATCTTTTTTTTTTCCATTTTCAAAAGCTGAAGTTACTATGTAAGTTACCACTTTATAAGCACTTCTACTTGTGCTTGTGTGCTTTCTCAGGTGACCGTGATAAAGTAACATGCTTTCATTGTGGAGGTGGACTTAGTGATTGGAGACCCACTGAAGACCCTTGGGAGCAACATGCTAAGTGGTATCCAGGGTAAACTGCTTAAATATTCATTTGGTAACAGGAGGAGAGGTGGATTTTTACACTTCGAAGGCTTAATCCTTGCCACTTTATTAAATATTCTTGCCATCAAAAAAGGCATGGATTTCATGCCCAATTCCTAAAAATCAGGTCACCTACTTTATAGGATACAGTCTCTAGTTAGGAAAATGTTCATTCTTTGTATATGACTAATTATGCATCTCTCAACCAGATGCACAAAATTCTCATTCTCCAGACTAACAGATACTTCTTTTGGGTAGACTGTTAAAATATGATGAATTGATATTGATAATTGAGTTACCAGAGAGATCCTTCAGAACCAAACCAGAAGATATATTAAGACATAAAGATAGCCTTGGCTATCTTTGCCCCTTCAGTATGTTTTTTAGAAGGAAAACTCTGAATAGTTGATTGTTAAGCCCCTTTCATACTATTGTTTTAAGTGTTTGTAATAAACCACTTGCAACTTCAGAGTGACTACTAAGGAATAAAATTTAACATTAAGAGGAAAGACTGAACAGCATACAGAATTACTTTGAAATATTTAATTGGACAAGCTTTCTATAACAGTCTGTTAATAGAATACTTTTGAATACTTTTTAGAATATAATTCTGTGGTGCTAATTTAATGATATTCTTGCTCACAAATGGAAAGTTCTTAATTGAGAACATATTGCTTTAATAATAAATACTAATATATATATGTTGTAATATAGGATATATTTTCATTATAATGACTAATGGATTACCAATACTTATTTGATGACTTAATAATGTCTAAAAGCAGATTAATGGCATTTTCAACTTATTTACAACTTCACAAGTTGTTTGTCAGTACTTAAAGCTTAACCTTTAATTCTATAGATGCAAATTTCTGTTAGAAAAGAAGGGCCAGGAATATATCAACGATATTCATTTAAAGAATTCACTTGACAATTCTGTGGTAAGTCTTATAAAATGATCTATTTTGTCAAATATCATATGATGATTTTAGAATTTTTTCTTTCTGTTAAATGTATAATATGGCATTTGAGAGGTGGGGAAGATTTTGAAAAATGTCTTTTATTTTCTACTCATAGCAAATGTGTAAATGTCAGGATAATGTGATTATTATGAGCCAAAATGTGAGCTTAAGAGAATTAAAAAATTTGGTTGCTTCCCTCTTGCAAAATCAAGGCTTTCCAGAAAGTGGCCCATAGCTTTGATTGTCTCCTGTTCCCCCTCGTAAACTAACAAAACTATTTGTTTAACAAGATTTAAAATCTAAAGCATGAAACTCAGTTCACGGAATGAATGCTGAGTAAAGCAAGTTTATATGTTTGTGTCATATGTAACTTGAAATGATTGCTTTTAACAAAAAGAATTCTAACTTGAGTTCATGTCTCTATTTAGGCATCATTTGGCAAAAGACCATCAGTAACTAGAGAAATTGGTGAGTAACTTCATCAAAGTAAAACTGCCCTTAAGTATCTGTACCAGTTCTTCATTTGCTCCTCTTTTTTTAATGTAGAAAATCATATGAATAGCTACTTTGCAGTATTTGTGGATTTAAGAATTGGAGGAGATTCTCTGGAAGTTCAGCTTGCCAACACTTACAATGCCATGGCTTGCTTAGGGAGAATTTGTAAGGCATTTCTTTCTCCCCCTCTACCCTCCCTCCCCCATATCCTACACGTGGCACTCACTTATGGGGGAGTAAAGAAAGTATTCCAATCACTGTTGTCTAGAGCCATTCAAGCACTTTTCTCTTGGCAAGACTTGAAATTGTTTATTCTATTCATACACTATAGTTATTGGCTTTAACAACTGAGCTCTCCTTTATCCTGTGTTATCTATGAGTTCACCCCACCTCCCCTTTTTCACGAGATCTTGACAAGACCAGATCTCCATTGCCACATGCAGAGGCTTTATGGAGCAGCTGTTAGGGATATTCATCACAGATTGTATGTCCGTTATGAATCCAGGCTTTAGAATCTAGGATTAGCAGTGGGGGGATAAATAGTTTACATTGTCAGGGGTAAAAACTGAGGTTGATGGAACTTACCCAGAAAATACGCAAAGCTCCTCAGCATTTATTAAGTACCCACTATGTGCCAGGCGACACGCTAGGAGCTAGGGAAACAAAAGCAAAAATGCAGTAGTGCTTGCACTCGGGGTACTTCTGTGTTCTCGGGGCTGCATATGCCAGGTGTTCCAAAGGTTGTGATGTAATTTTAAACTATTTAAGTTTAAAAGTGCTAAGACTTTTGAGATTCCCTGTGTAAGTAGAAACAAAATATATGCAAAGTAAATACCAGGTAATTTCATGGATGGGGAGTCCCAAACAGCTGGGGGGGTGGGGCTAAGGTAGGAATCAAAAAAGGCTTTATGTATAAACTGGTTCTTGAATTTTGAAGAAAGGGATTTTCATTTTTTTTCCTTTTTATGCATGTCTACATATTATATTCTCTTACATGCATGCTTTTTTGTCATTTGAACTGAAAATTGATAAAATATATTGATTCTCTGAGATTGAAAGCAGTCTAGATTTTTATTCATCAACCCAGTGTCTTTTTGTCCACTTCATAGTCACTATGGCCACTTTTCTTTGATCCCTTTAATAGCCCTGTGGAGTAGATGGGCCAAGTTATTAATTTCCTTATTTTATCAACAAGAAATCAAAGGTTCAGAGATTATGGTTTGCTTGGTAAAGGCAAATCTAGAACTAAAATCTGGGTCTTCTGACACTTCTGTGTCTTTGTTAGCTTTCAGAAAAGTAACAAGTAGGAAGTTTAATTTAGAATTCAGCTATCTGATAATTTCCATTTCCTGTACTTGTTGTGGCAGGGTTTATTTCATATCTTTTATTACAAAAGAGAATATTTTTTATTCATAAATATGTTTGAGAAAGACAAGAGAACTATTATGTTACTTATTATAAAAGTTGAATAAGGCATGGACAATATGTGGGATGTTACATAAAGCTGATGTGCCAAAATCACATTACAGTGAAATACTCAGTATAGTTTGGCAGCCATGATGAAGTAGAAAAATATATTAATAAATGAGTTTAGAGTTGAATTACCTTTTAAAATTCTTTGAACGCCTGAGGAACTAAACTAAGTACATTAGGTGAATTCTTACTGTGTATGAAGTTCCAATTATACTTGAATGTATTAATAAGCATAAAACTGGAAGGACCTTTCAGAGGTCATCTAATACAGCCTATATTTTTAAGGCTCTCCAAATATGGAGAGTCCCATGGCCTCCCTTGGTAACAAGTTCTAATATTTAGATCATCATACTGGGAACAAAGCATTCCTTGAACTCTTGCTGTAATTTAAATCCCTTTTGCCATTGTCCTAGCTCTGCTCTAACACTTGCTAGCATTTAAGACAAGTCACATAACTTCGTTCAGCCTCAGTTTCCTTATCTAAAGATGGAAATGTTCATACTTAACAGGCTACATAATGCTAGTACCTTGAATATTTCCACATCCAGGTCTATTTAGCTTTAATCTAATTTTTTTCTCTTTCCTTCTAGACTTCAATAAGTTTCTTAAAGTTTAAGACCAAAACTTTTTTTTTAAATAACTTTTTATTGACAGAACCCATGCTAGGGTAATTTTTTACAATATTATCCCTTGCACTCACTTCTGTTCCGATTTTTCCCCTCCCCCAGAGGGCAAGCAGCCCTATACATGTTAAATAGGTTACAGTAGATCTTGGATACAATATATGTGTGCAGAACAGAACAGTTCTCTTGTTGCTCAGGGAGAATTGGATTTAGAAGGTATAAATAACCTGGGAAGAAGAACAAAAATGCAAGCAGTTTACATTCATTTCCTAGTGTTCTTTCTTTGGATGTAGCTGCTTCTGTCCATCCTTGATCAATTGAAACTAAGTTAGATCTTCTCTTTGAAAGACCAAAACTTAACACAGTTGCATTTTATTGATGTGTTTAATGAGAGTCTTACGTCCCAGTATCTTAGATATTTAAGTACTGTACCATTAATTCAGTTTTAACTTATTGAGAAATTTAAGAAGATTTGGCATTAGCTTTCTCTCTCTCTCTTTTTTTTTTTTTAAATAGCCTTTTATTTACAGGATATATGCATGGGTTAACTTTACAGCTTTAACAATTGCCAAACCTCTTGTTCCAATTTTTCACCTCTTACCCCCCCCACCCCCTCCCCTAGATGGCAGGATGACCAGTAGATGTTAAATATATTAAAATATAAATTAGATACACAATAAAGTATACATGACCAAACCGTTATTTTGCTGTACAAAAAGAATCAGACTCTGAAATATTGTACAATTAGCTTGTGAAGGAAATCAAAAATGCAGGTGTGCATAAATATAGGGATTGGGAATTTCAATGTAATGGTTTTTAGTCATCTCCCAGAGTTCTTTTTCTGGGCATAGCTAGTTCAGTTCATTACTGCTCCATTAGAAATGATTTGGTTGATCTCGTTGCTGAGGATGGCCTGGTCCATCAGAACTGGTCATCATATAATATTGTTGTTGAAGTATATAATGATCTCCTGGTCCTGCTCATTTCACTCAGCCTCAGTTCGTGTAAGTCTCTCCAGGCCTTTCTGAAATCATCCTGTTGGTCATTTCTTACAGAACAGTAATATTCCATAATTTTCATATACCACAATTTATTCAGCCATTCTCCAACTGATGGACATCCATTCGGTTTCCAGTTTTTAGCCACTACAAAAAGGGCTGCCACAAACATTCGTGCACATACAGGTCCCTTTCCCTTCTTTATAATCTCTTTGGGATATAATCCCAGTAGTAACACTGCTCGATCAAAGGGTATGGCATTAGCTTTCTCATACATATGCCTTGTACTTCCTGGAAATAGTTTCTTAAAATCTTGATTGCAGACTGCTTGTGGTTGATTTCAGCTCCAGAATTGATTGTTACTGTTTTGTGTTTTTTCTTATGGAAATTGTTGATTTATTTATTTATTTATTTTTACAATTTACCTGGTATGGACTGACTCTTTGTGTATATTTGTGTCAATTCTCTATATATCTTTGGAATCAGACGTGTTTGATCCAAAGATCTTCCATATTCACCCCACCCCCATAGCTTTTCTTATTCTGGTTGCCTTGGCTTTATTGGTACAAAAACTTTAAAGGCTCATATCATCAAAATTATCTTTGGGGTGTGTGTGTGTGTGTGTGTGTGTGTGTTTGTGATCTCCTATTCCTTCTTGGGTTATGAATTCTTCTCCTAAGTGTTGTTGTGATGGGTACTTTGTTTGGGTCTCCTGTATTTTTTAAGATTATATTTTATATTTAGTTGTTTGTTCATTGGAAGCTTTAGTGTGGTGTAAGGTAGTTATCTAAATCTGTATTCCGCTAAACTGTCTTTTGGTTTACCTAGCAGTTCTTGTCAAATGGGAAGTCCTTCCCCATGGTCTTGCTTTTATGCTCTCTTCTGTTTCTTAAACTAGATAATAATTTTCATGCTTTCTGTTCTATGATATATTTTACAATCGGGTAAAACCATGACTTTATTAGTGAGTTTGAATTATAATTGTAATTATTGACTGTGATTATACTGTGGGTGATTGTTAAGTCCAATTTTCATTTCAGGTTATATTGTGTTAGAAAGTCCTTTGGTACAAGATGCAATGCGAATGGGTTTCAGTTTTTATGAGGTTACAAAAACCATGGAAGAAAAGGTAAAAGCGACTGGAAGCAACTATCAATCACTTGAGGTTCTAGTAGCAGATCTAGTGAATGCTGAGGAAGCACGTACAAGAGGAGCATCAAGTTCATCACAGAAAGGTAATAGTCTGCTTTATGATTTAAAAATAAAATGGACCCTAACATCAGTGCTGGGGACTTGTTGCCAATTTGTGAGTTTGGGGGGAATTTTTGGTTTTTATCTCGGTTACTGATTTTTAAAAGTAAAATACAATGATGGAAGTTAGCTTATGTGGAACAGAGGGAAAAGATAAGTATTATAGCTGAAAAATATTGTTTAGAATATTCCTGTGTTTCATGTTCCTTGAAAATAGTAGAAAATGTTTTAAGTAAATGAACTTCCTGCTATTGCTCAAATGTGCCAAATACGATATATAGTGTGATCAGGCTTGGAAGGTCAAAGTAATTCAGGGGCTAGGAAGAAATAAGATGATTTAAAGAGACATACAGTAAGGAAGCTTAGGGGGAAGAGGGTAATGTCTTTGACATGTTTAGTCAAAAGAGACCTCTGCTATCTTCTTTTTTTTCCCCTTTATTAAAGCTTTTTATTTTTCAAAACATGCATGGATAATTCTTCAACATTAACCCTTATAAAACCTTGTGTTCCAATTCCCCACCTCCTTCCCTGACTCCCTCCGCTAGATGGCAAGTAGTCCAATATATGTTAAACATGGTAGAAATATATTTTAAATCTAATATATTCTGCTTTCTTTTTTTAAAAAAAATTATACAGCATGATGAGGTAAATAAGTTTTTGGCATTTGCCAAAATCACACACAACAACCAATCAGGAATGGGGGGGGGGGGTTTAGATTTTTAATAAATAAAAAGAAATTGCTAGTGCTATGGTTACTGACTGCCTCTCTGCTCTGGAACCCTCAAAGAACTCAGTAGCAAAAATCCCTAATTTTGTTAGCCTGTTGCTATTACAAAGCAAGAAGGTAGCAGAAGTCGTAGGAGCTCAAAGCTAAAGAAGCATAGGGAAATCAGGACAGCTTACTAATTGCTGAGGAACTACTAATGAGTTGGGGCTCCCATCTTTCATCCTGCGGTTACCATTGTTCTTTCTTCATAGCTGGGTGGCTGGGGGAGGCCCCTGGCTAAGTTAACTAACTCAGCTAGGGACTAGGATAGAATCTCTCTGGGATTCTCTGATTGCCCAGTCCTCCCTGCTGCATGTACCTCTTTATGTTACTGGCCATGAGGCAGAGTGGAAGATGTATGGATTATTGAACTAGGTGACTGCTAAGGTTCCTTTCAACCCTAGGTCCATGACCTGCAGGTGCCCTACCTACAATACTTATTATTAAAGGGAAGCCTATTGTAGTGAGAGAGGGGGCCAGTATTGAAGTCTTTGCAAGAGAAAGAACCACACTCAGATCCTCCCTCTAACATATCTCTTTGCTCATGGACAAGTCACTTCACATCTTGGTGTCCTTGTTAACTCTGGAAGGCTTGTAACCTCTGTACATCAGTGGAGGGAGGTTATGATATCACAGTTGAATGAACCTCTTCCCCTCAAAATACTCCTAACAACAAATTATTAGATTGGCTGGTTCTCAGATGACTGATACAAAAGTCTACTGATATATCTTTATCATATAACACCTGGCACTGGACCTGTATTTGCTCTCTTTCTTCCCCTTCCTCTGTCTGTTCTCTCTCTGTCTCTCCACATTATTTTTGAGTTTTCTCCCTCCCCCATATATTGAGAAGGCAAGCGATATGATACCCATTATACATGTGAAGTCATGCAAAACATTTCCATGTTAATCATGTTGCCGAAAAAAGCAAGAAATATAAAGCAAGTGAAAAAAATATGCTTCTTATATGCATTCAGATAGACTTGTACTCCCAGTCCAACTTGGCCAACCTTAGTAAGAATTGTTCAATTTTGCACTAGTTGGCATAGCTTTGGAGCTTTTGGAGAACCAGGGTCACCTTCATGTCATAATAAAGCATTAGATGATTCAGTGAGGTTAAAAAAAAAAAAAAACAACTCAACTTTTCCCTATAAATCTCTTTTCATCTCCCCTTCTCCTGGGGTGCCTTTTGGTAGAAACAATGAGTGGCTCCAGCTAATTCTAGGCTGATATAGAATAATATAATTGGAATGGCGGTCAGGAGCATAAGCTAACTGACCTTTTCTTCTCCCTCTCCAGTCTCCGTGCCAGTGGCCTTGTGACTTGGCACAGAGGACTTAGGGAGGGAACAAAGAAGAGGGAGAAATGCAATAGGGAGAGATGGGAAGACATGCAGAAGCATGTGGGGCACCATCAGGACACATGGGACATTGGACTGGGAGCCGGAAAAACCTAGTTTTGAATCTTACTGTAGGCACTTGTTAGCTTGTCATCTCTAGTCAAGTCACTTAACATCTTTGGGCTTCAGTTTCCTTATCTTATTAGCTGTAAAACGACTTATTGCATCCCTTTTTGGTAAGGATGCTCATTTTGTAATAATGTTATCCAGTAAAACTTTCCCTATAAGCATTTAATTTCCAGGGATGTTCTGTATTAACACAAACTAAACTGCTCAATTCATAATAGTAATCGTACATACTTTGTTATCGGTGATTCAAGAAGTGTACCTACCATAATGGATGAATATATAGCCTGGGCATTTTTCATTAACAACTTGATTGAACTGATTCCAAAAAGTGGGAGGGATTTAAGCAATTAATCTGAAGTCTGTTCATTTTGTTCTCTCTTTTGTTCCCACAGAGATTAGTACTGAAGAACAGCTCAGGCGTCTGCAAGAGGAAAAGTTGTGTAAGATCTGCATGGATGAGAACATTGCTGTCGTTTTCATCCCTTGTGGACATCTGGTTACTTGTAAATCCTGTGCTGAAGTAATTGACAAATGTCCGATGTGTTATACTGTCATTACTTTCAAGCAAAAAATTTTCATGTCCTAATTGCAATTCTGTAGTTGGATTAGTCTGGTCTTTCTATTGGCTTCACTGTGCTATGAGATGCTACTTGAGTGGCTTTTGATTATAGATGAAGGATGGAATAATATCCTCAATGATAATTTTTTCTAAAAACTGACCAGGTTAATTCCTTGAAATGTCTTTGAAACCTTTGTGAAGTGTTTTCTATTTTGTTTTCTTATTTCACAGTAAGCAGTAGAATAAGAATCTATACCCAAACTGACCAAAGTGTCTGCTCCTAAGCTATGCTATTTCCTATTGACTTGATTATGTGATAAGAAGCCACTTGAGTGGCTTTTGATATGTGAAGGAAGAAATAATGCAGACAATGATAACTCTTCCTAAAAACCAAACAGGTTCATCCCTTGAAATGTCTTTGACGCCTTAGCATAGCATCTATCTCATTTGTTTTGTATTTCACAGTAATCAGTAGAGTAGAAAGCTATCTCCAAATGGACCAAAGTGTGCTAAATGGGTGTCAATGTAAGGGGCTTAATCAGCTGGGAATTTTTGTCTTATAAAAGACTTGGCAAAAACCTCCTAAGTCACTGTGGAGATTGTGATTAACCTGACCAGTCAGTTCTTTGTTCATAAGAGGAAAGAACTATCTAGGCAGTCATGAAACAACAAGGCTAATTTATATAGTTTTTCTTTTAAGTAATTAGAATTAAAACTGAAATACTATAGAACAAAGGTATATGAGAATGGTGAAAGAAAAACAATTCTTTTTGATATTTAAGTAATTATTTATGATTTAAAGGCTTAATAGTGTTGAAACACCTACAAATATTAGTTGTCACTCAGCATTGGTTTTCCTAATTCTTCCAAGAATGGAAGGCTTTTCCTTTTAGATTGGTACTGAAAAGCTTTAAACATCTTGTAGCACTTCGGGGCGGGGGAAGAAATTTCCCCCAGTCTCTTGTTTCCAAGTCAAATATTTCTGGTTTCCTAAAATTGAGGATGGAAAAGACTCCTCATTCATAAGTAAGACACTGAACACTTTGCTCATTTAAGGCTGCCTAAGTTATTCTCCAGAACTTCCAGAAGATTTTTATTAACCTGGTGTAAAACCTGGCAGCCAAGGTAAGGAAAAGTAGAATAATGTTTGTTCACTGACTGCTTGCCAGCCCCAGTGGAAAATAGCCTCTTTCTCCTTTGAACTCCCAAGGCACCTCACTGTAAACTTTCACGCTTTATCCTTGTATTTATATTTATTTGTGAACTTGTTTTAGTTTCCCAGCTGGACTCTATGTTCCTTAAAGGCAGGGAAGACTTTGCATCTTATTCTTTATATCTCCTACAGAGCATAGCATGGGGCTCTGGGCATACTAAGTGCTCAATAAATACTTGTTGTTTGGCAAATATGATTATATTATTGGCTTTTAGTGTAACTATTTTAATGTCCTCTGCCCTCTCTTTCTTCCTGCTGTGAGCACCCATTAAGTGCAGTTCCAATGGTGTTCAAAACTACTGGTATCTTGGACCCTAGAGCATGTAATACTTGGTGGGAAGGGAAGCACTAGTTATAAAAATCCTAAGTATCGACAAGGACATAACAAATCAAACAGATTTTTATGTATTGTCAAGATTACATAGAAGCACTCCTGAATTAAGAATACTTAGCTATAATAATGAAGGTTGCCTAATGTTGTAAGGAGTACCTCAGGGGCTTGCATTAAGAGAGCCTCCTGATACAACACTTGACATCGAGGCATTTTACTTCACAGAAGAGGTTCAAAATAAAACCATTAAAGCTGTTATTCAAAACATATTTTGCAAGAGAAAGATTAGTCATGCCCTCCTCCGAACTTCATCTGATATTGCTTTAAGTTAGCTTTGCACAGTCTTAGGTGAGATTTTTTTTTTCAAATAAATGGCTTTTTTCCCCGTTCTTATTCCCTGAATCCTGGGTTTCCCCAAGTCTGCGTTGTCTTTGATTTAAGCTGAGTTATGTATTTTGTTTACATATTACACATATCTAAGTTTATCATTCCTTTTAAGGAGGAATAAGTGTTATGGCCCACGTGTTAAGGAAATTCATTTTTTTTTAAAGTGCTGCGGCCTAACACTTAAAGTTGAACTTAGTTATTAGCAAAGGCTAGATTATTTGAAGGGGAGAAATTCCTCTTCGAAGAGCCTAAGTTAAGTTAAACTGTGGGTTCTTTAGAAACCTATATGTTTGGAAGAAAGTAGGGGTTGGTTGAGGGTTTTTTTTTTTGTTTTTGTTTTTTTTGTTGTTGTTGTTGTTGTTGTTGTTGTTTTTTAGAAGCAGGCAAAGACTATCACCATGAGTGGTGACATTTAAAGCTAGTGTGGTGGCTAACGAGTTCTATTTTAGGAGTTGTTTGGAAAATACTGTTGCTTTGGGTTCTTCAAGTCACTCCAGCTTCTAGTCCTCTTATTTTAAGACTGGTGTATTTGGCCACTTGTGAAAGGAGAGACAGGGTAGTTTAGAGAAGACAGTGATGGATTTGGAGCCAGGAGACCTAGGTTTAAGGCCTGGCTCCCATACTGTGTGACCCTGGGCAAATCACGTCAACCTTCAGAGCCTTGGTGTCTACAAATATAAAATGGGAGATATTTTACACTAAATACCTCATAGGATTGTGGTTGGGAAAGTATTTTGTAAACTGTAGAGTACTGCAACAATGGGAGCCACTCACCATATTTCAGAAATGTCATTTCATCTGTGAGAGTATCTTATCTACTAATGCCAGTCGTCATAAGCTGTCCACAATTTAAAAGCTTCTTGAACCCTCCAATGAACCTCTCTTTGGCCAGCCTAGCATTAAGCTGCTCAGAACCTTACTAGGCTAGTCCTTAGACAACAGACCAAACAGTTCATCATCAGACCCATCCTTGAAGCCTTTCTGGCTTGATGTAAATAATTGTTTAATTTATTTAAATGTATAAATTAGCACTTCATTGTATACCATTCTTAAATTTGTATACCAGTCTTAAAATAGCAGTGTGTGATTTCAATGCTGTATTTCAACTTTTTAGAAGGAGTTATAATAGGACAAACAGCAAAACTAGGTTTAGCATTCATCTGTAGTTTGGATGGTCTTTTGTTAGCTTGTTGTTTTCTTTAAAATGCATCTATTAGAGAAAAATGAGCAGAATGGGGAATAACATAGCTTTTTTTGAGGGGGGGAGAAATTAGTGGGATAGATTGTCAAACAGATAATGACACTTTTGGTCAAACCCACTAAAAAGATAGCAGGTTATATTGGTGGGCACTCCAGAAAAGGAAGGAGAAAGGGCCTTCTCATTTCCATCTGGGTTTAAGTATTCCCTCAAATTTGAGACAAGTACTATAGAAATGTCATTTGTTATTAAGGCAGAATCTTCCCACATCACTGTGTTAAATTCACCCCTTGAAGAAAGGTCATTGTCATTGCTCCAAGGAGCCTTGCTCCTAATTTTTGAGGACTGTATGGACCAGAAGAGACTACTATTCAGAATGATAATATTATAGTATTTTCATTGTTCTCCCAAAAGGGGGAGAATCAGTTGAAATAGGCCTTTTAAGGGTTTGTATTGATATATGATTATCAGCATTTAGAACTATAAGGGACCTTAAATGAGATCTAGTTTAATTCCCTTATTCTACATTTAAAGACGCAGAATGTTGAACCAACTTGGCTAAGAACACAGATGATGGTAAATAGCTGAACCAGAATTATATCCCTGGTCCTTTCAGTCCAATTCTTATACTCTCCACTATATCAGTCACCATTGTCTTAAGTTACTTTTTGTGGCATTGAGTTTTTGCCTTAGATTTCAAGTATGTGTAAAACAAAGTGCTTTTTAATTGCACTGTTCTTATCCTCTATTTGATGAATAGCAAACAGAAGCATTTCAGTATACCCCAAAACAGAAAGAATTGAAAATGAAACTAATCGGTCAGCAACTAATCAATCAACACACATTAAGTGTCTACTATATTGTCAGGCTTGTAGAACTAGAGATACAGAAAGAGGCAAAAGACAATCTCTGACCTCAGGGAGCTTACAGTCTTATGAAGGAGACACATGCAAATACATATATACAAAGCAAGGTACATACACAAGATAAATTAGAAATAGATAACAAAGGGGAAGGCACTAGAATTAGGGCTTGGGTAACATTGTTTGCATCTTTAAAGAATATAACAAGTTAAACACTTAGTTTTGAAATTGTCCTATTTGACTCTTGTAGAACTCCCTTCTATACTTTTGTGCGTTTTTAAAAAATGTTACAGTGACCTCCTTTTGCTTTTCTTGTTTGTTTTTGGTGATGCTATTGATAGATCTAGGCTCCTTTCCAAAATCCCTCCCAAAATTGGGAGATGAAGGGAGCAAGAGGGAAGCTTTCCCTTGTAAGAAATAAGACAGTAAATTTTACCCAAAACATATCCGTCCATTGACCATCTCTAAATAGATCTTAGTGTCTATCTCAGCCTTTTCCATATGTACCCCTACTCTGTAAAGCTCTGTAGCAGAAGGTAATCACTGCATTGTTTAGAATTCTTAAATCTTTCAAAGCTGTTTCTCTTTACAGTGTTGTATTATGTTCATTATTCTAGTTCTGCTCAATTTGCATCAGTTCATGTCTTCATATTCTCTGAATCCCTCCCTTTCCCCATTTATAAGAAATGGTAAATGGCACAAGAACTTATGGAAATGGAAAATGGCACAAATGAAAAAAGAATAAAATGGAAAAAGAAAATGTATTATGTATTGGTTATTATTCTTTTTAGTGGTATAAATGTACTTGCTAATTTTGATTGTGATAAATTTGAAGTTTTAATTTGATGTAATCAAGGCTTTTTATATAATTTCTTGCATTTGTTATTAACAGCATCCATATTAACCCAACAGGTTTATTTTAGTTTTTTTTTAAGTAAACATATTAAACATTTTAAGATGAAATACTGTATTGAAGCATATAACTAGTTGTTTTGTGTATTAATGTAACAGTCTTACTGATTAGGAAAGTAGTTCTTCCAACTGTAAGGAAGCAACATTGGTAGATACAGTTTTGAAGTTTAAAACATTCAATAAAGTGTTGTTTTTGGAAAAAAGATCTCCTGTGATTTTTTATGGGTTTCACTTTGAGGCAAAACCAGATTAGACCTTTTACCAATAGTTCATATACATGTACCCTTTTCATCCTCAAAATGCCATTATGAGTCAGGTACTAATAAATACTGACCCCATTTTACAAATAAGAAAAATGAGGCCCAAAGAAGTTAAATAATTTCCCTAAGATCATAGAACTATGAAAGTGGTAGAGTCCTTCCCATGTGTTCCTGCTCCCCGAGTCCAGTGAAATTGTTTCTTGTGCCATGCTGCTTCTCTTTAAGAACTAGTCTATATTATATCTTTATGCCGCTGTCATACATGCAAGTTGTTCCCTCCATTCCCAGATCCCAAGACTACAAAAAGAAAATTGTCATACTGCCAATCGCCCAGTTACCTTCCTTCCAAGGAAAACATGAAGAGTAACCAAAAGCACAGGGAGGGAACATTGCCCATGTTTAATAGAAGTAAAGAGTACAGGAAATTGGTTATGTGTGGATTAGTCGATTTCCAGTTTATTGTTTAGTTATTTTTTAGACTCTTCCTGACTCGGGCTCTACCACCTGTGTCACCTACATTCATATTATAAAATAAGTTCCTTAAGGGTGAGGACTCCTTTTCCTTCTGTCTTTGAACACCCCACATTTGGCACGGTGTGTCATAAAAATTAATGGAATTAAATCGATTAGGATAACTGATGTTTTGTAGTTTGGTATTCCCTGTTTTATGCCTCACCTGAGATTAGTGATCAGAGAATCTTCAAATAAGGTTTCTCATTTCTTTTTCAAGGAATCTGGAATGATTTTTATGTACAAATAGAAGATTCCTTGTTGGAAGGGAGCCTTTAAGGCAGGCATTTGCATGGCCAAATCAAATGCTTTTTTATAGTCAATAAACAATAAGCACAGTGGGCTTCTCCACATCAGTTGTGTAATGATAAAGATGTAGTATTCTGTAGAATTGTGCTTATGAAAGCCTCCCTGTTCCCTACCAATACCCTCATTGAGGATGGCTGTATGGATCATTCTCATAAAAATTTCAAATAGATGGCAAAGTAGACATATAAGGTCAATGGTCATTATTGTTCTTTTCAGTTGCCTTAAAATATTTTTAATGCTTTCATGAAGTCTGAGACTTTTTTCCCTTTAATATCTTTTAGGTATTTTTTTTTCAATCTCAAATTGCCCTCATAATTGTCATTGTCACCTCCAACACAGAGGACTATGGCTGAATTTCCTCTATTTGGCTGAATCCAATTGCTTTTCTTATCTTGTTCTCTTTAGTGCCATTTCTATTTTCTCTATAAACATATCTAGGACTGTGATGTTAGAATCCAAATGTGACTGAACTATCTTTGATGGTGAAGAGACTTCCAGTTGTCTTCTTTTTGTTGTTTTCCATGTTCATTCTTAGGTGCCCTTAATGATTTTTTTGGTTGGTCAGTCTCATCAAGCTTTCACTAAGCTGATCTTACTTTCTACTGTTTCTCCTTCATAATCCTTCACCATCTTTCTCCATAAGATTTTACACACAAGTTTATATTATGTTCTGCCCTTAGCCAATATCTCTCTCTGCTTGGTAATTAAGACCAGTGTTTACTGCATCAAGTGCTTTTAAGTTCTTTTTGTCTCCCTGTTACAGCATTGTTTAATAAACTTGTGTTTAAAATGGTGTTCGTTTACCATTTTTTTTTTTTATCATCAGCTTATTTAAACAGATCAGGATAGAGCTGTAGATAGATCAGGATAGGTTCTTTTGAATGCCATATCATTTTTTCGTTTTTATTCTTCTAGTATTGTCCTAATTTTTGCTCTCAGCAATTAGTGGTCTGATTGCACATAGTGAGCTGACTCACTATGATTCCAATAAGGAATCATTGTCTGTTAAAATATAATTCCTCAAAGTTGGCAAACAGGTAGATTAAAGTGAAAAGACAGTCACCTAAATTTGCCAAAAAAAATTTGTCTCAGGGTTTGTTTTTCTTAATAACAAGTTGAATGAGGGAGGGAAATGGACTATCAGTTTTATCACTTAGTTCTTATGTTGAAATTTCCTTTTTTTTCCATGAAGGTTTTTAGAAAGTAGACAAATATTTACACATCAGGATTTAGAGTACAGGAATTATGGTGCTGTCTCATATTAATTTTAAAAATGGGGTTACAAAATCAACAAACATTAAGTAATAATCATATGAACTTCATATAGCACTTTGCACTTCTTTGATGATCATATGAGTATAATCTGTATTGGTATTTTATTCCTCCTCTTAGACAATGGACTACATTGAGGGCAGGGACTCTGCCTAAACATGTATCTCATTCATACAAAAGTTAATATTTGCTGATGTAGTATGTGCAAGGCATTATGGGTAAGTTGATAATCTGTGATTGCTTCAATGTAGACAGTGCCTCTATGCCTTTCTATCCCATCCATGTAACTCCATGAGCCCTCCCATATAGGATGGAACCAGTAAGTTAGAGGATTTCCTCTAGTTCTCATATCTTAAGGTTACCAGTGGAGTAATCTGGTAGCATATTTGTTATTTCTCATTGATCTTACTAAATAATTGTGTATGACTGTGAATTGTGATGACTGAACCCCAAAGAATATACATTAATTGCCTGATAGCAACTTGGAAGGAAGTTCCTAAGAGTGCCCCTTGGCCCTGGGATTCTCTACTAGCTATTTTTTTTCTTACTGACTCAGATAAGAGCATTTTAAGTGGTACGTTTGTCAGATTTGTAGTTGGCATAAAACAGTTCACTAACACCAAGAACACAATTGGAATCCAGAAGATCCCAACAAACCAGATTGATAGATCAAAGTCAATGTGATGAGATAAAGTTCTACACTTAGGTTCCAAAAGTCAATTTCAAAAAGAGAAGGTAAGAGAAGTGTGGCACATCAAATGATTCAGGATTTAGATTAATGTACTCAGGGAAACTAGGAAGTACTGCAGTGCATAGAGCAGTAGGCCCAGGTCCCAGAGCCCAGAAGACATTGTGGATTCAAATCTGACCCCAGACACCAGCTGTGTGACTGGGTAAGTCACTTAACCTTTCTTTGCCTCAGTTCCTCATCTGTAAAATGAAGTGAGAAAGGAAATGGCAATATCTTTGCCAAGAAAACCCCAAATAGAGTCATGTAGAGTCAGACAAAATTGAAACAAATAAACAAAAAGAATATGGGTCTGCAATATGGCAGCCAAAAAAACTAACTCTAGCCTAGACTTTATTAAGAGATAAATAGTTGTGGAGTTTCAGAAAAAAAAAGTTTTTTTGGGGGGGACTAGCCCTTCTGGTGACAGGCTGTTTCTGCTCTTGATGTTTCTGCTGCTTCTCCTGTCTGGTACTCTTGTCCTGCCCAAATTTCTCTAGAGTTTATCATATCTGGCAACCTTGCCGGAAATGTCCAATTAAAAAAAAAGTAGGGACTATTTAGGGACAGTTAGATGGCTCTATAGTGGATAGAGCTCGGGACCTGGAGTCAGGAGGAACTAAATTCACATCCCACCTCAGACATCACTTACTACCTGTGTGACCCTTGGCAAGTCACAATCTCAATTGCCTTGCCAAAAAAAAGGCAGGGGGAAATGTTCATTTTTGTAGCTAATAGGCACCTTTCTGCCTGTAAGAAAGACCATGCTCACCCCAACCCACTTTAAAACACCTAGATGTCCTCTGCATTATGAGACATCTCCGTTGTGTGGGACTGACCCAGATGTACCCTCTCAGGTAGAAAAGTGATTAGCCTTGTTCTGCTCATCCCCGGAGGGCAGCTTGCACAGAGACAAATTTAGGCTTGATATTAGGGAAAATTTTGCTACCAACTAGAACTATCCAAAGTGAGAACGGGCTCCCTTGGGAGGGAAGTGGCATTCCCCCTTATTCTAAGTGTTCCGGCAGAGACTGAGCAATCACTGGAAACATTTCATAAGGTATCCTCAATTATATATAACTTGAACCTAGGTGATTTTTGAGCCCCCTTCCAGCAGTTGAATCCTGAGACTTTTAGGGAAAAAATGGAATTTGAATTTAGAAGAAATTCAGTTTACACATGACTTATTTGTTGGGCAAGATAAGGTCTCCTAAAATAGAAAACACTATACTGTATAATGTTTGTGTTTTTCAAAGTATCTTCATGCAAATTGCTGCATTTGATTCTGATCACCCTGCAAATGAAGTGGGACAGGAAATCTGCATATTTTACAGATGAGCATATTGAGGCACAGAGTGGGAAGTGATTTGTTCAATGTCACACAACTCATTTGTGGTATACTTAGGAGTAGAACTCTGCTTTGATGCTTTGGGTGCTATACCATAAGGTTTCCCATTAGATGTCTGTCAGAGCATCTCTGTAATTTATACAATAAGGAAGAGAGATTCCATGACTAATTTCAATTATAGAATTTCGTCTTTTGCCCTAGCTTTTGTGAATACAGGGTCTTCTCCAGGCCATGGTGATGCCTGGGGCAAGCTTTTCCTGCATGAAATGGAATTTGGTTTGGAAAAAATTCAGTTTGCACTCAACTTTTTGGAAACTCATCTCTTGCAGAAAGCATGCTCCATAAGTTTGTCTCTGAAGAGGTGAGACTATTTGTCTCCCTCCCAGCAATGAAGATAAAAAGGGAAAAAAACAAAGGGAGAGGAAAAGAACAATAAAACATTTAAAAATACTTGGTTAAATTTAAGATAAACAAAATTGATAACAAAAATGTATAGGATCATATACAAACTCTTTGTATTTGTATAACAAAAGGTTTGCATTGGTTGACGATTTTTAATTTCATAATACGGTATTGTCGGGTTGAAAATGCACCTCCCTTCCTGGCTGAGGCAGGAAGTATTAGTATGGGATATCAGACTTGGTTTGATGTGTTAGTATTGCTAAACTGCTTTTCTTCTTTTTTGTCTTTGTTTCAAGAGATACCTTGAATATCATTGTTTTATAAGAAACAATTAGCAGTATGATTTTAGAGAGACCTGGAGAAACTTACATGAACTGATGCCAAGTGAAGTGAGCACAACCAGGAGATTATTGTACACGGCAACAACAAGATTATGTGAGGATCAATTCTGATGGACGTGGCTCTTCTCTTATTTGTTATTAAAGCTTTTTATTTTTCAAAACATATGCAAGGATAATTTTTCTTTTTTTATTATAGCTTTTTATTTACAAAACATGCATGGGTAATTTTTCAACATTGACCCTTGCAAAACCTTCTCTTCCAACTTTTTTCCCTCCTTCCCCCACCCCCTTCCCTAGTTGGCAGACAGTCCCATACATGTAAAACATGTTAAAGTATATGTTAAATCCAATATATGGATACATATTTATACAGTTATCTTGCTGCACAAGAAAAATCAGATTTAGAAAGAAGCTGAAAATAACCTGGGAAGGAAAACAAAAATGCAAGCAAACAACAACAGAAAGAGTGGAAATGCTATGTTGTGGTCCACGCTCATTCCCAGTGTTCTTTCTCTGGTTATAGCTGGTTTTCTTCATTACTGAACAATTGAAACTGATCTGGATCATCTCATTGCTGTAGAGAGCCACATCCATCAGAATTGATCACTATATAGTGTTGTTGTTAAAGTGTATAATGATCTCCTGATTCAGGAGTGAAACAAGATTGCCCAGTATCACCATTATTATTCAATATTGTATTAGAAACGCTAGTCTCGGCAATTAAGGGTCAAGAAAGAGATTAAAGGAATTAAAGTAGATAATGAGGAAACCAAATTATCATTCTTTGTAGATGATATGATGGTATACTTAGAGAACCCCAGAGATTCTACTAAAAAGTTATTAGAAATAATCCACAGCTTTAGCAAAGTTGCAGGATACAAAATAAATCCACAAAATCCTCAGCATTTTTATACATCACCAACAAAATCCAACAGCAAGAGATACAAGAGAAATTCCATTCAAAATAACTGTCAATAGCACAAAATATTTGGGAATCTCTCTGCCAAAGGAAAGTCAGGAATTGTATGAGCAAAATTACAAAACACTTTCCACACAGATAAAGTCAGATTTAAATAATTGGAAAAATATTAAGTGCTCTTGGATGAGCCGAGTGAATATAATAAAGATGACAATACTCCCTAAACTAATCTATTTATTTAGCGCCATACCAATCAGAGTCCCAAAAAACTATTTTAATGACCTAGAAAAAATAACAAAATTCATATGGAAGAACAAAAGGTCTAGAATTTCAAGGGAATTAATGGGGAAAAAAATCAAATGAAGGTGTTCGAGCTGGACCTGATCTAAAACGATATTATAAAGCAGCAGTCACCAAAACCATTTGGTACTGACTAAGAAATAGATGAGTTGATCAGTGGAATAGGTTAGGTTCACAGGACAAAATAGTCAATAACTATAGCAAATAGTTTGACAAATCCAACTTTTGAGATAAGAATTCACTATTTGACAAAAACTTCTATGAAACGGAAACTAGTATGGCAGAAACTAGGCATGGACCCACACTTAACACCATATACCAAGATCAAAATGGGTCCATGATTTAGGCATAAAGAACAAGATCATAAATAAATTAGAGGAACATAGGATAGTTTATCTCTCAGACTTGTGGAGGAGGAAGGAATTTGTGACCAAAGAAGAACTAGAGATCATTACTGATCACAAAATAGAAAATTTTGATTAAATCAAATTAAAAGGCCTTTGTACAAACAAAACTAATGCAGACAAGATTAGAAGGGAAGCAACAAACTGGGAAAACGTTTTTTACAGTTAAAGGTTCCGATAAAGGCCTCATTTCCAAAATATATAGAGAATTGACTCTAATTTATAAGAAATCAAGCCATTCTCCATTTGATAAATGGTCAAAGGATATGAACAGATAATTTTCAGGTGATGAAATGGAAAGTATTTCCATTCATATGAAAGAGTTCCAAATCACTATTGATCAGAGAAATGCAAATTAAGACAACTCTGCGATACCACTACACACCTGTCAGATTGGCTAAGATGTATAATTATTTTTTAAAAAAAGGAAAACAATAAACTGGGAAAACATTTTTATTTTTATTTTTTATTTATTTTTGAGAATGACTTTTTCTACTCATTTTATATTGATATAATTTTTGCAATTTAATCCCTATCCTTTAAAAAATTGCTCTTAATATTCTTATTAAATCTTTTATTATTATTATTATAGTAACTTTTTATTGACAGAATCCATGCCAGGGTAATTTTTTTACAACATTATCCCTTGCACTCACTTCTGTTCCAATTTTTTCCTCACACCCCCCATCCCCTCCCCTAGATGGCAAGCAGTCCTATATATGTTGAATATGTCCTAGTATATCCTAGATACAATGTATGTGTGCAGATCCAAACAGTTTTCTTGTTGCACAGGGAGAATTGGATTCAGAAGGTAGAAATAACCCGGGAAGAAAAACAAAAATGCAAACAGTTTACATTCA
This sequence comes from Sarcophilus harrisii, assembly GCF_902635505.1. NCBI lineage: Eukaryota > Metazoa > Chordata > Mammalia > Dasyuromorphia > Dasyuridae > Sarcophilus > Sarcophilus harrisii. The sequence continues at coordinate 29,292,796 of NC_045432.1, forward strand.
TTTCCCAGTGTTTTTTTTTCTTTGGGTGTAGCTGCTTCTGTCCATCCTTGATCAATTGAAACTGAATTAGGTCTCTTTGTGAAAGAAATCCACTTCCATTAGAATACATCTTCATACAGTATCATTGTTGACGTATATAATGATCTCCTGGTCCTGCTCATTTCACTTAGCATCAGTTCATGTAAGTCTCTCCAAGCCTCTCTGTATTCGTCCTGCTGGTCATTTCTTACAGAACAATAATATTCCATAACATTCATATGCCACAATTTACCCAACCATTCTTCAATTGATGGGCATCCACTCAGTTTCCAGCTTCTAGCCACTACAAACAGGGCTGCCACAAACATTTTGGCACATACAGGGCCCTTTCCCTTCTTTAGTATCTCCTTGGGGTATAAGCCCAGTAGAAACACTGCTGGATCAAAGGGTATACACAGTTTGATAACTTTTTGGGCATAACTCCAGATTGCTCTCCAGTTCCACCAACAATGTATCAGTGTCCCAGTTTTCCCGCATCCCCTCCAACAATCATCATTATTTTTTCCTGTCATCTTAGCCAATCTGACAGGTGTGTAGTGCTATCTCAAAGTTGTCTTAATTTGCATTTCTCTGATTAATAATGATTTGGAACACTCTTTCATATGAATGGTAATAATTTCAATTTCATCGTCTGAAAATTGTCTGTTCATATCCTTTGACCATTTATCAATTGGAGAATGGCTTGGTTTCTTATAAATTAGAGTCAATTCTCTATATATTTTGGAAATGAGGCCTTTATCAGAACCTTTAACTGTGAAGATGTTTTGGGAAAACATTTTTACATTAAAAAAATGATCTCCAGATTCTGCTCATTTCACTCAACATCAGTTCATGTAAGTCTCTCCAGGCCTCTCTGAAATCATCCTGTTGGTCATTTCTTACAAAACAATAATATAAGGATAATTTTTTAACAGTGACTCTTACAAAATGTTGTGTTCCACACTTTCCCCTCCTTCCCCCACCCCCTCCCCTAGATGACAAGTAATCCAAAATGTTAAACATGTTAAAATATATGTTAATTCCAATATATGTACACATATTTATATAATAATCTTGCTGCACAAGAAAAATCAGATCCAAAGGGAAAAAAACTGAGGAAAGAAAACTCAAGTAAACAACAAAAAGTGAAAATGCTATTTTGTGGTCCACGCTCAGTTTCCACAGGCCTCTCTCTGGATGTAGATGGTTCTCCCCATCACAAGATCATTGAAACTGGCCTCAATCCTCTCATTGTTGAAGAGAGTCACGTCCATCAGAATTGATCATCATATGGTATTGTTGTAGAAGTATATAATGATCTCCTAGTTCTGCTCATTTCACTCAGCGTCATGTAAGTCTCTCCAGACCTCTCTGAAATCATCTTATTTCTTACAGAACAGTAATATTCCATAATATCCATATACCACAATTTATTCAGCCATTCTCCAACAGATGGGCATCCATTCAATTTCCAGGTTCTTGCCACTACAAAAAGGGCAGCCACAAAGAGTTTTGCACATGTGGGTCTCTTTACCCCCTGCGGGAACTGAATGTAGATCACAATATGACCTTCTCACTCTTTGTTGTTGTCCGCTTGCATTTTGTTTTTTTACTTTCCTTTTTGATCTAATTTTTCTTGTGCAGCAAGAGAATTGTATAAATATGTTTACACATTAAAAAAAAGAAAAAGAAAAAAAGAAACACTGCTGGATCAAAGAGTATACACAATTTGATAACTTTCTGAGCGTAGTTCCAAATTGCTCTCCAGAATGGCTGGATCCATTAACAATTCCACCAATAATGTACCAGTGTCCCAGTTTTCCCACATCCCCTCCAACATTGGTCATTATCTTTTCCTGTCATTCTAGCCAATCTGACAGGTGTGTAGTGTATCACAGAGTTGTCTTAATTTGCATTTCTCTGATCAATAGTTATTTAGAGCACCTTTTCATATGACTAGAAATGGTTTCAATTTCTTCATCTAGAAATTGCCTGTTCATATCCTTTGACCATTTAGCAATTGGAGAATAGCTTGATTTCTTATAAATTTGAAAATGAGGCCTTTATCAAAACCTTTGAATGTAAAAATGTTTTTCCAGTTTATTGCTTCCCTTCTAATCTTGTCTGCATTAGTTTTTTTTTTTTTTTTTTTTTTTTTTTTACAAAATCTTTTTAACTTCATATAATTAACATTATCTATTTGATGTTCAGCAATGTATTCCAGTTCTTCTTTGGTGACAAATTCCTTCCTTCTCCACAGATCTGAGAGGTATACTGTCCTATATTCTTCTAATTTGCTTACAATGTCACTATGTCTAAGTCATGAACCCATTTCAACGTTATCTTGGTATAGGGTGCTAGGTGTGGGTCAGTGCCTAGTTTCTACCATACTACTTTCCAATTTTCCCAGAAGCTTTTGTTAAATAATGAGTTCTTATCCCAAAAGCTGGGGCCTTTGGGTGTGTCAAACAATGAGATGATTTAGACCAGTTCCAATAGACCAATGATGGAGAGAGCCCTCTACACCCAGAGAGAGAACTGTGGGAACTGAGGGTGGATCACAACATAGCATTTTCACTCTTTTTGTTGTGGTTTGCTTGCATTTTATTTTCTTTCTCATTTAAAAAAATTTTTTTGATCTGATTTTTCTTGTGCAACAAGATAATTGTATAAATATGTATGCCTATATTGGATTTAACATATAGTTTTACCATGTTTAACATATGTTGGATTATATGCATCTATGGGAAGGGGTGGGGGGAATGGGAACACAAGGTTTTTCAAGGATCAATGTTGAAAAATTATTCCTGCATAGATTTTGAAAATTAAAAACTTCATTAAAAAGGGGGGGGGGAGGAAACAATGAAATGACTCAGACCAGTTCCAATGATCTTGTGATGAAGAGAGCCACCTACACCCAGAGAGGACTGTGAGAACTGAGTGTGGATCATAACATAGCATTTTCAGTCTTTTGGTTGTTGTTTGCTTGTATTTTATTTTCTTTCTCATTTTTTTCCTTTCTGATTTCATTTTTCTTGTGCAAGATCATTGTATAAATATGTATGTATATATTTATGCATTTAACATATATTTTTACCATGTTTAACGGATATTGGATTACTTGCCATCTAAGGGGATGGGTTAAGGGAAGGGGGGGAATTGGAACACAAGATTTTGCAAGGATTAATGTTGAAAAATTATCCATACATATCTTTTGAAAACAAAAAGCTTTAGTAAAAAAGAAAAAAAGAGATACCTTGTAGATAGAGGAATGGGGAGGGATTTATTGGAAAATAAAGGTGATGTAAGAATACAAAATATAAAGAAGCAAGGTCCACTTGTACAAGGATGATTCCTTCCCATTAGTAAAAATTCACCCTTTTCAAAACATTTTCTCATGCATGAATATATTTGATCCTTACCATAACCCTGTGAGGTCAAGTTGTTCTTATGCCCTAATGAAACTACTTATAATTTGCGACCTGAGTGAGCTCAAGTGTTTGGCGGATTGCCTGAACATGAACTTAGATGCACATTCATTTGAGATGCAAAACCTCGGCTACATTTAGTTAGGGATAATTATCATAATAATGCTCATGATTTCTTCTTATACCTCATCAACTATTTGATCCTGAAATGGTGATTTCAGCAAAATCCCTCTACTAACTCAGATTAGCAACTGTGCCACATTTATCTTCTTAGAGAGGTGCCTCAGAGACCCTCCCTGAAAGGTTATGATTCCGGGTCACACAAACAATAAACAAAAATTTATTAGGTTCCTACTAAGTGCCAGGCACTGCTAAACATGGTGGGGGGGAAATGCAAAAAGAGGCCAAAGCCAGTTTCTGTCCTCAAGGAGCTTAGTGGGGGAGACACGCAAATATATACAGGAAATAACAGGGTTTGGAGAAGGCTTCTTGTAGAAGATATATGTATCATGAACTTAGATCTTCCTGGCTAGGAGACCAGTCTATACCATAATTCCCCCCGTACTGTGCTGATACCTACTCAAATATAAAAAAGAAAAATAGAAGACAAAAAACCCCATGATTTAATATTTACATGTCGGATCTCAAGACATGGATGATGGCGTGAGGATGATTCCTTCATTATGTCAAGTCAGGCTTTGTTCCGAGTAGGAAGACTTCCCCATTTTAAATAATGAGTGGACTGGAGTTGGTGTCCGCAAGACTATTTGGAGTTTTTATTAGTTTTCCTTCAAATAATGACCCCAACTCTTGAATGAGAGGTCAAATGACAACCAATCAGCAATAATTTAATTATTAATATATAAATTATTAGTAATTTAGTTTAGTTATTTTCTCAATTGTATTATATTTTTCCAAATACATGTAAAGATAGTTTTCAACATTCATTTTTGTAAGATTTTGTGTTTCAAATTTGTTCTCCCCCATCCCTAAAATGGCAAGCAATCTGATATAGGTTATACATGTGTGATGATTTTTTCTATGTAATAATATAGGTATAATATATATGTAATATAGAATAATACTTTTAAACATATTTCCATATTTGTCACATTGTACAAGGGAAAAACTACAAGAAAAAGCAGTGAAACTAAAAAAAAAAAAAAAAACCAAAGGTGAAAACAGTGTGCCTCGATCCATATTTGATCTCTCTGGCTGTGGCTGATATTTTCCTTTGCAAGTCTGTTGGAATTGTCTTGGCTAACTGCATTGCCGAGAAGAGCTAAGTCTATGATCAGCAAATATTTATTGAGCATTCATAAGGTGCTTGATTTTCTGGGGCTTAGAGCTTTGGGGAGAATATTAACATTACCTACCTCCCGTCCCTATTATCCCCCCACCCTTCAAAAAAAAGGACTTTGAACTTCAGGGTAGGGTTATATAAATGTATCTTGGAAAAAAGAAGTATCGGGGCATATTGATTGACCAAGAAGCCCAAGGCTACCTTAGTACAATGGCCTGGCCCTGAGCTTTGCTGAAGCTTAGGGCTCAAGCCAAGTAATCCCCAGGTAAATCCATCTTACTTGAAATATGTGTGTCTATATTGGGAAATCTGATTGGTTTTACTTTGCACTTAAAGGGAAGTGCTTTAATAAATAGTTGGTATTGAATTTGTGGAACTGAATTGTCCTGGGCCTCAGTAGGCATCTTTTTCAGGATACTGCTGAGGCAAGTGAACTAATTAAGGTGGGGGGAGGTGGGAGCATAAGAGAAATAGGATCATGGGATCAGAATTAGAGCTAGAGAGGACATTAGAAGTCACCGAGTCCAACTCCTTCATTCTTCTGAAGAAAACTTTAATTCATTTCTAGAAGTCATAGGATCAAACCGCAAAAGGAGACCTCAAAAGCCAACTAAGTTCATTTGAGGAAACTGAGGCTCAGAGAAGTGAAGTGATTTGCTTGGGGTTGCAAAGCTAGTAAGTTAGTATAAAGGGATTGCTAGCTCGTGTACTGTGCCTGAAGTCAGGGAAGACTCATCTTCCCGAGTTTAATCAGACAGAGAAATTCAAAAAACTCTGAGATACCACTCATACCTCTCAGATTGGCTAAGATGACAGGAAAAGACAATGAGGAACGTTGGAACAGATGTGGGAAAAGTGGGACACATATATTGTTGGTGGGGTTGTGAAGTGATCCAACCATTTTGAGTTGAATGGTTCAACTACTTGTTGAACTAACTAGTTCAACTAACTAGCTTGTGTGACCCTGGCCCAGTCTCTTCCCCCTGCTTGCCTCAATTTCCTCATCTGTAAAATGAGCTGGAGAGGGAAGTGGCAAACCACTCCAGGATCTTGGCCGAGAAAACCCAGGAAAGTCATGAAGAGTCAACAGTGACTGAAAAACGACTAAACAACGACAACAACAAAAGCTAGTGTATAGATTTGAGCCCGAGTTTTCCTGATGGAGCACCAAGTCCAGAATTCTGTCTAGATACCCAACTCACATGGTCTCTCCCTTACAGTCTTATTTGGAATACAATATTCCACAAATCACAAAAACACCCAGCATGTGGCCCACTACAGTACATAGCACACGGTGTCAGGCACGTAGCCGGCCAACTCAGCAAACATTTATGAGGTGCCTTCTCTTCTAGACACTGTGCGCGAGGTACTGGCTAGCAAGGGCTTAAGCAACTCATTGATTGACAAGAAACAGCTGGAGAAAAATACAAGGCCATATGTGTTCAAATTCCAGGTTATGTAGCACAAAGACTAAAATGACATCAGTGGCTGCTTGAATAGCTGGGGAGGATTTCATGCACATGGTGGGAAGTCTTGGCTCTGAAATTATGGGCAGGTGTTGAACTGGTGGAGAGGAGGGGGGGAGGACATTCTGCACTGGAAGGCTGTAACAGCTGTAACCTTTCCCATCCGTAGCACAGACAAGTGGAAAGAGTGAGCCCTGAACTCAGGAGTCCTGGGTTTGGGTGGGAGCCCGGCTCCAAATTTGTGGGGTAACGTTATAGAAATCGCCTCTCCTCTCCGGACCTCAGGGTCTCCCCTTTGGAAAACGAAGAGGCCGAAGGAAGGAGGTGACCTTGAAGGGCAGCCCAATTGTTGGATGATTTTCTATGTGACCCAGTTTGGCAGTGTTACTAAGACAGGATTGTATGTGTGTGCAGGAATGTGGTCTGAATACCATTTCAATATATCTCCATACACATTCCATCTAATAATAACACTGGTACACATTCCATCCAAGAGGGAATGGCAGCCTCTCTGGCTTCCAAACAAGAACGGAAGCCAAGATTCATTGCAAAAATTGCACAGGCATGCTATTTTGCAGTTGAGCAATGGTCAAATCATCCCAGCACCAAACTGGGAGTGGGAGCCATTCGCCAATGACTCATTGTGTGAGTTAAGAAGTTGAGTAACCTCTCTGTCTGTTGGAACTAATAATAATGGCCTCACTGAGGTGTTATGGAAAATAATTAAAGTTGCTTAAGTGCTTTGAGATCCGGGGGGGGGGGGGGGGAATGGTGCTTTCCAAGCATATAATTATACAGTGTTGTGGGTCTGTCAGACTTGCTTCCTCCACTGGCTTCTTTACAGGTGTGAAAAATGACAGAGTCTTTGTTCTTTTTGTGGTACGATTATTTTATTTGTCCACTAACCCCAGTGTCCTTTTTGAAACAGAGAAAGAAGGCCACGCTGGCAGGAAAAATGTGGAAGGTTGGAAGCAACTGGGGAATGGGGAAAAGAGGAGCAAGACCTGGGATCAGTAAGGCAGAATCAGGTCACAAACTTTCTGCTTCCCAGGGCAAAAGGCTTCTCTCGGGGTCTTGGTTGTGCTCATATGTAAAATGAAAGGGAGGGACTAGATCTGGAGCTCTTGTGTGTCATGGATCCCTTTGGCAGTCCAGTTGTGCCTCTGGAAGTGTGTGTGATGGATCCCTTTGGCAGTCCAGTTGTGCCTCTGGAAGAGGCATATTGTTTGTTTTTATTAAAGCTTTTTATTTACAGAACATATGCATGGGTAGTTTTTCAACATTGACCCTTGCAAAGCCTTCTGTTCCAAATTTTCATCTCCTTCCCTCCAATCCCTCCCTAGATGGCAGTTAGTCCAATACATGTTAAATATGTTATAGTGTATGTTAAATCCAATATATGTATACATATTTATACAGTGATCTTGCTGCACAAGAAAAAATCGGATCAAGAAGGAAAAAAAACCTGAGAAAGAAAACAAAATGCAAGCAAACAATAACAGAAAGAGTGAAAATGCTATGTTGTGGTCCACACTCGGTGCACACAGTCCTCTCTCTGGGTGTCGATGGCTCTCTTCAACACTGAACAATTGGAACTGGTTTGAATCATCTCATTATTGGAGAGAGCCACATCCATCAGAATTGGTCATCATATAGTATTCTTGTTGCCATTTAAAGATCTTCTGGTCCTGCTCGTTTCACTCAGCATTAGTTCATGTAAGTCTCTCCAGGTCTCTCTGAAATCATCCTGCTGGTCATTTCTTACAGAACAATAATATTCCATAACATACATATACCATAACTTATTCAGCCATTCCCCAACTGACGGGCATCCAGCCAGTTTCCAGTTTCTGGCCACTACAAAAAGGGCGGCCACAAACACTCTTGCACACATGGATCCTTTTCCCTCTAAGATTTCTTTGGGATATAAGCCCAGTAGTAACACTGCTGGGTCAAAGGGTAAGGCATATTGTTTGTAATCATGCTTGTAAGCTGTAAGGGATTGTACAGGATGGTTTCTGAGGTCCCTTCTAGCTTGAAATCTATGTGACGATTCCCTTCTCAATTCCCCTGTTAGTAAAACGAAGGGATTGGACTGAATGATATCTCATGTCCCTTTCAGATCTGACATTCTATGATCCTTGGACTCTGGAAACAGAGCATGCTCTGGGTGACCTTTGTTTTGACACACACTGGTCTGGTTCAGATCACAGTCCCAAATATTTTTGAAAACTAACCAATGGCCTGGTTTTTGTTTTGCTGAATGTTTGATTTGTCTGCAGTTCTGACTTTTCCCCCCAAATCCTCTCAGCCTACAGGTCCAGACTCATCCCTTGACTCTAACTGGACTTGCGCAAATACCAGCCATGAAATTCTTCAGGGGACTCCACAGGAGGAGATGCAATCACAATGCGGAATAGGGGCTGGGACTGGGCAGAACAAGAGAACAGATGCTCGGAAGGTGGTGAGACAGGACAACCTGGGAAGCTCTCTAGGGAAGGAGGAATCACCGGAAGCCACAGCCTGGCTCAAGAACAAAGGAGCAGCTCTTCCAGGTCAACACAGGATGCAAATCCATCTCCACCCACCAGGGAGAAAACATCTGAGAGCTCAGACACTAAGAGTGAGCAATGGTAACACAGCCTCTTGAATTGTTAGAACTCAAAGGGACAAATACAGTTTTCCTTTTGAGTCCAAAGGACTTAAATGTTTATTTCCCAAATACAAATCCTAGAACTTGAGCCACAATGACCACAGAGCTTTGGTTCTCTCCACTCCACCTCTATTTTCCTGAGTTCTAGCAATTTAGATGACTTGGTAGTCAGTCAGTAGCAGTGACGAGACTGGGATCCAGGGACTCTGAAAGCAAATCCACTTGTGTTGTCCCAGTCCCAGAAGCACTCACACAGTTTTCTGACTATGGCCATTGGGAAACAATACTTTGGTGACCTAAGAGCCTAAGGGATGTTGGGAAAGGAAGCCAGTTTAACCCTTTGTTAAAAGCCTAATCTCATATTTTGTTTTGACAAAATTGTATTTGTTTGCCAGAAGGTCTGCTTTGAATAAGTGGGAGCTTTCGATTGAAATGTGGTGTGATAGAAAAGAACACTTGGGACAGTCAAAGAGCCATGTTTAGAATCCCAGCTCTACCTGTATGGCCTTTGGCAAGTCTTCACCTCTCAGGGCCTCAGTTTCCTTTTCTCTAAAATGGGAGGGGGGAGGAAGGGGCTAAATGACCCCTAAGGTCCCTTCCTGCTTTAAATCTTTGATCCTAAGTCATTATCATTAGTTATTGCTAGTAGCTTCCTTTTCTCTCTTCCCTCCTACGGCCTCCTCTCAGCTTGAAGAATTCCTGCCCAATCTTTAAAGCAAAAGCTGTTTTTTCCGGAAGCCTGTTGAGAGCTCCCCCAGTTGCTAATTACCTTTCCCCCATGTCAGACCTCCAGTAACTTCTTCGTAAGCTCTTCTGCCCTTCTCGTGTATTATTTTGTATTCTAGTTATTTGTATAAAATGAATGCTAATGCCTCTTTGCTGTTGATGAGCTCTCATTTATCTTGTCTATGTCTTGTTTGGTCACAGTTGTTTGTAGTTGTCTCCTTCATATGACTGTGACCCCCGCCAAGAGTAGCCACAGCCTTTTGCCTTTCTTTGTATCCCAGGGCTTAGCATAGCGTCTGGCATGGAGTAGCTACTTAATCAGGCTTGTTGACTTGCATATTAGCTTTAATTGACCTGGAAGTTCCATCAGTGCAGGGGTCCTTTCTTATCTAAAGTTCAGATTTCTACCATTCTCTCCCCACCAGGTGTTGTTAATCGGTCATTTCAGTTACGTTTGACTCTTTGAACCAGTGGTTTGCCATTTCTTTCTCCAGTTCACAGGCAAACGGGGTGAAGTGACTTGCCCAGGGTCACACAGCAAGAATCTTAGACTGGAATTTAACTCAGGTCTTCCTGATTCCAGGCCCAGTGCTCTATCTACCGCAGCGCCACCTAGCTGCCTACACACCATCACTAGCAGAACTAAATAGTATTGTTACTTGGGCATTCTTGTGCACTTAACTTCTCCAATACCTTTCTTCTGTAATTTGAGGACTGGACTAGAAAACCTCTTATTTCCCTTCCATCTCTGGAGCTGTGATTCTGCCCTCTGAATACAACAGACATAATAAATGCTTGTTACATTTAGAGACAAAGAAATAGCTGTGTCCTACAAGCTAAGATTTCCTATGACTTGATGAAGAAAAATGAAGAATCAGTGAGAAAGGTCTTGAATTGTTTGTTGCTCTAAAATTATATTTCAAATATAAATATAGCTTCAAAATGATCTTCTTTTTAGATATTGTTGAATGTTTTTTACTTTGTTTTAGTATTTTTATTTCTGACACCTTTTTCAGCTCCTGAAAGCCACATAGACCACCCACTAAGTCAGAGAAGAGGTTTTGGTCTGTGAATGTGGATGGAGTATCTGCACCTGTGACATTATAGGTTCTTGAAATATTAACAGTATTATTATTTTGTATATTGACAGTATTTACATATACATATATATGTTTTAATTTTCATTTACTGTTTATTATTTTAAAATTAAATTAACTTTTAAAAATAAAATAAAATTTAATTTAATAAATTATTATTTATATAATAAAAATAATATATAAAATATTATATAAATATATATATATAAATTAGGAGATATGAGAAAGATCTGTGATTTTATCAGCCTTGGAACTCCCTCTACTAATTTGGATCTCAGCCCTCCACGCCTCTGTGGCTTAGCAGAAAAACCCTAGAAGACTCCTTGTGTTCTGGACCATGCAACTGAGGCAGTGTCTGATCTACCACAATGTCAGTGTACTGAGGCCTAGAGAGTTTAAGTGGCTTGCCCAGGGTTACACAGCCATGGATCTGATTTGATCCCAGATTTCCCTGATTTCTAGTCCAGTCGTATCTATTGATTATAGCGTGCCCACTCCTTTATTACTACTAACACCAGCAAGATTGACATTTGTATAATACTTTAAAGTTTGGAAAACACTTTACTTAGATGTCCTCCTCAGGACAACCTTAAATGATCTGGCTCTCAGAAGCCAGCTATACTCTTTGTCTTGAAGGAGCATAGGTAGCTGTTCCAGTTAATTTCACTTTCCCTAAATGCTGAGCTCCTGCTTCTTTTCTGTAAAAATTAGTGGAAAAACAACCTGAGTAAAAGCTAGATAAGTTACTAGTAAAAGCCAGAAAAGTTAGATAAGTACAACAGGTATTTATTTCCTTTTTACATATGAGGAAACTGAGACACGGAGAAGTTAAATCACTTGCCCAGGGTCACATAGCTCATATGTTAACCTAGGTCTTCTTGATTCCAAAACCCAACCCTTGATCTATTACATCATGAAACAAGAAATATTTGTGAACAATTTACCAAAAAAAAAAAAAAAAGTTAAGCTGCTATTACGGGTAAGGCCCTTCACTGCAGTCCTCCTTCTGAGGTTCATTATGTCATGGAGGTGATTTCTGAGTTCTCTGGTGCTGTACCAGTCAAAGCACATCAGTTCTGGCAGGTTCGGCCATATGGGACAGATTTGGAGCATGGGCTGGCTGGGGATTCCATGTCAAGAATTTTCTTAGTGAGAAGAAGACAAAATCACATCTATCTGAAGCATTCCAAGAATATGCTAGGGGATCTAAAGGCAAAACTTCCAATCAGATGTGAGAATGACATATTTCTTTGGGGGCTTGAGCCAAGAGAATCCCACTGGAGTTTTAGGTGAAATACACACCCTGAAACAAGCGGTTCTTAACCTTTGGACGTGTCTTGGACTCCTCCAGCAGGCAGTCTCCCAAAACCTCTCTATGGACATACTCCTCAGAATCATATTTTTATGTGTGTAAAGTATATGTGTGTGTGTGTGTGTATAAATATATGTGTGTATAATAAACATATATGTATAATGTATATTATATGTATATAATACAAATGATATTATATGTATAATAAATATATATAAATATGTATATAATAAATATAGAGGTATAATATATGTATATATAATACAAATAATATATAATAAATATATATGCGTAGAAATTAAAATGTATAGGATTACAAAGGACACTAATCATACTGAAATACAAATCGCTTGTGGTCCTATTGCTGCCTTACAGTCTGACCACGTGGCTGGAGTTTAGGTGTCCTCTTTTGGGAGCAGACCCAAACTGTAGATGGGGAGTTTTGGAACAGTGACTGAAATTCTGTTAAAGGTCTACAAGTACTACAAACCTGTAGTTCTCCAAACATTAGCATCTGACATTGCTGAAGCCACTTAGAGCAATTAGGAAAGATTAGGGCTAAAGGGTTGGAATGTGGTTTTTGATTTCCATTTTTATTGATGTCTTTAGCCTTCATATCACCTTCATTGTCAAATGTATTCTTCCCTTGGTTTCCTCCCCGCCCTCCCTCCCTTTACTCTTATATAAGAGTTAAAGATGAAGAAGGGACACAAGAAACAGTTTAGGGAAAACTAGCCAACATGTTAACTGAGTCTAAAATTACAGGGGTGTTGCACATCTGGAGTCCTCACACACACAATCACCTCTGCAAAGAAGGGAGGAAGGGAGGTGTATTTTGAGGTATGGGTTTGAAGAAAAAATGAGTCAAGAAGCACTTCCCTCTTCCAAGCAAAGTGATGACATATCAAAATGAGGAAGAACAATGGATTGTCAATGAATGTCAGAAGACATGGGTTAAAGTCCTTCTACCAGTCACTGTTGGGAATTTGTCAATTTCATTGAGCCTCAGTTCCCTCATCCATAAAATGGGAGCAAGAATGATTGTACTGCCTCTTTTAAGTTTACTGTGTAAGGAAAGTACTTTGGTCAAAGGCTACAGAAATGGGAGTTGATAATCAATTATAATGGTGATTTGAGTGGAAGAAAATGGAAAAGTATTATCCAAAGAAAAGAAGAGGGGAGTATTCAGATCTGGAAAAGCCACAAATTAACAGAAGAACAGGAACAATGCCTATGATTTCATTAATATAGGCAACTTCACAGGTGATGGTGCCTTGTCTGTGACTTACAGCCTTAGAGAGTTGACTGGAGCTCCATGTGTCAATAAAGTTGAACCCAATTCTTCCTGGTCTGAAATTTAAAATTTTTGTGATTGTAAAATGCAGGTGGTATTTGGTTGGGAACAAATGTAATGGTTTTTAGTATTCCCAGAGTTCTTTTTGGGCATACTGGTTCAAACATTATCTCCATTGGAAAGATTTGGTTGAAAAGGGGAAGGGTGGTGGTCCATAGAACTTTTCATTAATTTTGTTAAGTATTTTCCCTGGTCCTGCCTTTCCCCTTTACTCATTGGTAAGAGGCCCGAAACATTTTTGGATTTTCCCAGAACAGTAAATTATATTTTATTACCACAAATTCACTTTCTCCAAGAGGAAAAGTTTATTTTAGATAAAAAAGGCCAAAAACATTCTCACAAAGTTTTTTTCTTTAAAATTTTTTGGGAATAATTAGAACATGGGTTAAAGGGTTCAAGTTTGTAATTTGGCATATTCCAAACTATCCAAAAGGTACTGTTTTAAATACCCTTGATAAGTATTTTGTCCCTCCAAAATATTTTTTTTTTTGTATTTAGAATTGGAAGGGTTTATGGAAAGGTTTCTTTAATTTTAGCCCATTAATAAGACGGACATTTTTTTTCATATGACTAAAATGTTTAATTTCTTTCACTTAGAATTGCTGTTCATTCCTTTGACCATTTTTTCTTGGGTGGTTGATTTTTAAAATTAGGACCTTTCATTTTTTAAATAGGCCTTTATCGGGAATTTGATTGTAAAAATTTTCCATTTATTGTTCCTTTAATTTTTTTTCTGCTTATTTTTTTTTAAAAATTTTCAATTTTATATAAATTTTATTTTGTGTAGTAATGATTTAGCCTGCTTTGGATAAAATTTTCCACAGGTTGGGAAAACCATTGTTTCCTCTAATTTTTTAATTTCATTCTTATGCTCCATGAAATTTTGCCTTATCTGGTTGGCAGAAGTTGGATCAATGTCTTTTCTGGTTTATTAGTTTAATTTTCCCGCTTTTTATCAAACATGTTCTTATCCCAAAAGCTGATCTTTTGGGTTTTCAAAGACAGGTTCATATTTTTTACTTTTTAATTAACCAATCTTTCCAATGATAACTAATTATTCCTTTAAATACCAAAACTTTGGTAATGCTCTCTTTAAATTTTTGGGACAGTAAGCCACCTTCATTTGATTTTTTTATTAATTCCCTTTAAATTTTGACCTTTTGTTTTTCCAAAACTTTGTTGTTATTTTTTCTGCAAAAATATTTTTTTTCTGATTTTAAAGGCAAAATGATTATTTAGGTAATTTGCATTTTATTAATTGCCTTTCCAAGACATTTAATATTTTTCCAATTGGTTGTCAACTTAATTTTTGAAATGGTTTGATTTTGCCATAAAGTTTATTTTTTGGAAATAGTTTAAATTTTTATATTTCAGTATTACTTTTTTTTTGATTAGGGTTTTAAAAATTTAATTTGATTTAAACAATTTTTAAGAAAGTTTTATTACCCCCATTTTATTATTTTTTTAATTTTATTTTATTTTTTTTAATGCCTTTATTTAACAATTTTACTTACTTTAAATTTTAAATTGCCAAACCCTTTGTTCCAATTTTTCACCTTTTACCCCCCCCTCCCCTAAGGCGGTACCAGTAGTGTTAAAAAAAAATTAACTTAATTAAAAATGATCAACAAAACATTTTTGCTTAAAAAAAAAAACCCTTTTAAATTATTTTACTTAGCTTGTTTTTTTTTTTTTTTTTTAATTTAATGCCTTTTTTTTCCAATATAACTGTATTTTCAGATTAAAATTAAACCTTTGTTCCAATTTTATTTAACTTTAAATGTCGGTACCAGAGATTTAAAATATTTAAAATATAACTTTTTAGTAAAAAAGATTGCCAAAATTATTTTTCTGTCAAAAAAAATCAGATTAATTTTTACAATTGTTTTAAGGAAACAAAATTGAAAATATAATTAAATTAATTAATTTTTATTTAATTTTTTTTGGTGATTCAGTTATTATGTCCATTAAAATATTTGTTATTCCTTTTAACCACCTCAGAATGGCAATCAGTATTGTTTAAATATATAAATCTTGGTTCCATTTTACTAATATTGTGTAATTTCCAGGCCTTTTTGAAATACCTGTTTTTTTTTTTTTTAATTTAAAATAGCCTTTAACAGGAATTATTTAGTTTTACCACCAAAAAGGGCCCAAAACTTGTTCCATCCCCCTTTTCCCCCTTTTAAATTTTGGGATATAATGTTAAAAATAAAATATCAAGTTTATAATTTTGACATATTAAATCTTCAAAAAAGGGGACCCATTCCAAAAAAATCAAATGCCCAGTTTTGATTAACAATATCCTTTTTTTTGTCATTCCCCAATCTCGGGTGTAGTTATTAATTGTCTTAATTTGTTTCTCTTTTTAATAATGACTTGGGCATCTTTTCAGATAAAATATTTCAATTTTTCTCTAGAATTTCGTTCTATCCTTCCATTTTTCTTGGGAAAATTTGATTTTTTTAAAAAGTTAATTTAATTTTTAAATACCTTTATCAGCCCCAAACTGTAAAAAATATTTTCCCAGTTTATTGCTTTCCCCTGTCTTGTCCTTTTTTTTTAAAAACTTTTAATTTGGTAAATCAAATTTTTTATTTTATATAGTAATACTCATTTGCTTTTTCCTAAAAGACCTCCCTTTCCCGGTCTAAAGGTAAACATCCTATTTCCTCAATTTTTAAAATTTATTTTTATCCTGGTCTTTAAACCCATTTTGATTATTTTTGGGCATTTTATATGGATCAATCCTAGTTTTGCATATTTTTCCAATTTTCCAAATTTTTTTAAAATAAGTTCTTATAAAAGTGGGTTTTTTTGTCAAAATTTAGGGTTTATTTTTTGACTGTTTTAATTTGGAAAACCTAATTTTATGAAATTCTATTTTAGAATCCAAATATTTTTGCGCTGCTTATAAAAATTTTAATCTGAAGTAAACCATCATTTTTTTTTTATTAATTCCCTTTTTGCCCTTTTGTTTTCCATTGAACTTTTTGTTATTTTTTCAGGCTTAAAATAGTTTTTTTAGTTAATTTTAGCAAATAAAAGTTAGTTTTATAAATTGCATTTTATTATTTGTTGCCCTATCCAAACTTTAATTTTTCCAATTGGGATCACTTAATTTTTTGGGAAAATGGTTTTGTAATTTTGCTCTTTTATTTTTCCCTTTGGCAGTAACCAAATATTTATTTTTTCATATTCTTTAAATTTTCTTTGTTTTTTGACTTTGTTTTGTTATGTAATAAAATTTTTTTGGGTTTATTTATAAACCAGAATTTGTAAATTGTATTTTTTAAAACTTTTACAAAGCTTAATATTTTCATGTATCGGCAAGGTGAAATTTGGTTTCCCTTCCTTTTATTTCCTTCCGTTTAAGCCAAATTTTTAAACAATATTAAATAGTAACATGTGGGAAACCTTGTTTCACCCAAGATCTTATTAATTTCAGGTTTCCATTGTGATCTTCTATTTTTAAATAGTCTCTATTATTTAAGGAAAAGTCCATTTATTCCTATATTTCCCAATGGTTTTAAATAGTAAGGAGTGGCAAACCTTTTTCTCAATCATTGGAAATGGTTTTTGAATTTGTTTCCCATGGTTATTATTTTAAAAAAATTTAAATTTTTCCAATTAATTACAAAAGGGCCGAACGAAACTATTTTGCCCGGAAATGGTTTCAACCCATAGAAAATTAAGAAATCCCTTAAAATGAAGGAAAAAATGACATTTGGGGGAGGGGCCGCCGATTCGCCGGGTTTGATTGGGCCCTAAAACCATTTTGGGCAGAAAATCCCGTCTCAACCGGCAACCCTTCGTTGAAATTAATTCAAAGAAAGGGAGAAAGTTGGGCCCCTTAGTTAAATGGAAAGAGGGCCAAGGTAAATTTGGGGATATGAAAAGGGAAACCCAAAATGAACCAAAAACAACCCCGGGAAACACAACCGGCCAAAAACCAATAAAGGTCAAACCAGAAAAGCAACCTCATTTCAAGGGAAGAATTAACCCAAAAGAAATTTGGGATGATAAAACCCATTAACCCCCCAATTAATCAACATTTTTGATTTTTATTGATTTAAAGTCGATTTTAAATTAAGTTTGTCAGAATTAGGGCCAATTTTAATATAGGAAATTTCCCCAAACAAGGGGTAAAAATTAAAAGTGTTATTTAGAAATTCCCGTAAAAAAAATATTAAATTAAAAAAAAAAAATAACATGGCCAATTATATTGATAGTTTTCCAATATTGAAAACCCTGAATTCCTGGTATAAATCCTATTACGGGATTATCTTGAGATGATTTTCAGTTTTTTTTGCTAAATCTTATTTAAGATTTTGCATCAATATTCATTAGGAGATTTCTATAATTTTCTTTTTTTTTTAAAACCTTTTTTTAAATATATACATGGGTAACTTTAAGGATTAAAATTGCCAAACCTCTTTGTTCCAATTTTTACCTCTTACCCCCACCCTCCCTAGATAGGATGACCATAGATGTTAAATAATTAAAATATAATTAATACACAATAAGTATACAAACCAAAACATTTTTTTTACAAAAAAAAGAATCAGACTCTGAATTATTGTAAATTATTGGAAGGAAATAAAAAATGCATGGGCATAAACATAGGGATTGGGAATTCAATGTAATGGTTTTGTCATCTCCCGAGTTTTTTTCCAAATAGCTAGCCAGTTCATTTGCTCCATTAGAAATGATTTGGGATCTCGTTGCTGAGGATGGCCTATCCACGAACTGGTCATTCAGTATTGTTGTTGAAGTATATAAATCCTCCTGGCCCTATTTCACTCAGCATCAGTTCGTAAGTCACCCGGCCTTTCTGAAATCATCCTGGGTCATTTCAAAATAATTTTCCCAATTTCATATACCACAAATTTATTCAGCATTTCCAACTGATGGACATCCACAGTTTCCAGTTTCTTTGATACAAAAGGGCTGCCAAAACATTCGTGCACATACAGGCCCTTCCTTCTTTATAACTTTGGGATATAATCCCAGTATAAACTGCAGGATCAAAGGGATGCAAGTTTGATAACTTTTGAGCATAGTTCCAAACACTTCCCAAAATGGTTGGATTCGTTAAACTCCACCAACAATGCACAATGTCCCAGTTTTCCGCATCCCTCCAAAATCATTCTTTTTTTCCTGTCATCTTACCAATCTGACAGGTGTGGGTATCTTAATTGTCTTAATTTGCATTTTTGATTAATAATGACTTGAGCATCTTTTTTCATATGACTAGAAATAGTTTCAATTTTTCATCTGAGAATTGTCGTTCAATCCTTTTAATTTTTCAACTGAGAATGGCTTGATTTTTTAAATTGAGAATTTCTTATATATTTTGGAAATGAGGCCTTATCAGAACCTTTGACTTAAAAATTTTCCCGTTTATTGCTTCCTTCTAATCTTTTTATTAGTTTTGTTTGTAAAACTTTTAGTTTGGAAATTGAAATTTTCTATTTTGTGATCAGTAAGATCTAGTTCTTTTTGGTCATAAAGACCTTCCCCTTCCACAGGTTGAGAGGAAACTATCCATGTTCTCTAATTTAAATAAATTTTTATGCCTAGGCTGAACCCATTTTGCCTTGGGTAAGGGTTAAAGGACAATCCAGTTTCTCATAAGTTTCCAATTTTCCCGCATTTTTATCAAAAGTAAGTTCTTATCCCAAAAGCTGGGATCTTGGGTTTGTCAAAGACTAGGTTTATTTTGTTGACTGTTTTACCCTTGAACCCACTATTCCTAGATAAACTAATCTATTCCTTGAATACCAAATAGTTTTTGAACTGCTGTTTCATAATATAATTTTGATCCAGTTTGAATCATTTGATTTTTTTTAAATTTTTTGAAATTTAATTTTTGTTTTTCCATATGAATTTTGTTGTTATTTTTAGGCTTTAAAATAGTTTTTGGGAGTCTGATTGGTATGCAAATAAATAGATTAGTTTAGGAATTTCTTCTTTATTATTTTGCTCGCCCTATCCAAGAGTTTAATATTTTTCCAATTGGTTAGACAGACTTAATTTGTGGAAAAGGGTCTGTAATTTTGCTCATAAAGTTTTGATTTTCCCTCAGATAATTCAAATATTTTATATTATGTAGTTACTTTAAATGGAATTTCTTTGTACGACTTTGGATTTTGTTAGTGATATATAAGAAGCATGACTTATGTGGGTTTTTTATAACCAGCAATTTGTTGTATTATTTTAAAAATTTTAGCAGAATTTGGGGGTTTCAAGTAAATCATGTCAGGCAAAGGTATAATTTGGCCTTTTGTTTTTTATTCCTTTAATCTTTTCCCAGTTATTCAAGTATTTTAATAAATATTAAATAGTAAGTGATAGGGGCAACCTTGTTTACCCAGATCTTATTGGGAATGGTTGCAGTTTGTTCCCATTACATGATGCTTTTACTATTTTAAATAGATGCTGGATTTTTTGGAAAAGTCCATTTATTCCTATATCTCAAGTGTTTTTAAAGAATGGATGTTGATTTATCAAATGCCGCATCTATTGAATGACTATGGTTTTTGTTAATTTGTATTAAATGAAAATTATAGATAGTTTTCCAATATTCAACCAGCCCTGATTCCGGTATAAACCTACTTGATCATAGTGGATTATCTTGGAGATGATTTTGTCTTTTGCAAATCTTATTTAAGATTTTAGCATCATTTCATTAGAGATTTCTATAATTTTCTTTCTTGTTTTCAGCCTACCTGGTTTAGGTATCGTCCCATGTCGTTATAGGGAATTTGGTAGGACTCTTCTTTCCCTATTTTATCAAAATAATTTATATGTTAAATTGTTCTTTTAAATGTTTGGTAAAATTCCCAATGTAAATCCATCTTCCTGGGATTTTTTTCTGGAGTTGTTTAATTGCCTTTCTATTTTTTTTCTGAAAGGGACTATTAACAATTTAGTTCCTCCTCTGTTGTCTGGGCTTTTTTGGAGGTAGTCTCTTTATTAGGTTATCAAATTTAGGATAAAGTTGAACAAAATAACTTTTATTATTTCTAATTTCCCCAGGAAAGTTCTTTTTCATTTTTAAGACTACTAATTTATTTTCCTCCCCTTTTTTCTAATCAGATTTACCAAAGGCTTATCTATTTTATTGGCTTTTTTCATAGAACCAACTTAGTTTTTATTAATTAGTTCAATAGTTTTTTTACTTTCAATATTTTTAATTTCTCCTTTTTAATTTTAGAATTTCCAATTTAGTATTTGATTGGGACTTTTAATTTGGTCTTTTAGTTTTTTAGTTGGCCCAACATTAATCTTTTTCTTTTTCTGTTTTATCAATAAGCCTCTAAAGGATATAAAATTTTTATTACCGCTTTTTAAAACCCCAAATTTTTATGATGTCTCATCATTGCTTATCTTGAGGAAATTAAATTGTATCTATAATTTGTTGTTCACCCAATCATTTTTTAAGATGGAGTTTAGTTTCCAATTACTTTTTGGTCTATTTCCAACTTTTGTTAATGGTTTTTATTGCATATGATCTGAAAAGAAAGATTTACTATTTCGTTTCTTGCATTTAATTTTGAGGTCTTTATGTCCTAATATATTAATTTTTAATAGGTTCCATGAACTGGAGAAGAAAGTATATTCCCTTCATCTCCATTCAATTTTCCAAAGATCCAACATACCAATTTTTTAATATTCTATTTACTTTTTATTTTTTATTTGTTTTGTGGTTTGATTTTCTAATTCTGGAGTGAATTGGATCTCCCACATTAAGTTTTTTGTCTTTTCTTCTTGCAACCTCTTAACTTCTCCTTTTAGGAAGTTGATGCCATACCACTTGGTATATATGTTTAAACTGATATGCCGGTTTATGTCCCTTTTAGAGGATGTGTTTCCCCTTATTCTTTTAATTAGATCAATTTTTGCTTTTGTTGACTGAGAAAGGATGGCTACCCTGCTTTTTTGACTTACCTGAAGCATAAAGATTTTGTCCAGCCTTTTACTTTTACTCATATGCATCCCCTGCTTTAAATGTGTTTTTGTAAACAAATATTGTAGGGTTCTGACTTTTGATCCAGTCGTTATCTCCCCTTCTTTTGGGGAGTTCATCCCATTAATTTAGGTTAGAATTACTAAATTGTATTTCCCATCCTAATAACCCCAGATTATGCTTTACTTTTTCTCCCCAACCCTTTTCCTTCTAAATTATGATTTGTTAATTTCCCTTTTATAACCCTCCCTCCCCCTTTTTTCCTTCCCTTTTTCCTTTTTTTTCCTTCCCCTGTTTTAATCTTTTCAAACAAATGTCGTTTTTTTCTTTTGAGCTAACCTGATGGGAAGATTTCCACAAATTCCCTCTAATTCCCCAAATATGTTTTGTTTTTGGGATTTTTCCCATCCCTCATTCCACCTTATTCTGCCATCACCCTTTTCCATATCATTTCCCTTTTTGTTATATCAGTACAATCAAATTATACATGTTTTTTGTATATCCCAAACAGAAATACAATTTCAAGAGTTATTTTTATTTTTCTGCATCTCTTGAGTTCTATGTTGGAGATCAAATTTTTGTTTAGTTCTGTTTTTCTTCAGAAAATGGAATTCATTTGTTTCATTAAATGTCCATCTTCTTCCCTGGAAGAAAATGCTCAGCTTAGCTGGGTAGTTTATTCTTGGCTGCATCCCAAGTACTTCAAAGGGGATAAAAATACAGATCTTGACTTGAATATGGCCCTGGGAAAGGACAAGTAATTATACAGTAGTAAAGAAAGTGAGATTTATGGAAAAGCATTCCCTAGATATTGGGGTACATGGGGTATCAAGTAGGACTAGCCTCTCTGGTACTGGGGCTTGCCAAGCCCTTTTAAAGGCTCCTCATCCATCCACCTCTGGTGTCTAACTGGCACTCCACTCTCATCTGTGGTTCCAAGAAACTGTAGCATGTACAGTGCTGACTATAAATGACCCTAGTATATACTCTAGTTCCAGTGGGCGCCTTCTGAGATGAATACATACAAATTGGTAAACTGCTTCAGCAGACAGCTAAACCAGGCTGTTGGTGAGTTGGAAGGTTTGAGAAGTGGGGGTTTTATCCCAAGCATATGAAGACACTACCTAATGAAATGGGAGAATGAGAATAATTTGTTCCAACGGGCATGACGCAGGCTCTGTGGAGCAAGCTTGGTCAGACATTGAATATATTTTCCATATATTCATATACCACAATTTATTCAGCCATTCTCCAACTGATGGGCATCCACTCACTTTCCAGTTTCTGGCCACTACAAAGAGAGCCCAAAAATTTTGCCCCCTTTCCCTTCAAGACTTTTGGGATATAAGCCAGTAGTACACTGTGGACGGGATGCAAGTTTGATAACTTTTTGAGCATAATTCCAAATTGTTCTCCAGAATGGCTGGATGTATACAATTCCACCAACAATGTATCAGCGCCCTATTTTCCCCATCCCCTCCAAACCCGATTATCTTTCCTGTCATTCTAACCAATCTTAAGGTATGTAGGGTATTGAGTTGTTTTAATTTGCATTTTCTGATTAATAAACTTGACATCTTTTTTCATAGTAAAAAGTTTCAATTTCTTCATCTGAGAATTGTCGTTCATATCCTTTACCATTTATCAATTGGGAATTTACTTATAAATTAGATAATTCTTTATATTTTGAAATGAGCCCTTTATCAGAACTTTGAATGTGAAAAGTTTTCCCAGTTTATTGCTTCCTTCTAATCTTTGTCTATTAGTTTTGTTTTTTAAAACCTTTCAATTTGATATAATAAATTTTATTTTTGATGTAAGATCTCTAGTTGTTCTTTGGTCAAAATTCTTTCCCTTCCAAGGTCTAGAAATAAACCTGGTGTTCCTTGAATTTATTTATAATTCCCATTCTTTTTTTTTAAATAACTTTTATTGAAGAGCCATGGGGGTAATTTTTAAACATTATCCCTTCACCCTTCTGTTCCAATTTTTCCCTCCTCCTTCCACCCTTTCCCCCAAGATGGCAAGCAGTCCATAATTTAAAAGATTACAGTAGATCTTGCATAAATATATGTGTGCAGAATATAACTCCTTATGCCTAGGGAACCCATTTTGACCTTATCTTGGGTGCAGTTTAGGGGTATTGTCTAGTTTCTGCCATACTATTTCCAATTTTTCCAGAATTTTTGTCGAAGTAAGTTCTTATCCCAAAATTGGGGTCTTGGGTTTTCAAACACTAGGGTTGTATAGTTATTACCTTTGTCCTTTGAGCCTAACCTATTCCACGATCAACTAATCTATTTCAGCCAAACAAATGCTTTGGTAACTACGTTTTATAATATAATTTTAGATCCCAAGTGTCACCTTCATTTTGGTTTTTTCATTAATTCCCTTGAAATTTAACCTTTTGTTTTTCAACATGCCCTTTGTTCATTTTTTCTAGGTCATTAAAAAAGTTTAGTCTGATTGGTAAGGCTAAATAAATAGATTGTTTAGTATTTGTATCTTTATTATATTTGCTCACCCATCCAAGAGCATTTAATATTTTTCCAATTGTTAGATCTGACTTTGTTTGTGTAAGATTTTGTGTTTTGCTTAATAGTTTATTTTCCTTGAGATAGATTTTTTACTTTTATGCTATCAACAGTTTTTTGAATGGAATTTCTTGTATCTCTAACTGTTGGATTTTGTTAATGTATAAGAATTTAAGATTTATTGAGTTTTATTTGTTGTTCAACTTTGCTAAAGTTTGGAATTATTTTAATATTTTAGTAGAATTTGGGTTCTCCAAGTACCATAATCTCTGCAAAAAGGATAATTTGGTTTTCATTACCACTCTAATTTTAATCTCTTTTCAACTCTTATTAAAGGCTAGATTTTAATACAAATTAAATAATAATGGTGATAGTGGGCCCTTGTTACTCCTGATCTTACGGGAAAGGTTCCATTTTTCCCCATTAATATGATGTTGCTTATGGTTTTTAATAGATGCTTGACTATTTTAAGGAAAAAGTCCATTTATTCCCTATGTTCAAGTGTTTTTATTAGGAATGCATGTTGGATTTTATCAAATGTTTTTCTCCATCTATTGGAGATGATTATATTTTTGCCATTTGGTTATTTATGGCCAATTATATTGATAGTTTTCCAATATTGAACCAGCCCTATTCCTTTATAAACCTACTAGATTTTAAAGGCAATTATTAGGAGATTGGTCTATAATTTTTTCTGTTTTCAATCTATGGTTTAGGTATCAGATATGTCTGTGTCATAAAAGTAATTTGGTGAATTTTCATTCCCTACAAATAGTTTATATAATTGGGGCTAATTGTTTTTAAATGTTTGGTAGAATTAATTAAACCATCTGGTCTTAGATTTTTTGGAGTTGATTAATAGTTTTTTTTTTCTTTTTTCTGAAATGGGACTATTTGCAATTTCTTCCTCTGATAACTGGGAACCTATATTTTTGAGGTAGTATCCATTTCACTTAGGTTATCAAATTTTTAAAAGGAGCAAAATAACTCCTTATTATTGCTCTAACTTCCTCTTCATTAGTGGAAAGTTCTCCTTTCATTTTTAAATAAAATTTGATTTTTTCTTCCTTTTCTAACGATTTTACCCAAAGGTTTATCTATTTTATTGGTTTTTTTCATAAAACCAACACTTAGTTTTATTTATAAGTTCAATAGTTTTTTTTACTTTCAATATTAATTTCTCCTTTTAATTTTAGAATTTCAAGTTTAGTAATTGATTGGGGGGTTTTAATTTGGTCTTTTTCTAGCTTTTGTTGGCCCAACATTGATCTTCTTTTTCATTTTATTAAGGCCTAAAATAAAATTTCCTTAATGCTTTTTTGCATCTCACAAATTTTGGTATGATGTTCATTGTTGCTTATCTTATGAAAATTAATTGGTCTTAATTTACTGGTTCACCCAATTCTTTTTAAGGTGGATTATTTAGTTTCAATTATTTTTGGTCTATTTACCCCAACTTTTTGTTAATGTAGTTTTATTGATTGGATCTGAAAAGAAATCATTTACTATTTCTGCCTTCTTGCATTTAATTTTGAGGTCTTTATGTCCTAATATATGGTCAATTTTTGCGTAGCTTCCTTGAACTGCTGAGAAGAAAGTATATGACTTTCTGTCACCATACAGTTTTCTCCAAAGATTTATCATACCTAATTTTTCTAATATTCCATTTACCTCTTTAATTTTTTCTTATTTGCTTTATGGTTTGGTTTATCTAATTTTGAGAGTGCAAGATTGAGATCTTCCACTATTATAATTTTGCTGTCTATTTCTTCTTGCAACTCTCTTAACTTCTCCTTTAGGAAGTTAGATGCTATACCACTTGGTGCATATATGTTTAATATTGATATTGCTTCATTGTCTGTAGTACCCTTTAGCAAGATATACGTTCCTTCCTTATCTCTTTTAATTAGATCAATTTTTGCTTTTGCTTGATCTAAGGATGGCTACCCCTGCTTTTTTGATATCATCTGAAGCATAATAGATTCTGCTCCAGCCTTTTACCTTTACTCTGTATGTATCTCCCTGTTTTAAATGTGTTTCCTGTAAACAACATATTGTAGGGTTCTGCCTTTTGATCCAGTCTGCTATCTGCTTCTACTTTATGGGAGAGTTCATCCCATTCACATTTACAGTTAAAATGACTAATTCTGTATTTCCTGCCATCATAACATCCCCAGATTGTGCTTTTCTTTTAGAAACAAAACATTTTTAAGGAGGGATAGGATGAAAGGACAGTGAGAATAGAATAAACAGGGGAAATATAATTAGGAAATTTCTCTGATAAAGGCCTCATTTCTCAAACACATAGAGAATTGGGTCAAATCTGTAAAAAATAAGAACCATTCCCCAATTGATAAATGATCAAAAGATATGAAATTTTCAGATGAAATAATCACAGCTATCTGTAGCCGTATGAAAAATTGGTCTAATTCACTATTGACTTGAGAAATGCAAATTAAAACAATTCTAAAGTACTTCCACATACCTATGAGATTGGCTGATTGGACAATAAAGGAAAATGAGGGGATATGGGAATAATGAGACACTAATGTACTGTTAGTGGAATTGTGAACTGATTTGACCATTCTGTAGAGCAATTTGGAATTATGCCCAAAGGGCTATAAAATCACACAAATACCCTTTAATGTAGCAATACCATTCCTAGGTCTTTATCTCAAAAGAGATAATAAAGAAAAAGAAAAAGGACCTATATGTACAAAAAATATTTATAGAAGCTCTTTTTTTGAGGCAAATAATGGGAAATTGAGGGGATGCCCATCAATTGGGGAATGAATAAATAATAATAAATAAATAATAAAAATAAATAATGAATAAATAAATTGTGGTATATGATTATGATGAAATACTATTGTGTTATAAGAAATGATGAATAGGATGCTCTCAGAAAAACCTGGGAAGACTTCCATAAGCTGATACAAAATGAAATGTCTTGTGTATAAAATAATACCAATATTGTAAGATGTTTAGCTATGTTTGTTTAACTTTGTTATTCTCCCCAATATAGTGATCCAAGACATCTCTGAAGGACTTATGATGAAGATAAAGAATTGGTGGTATCTGAATACAGATTGAAGCATACTTTTTTAAACTTTATTTTTCTTGAAGGTTTTTTTTTGTTGTTGTTGATGAGGTGGTCTATGACAAACTACTCCATTATCTTTGCTAAGAAAATGCCAAATGATATCACAAAAAGTTGGACATGACTGAAATTGAATAAACAACAACAAAATGGCAATAATGTTTGTACTACTTATGTCACTGATTTTAGCTTCTATTGCTTTTCTCTGCTTTATGAAATGATTGATACAGTACTCATTGTCTCAGATGTTTGATGACCAAGGCACTTTCTGAATTCTTTTGGTCTCTCTGTTGTGGCA
Source organism: Sarcophilus harrisii (assembly GCF_902635505.1). Classification (NCBI taxonomy): domain Eukaryota; kingdom Metazoa; phylum Chordata; class Mammalia; order Dasyuromorphia; family Dasyuridae; genus Sarcophilus; species Sarcophilus harrisii. The sequence continues at coordinate 29,320,057 of NC_045432.1, forward strand.
ATTAATTTACATTGATTTAACTTATGTTTCATCAACTACATCAGTGTAGTTGTCATTTCCATTGTCCATTTCCCATTTTAAATTTTAATAACTTGTTTAAATAATTCAGGTCAAATATTAATTGTATGCCATGTTTTTTTTCTCATTATAATTTATCTTATTGTAACTGCTGATATTTCCTTTGATTAGTTAATGGTTTAATTGTGTACAGAGAGCTGGCTGGTTTTTGGTCACATCCAAAAAATATTTTTTTCTTGTTTACTAAAAAGTAGTCACTTTCATTCTTTGTGACTATTTGATGCTTACCTTGGTCAATATCTACCAATTTTTTTTGAAGCAAGTGTTCATGATAGAGGTGTGAAGATTCTCTAAAACCTACTCTCTCATTTCTTTCCCCTAAACCATATTTTCCCAGATATTTCTCCCCATCCTCATCTTTTCCCATTTTTGTATTAAAGTCATCCAGTATCAGAGTCTATCTTAACTTTATTTGGAAGGTCTTATCAAGTTCTTTGTAGAATTTCTCCACCATTTAGTTTTTTTCAAGTGATATCAATTTGTGCCTTGAGATTATTTTCATGGTAGTTTTTTTTAAATACCCATGAAACAATATTTCTTGTGCTTTTTGAGCATGTGATAAAAACTCTTTCTGCAACTTCTTTCTTTGCCTCTCCAAAGAGTACCTGCAAGTTAGCCTTCCATTTAGCTGCAGCTTCCTTCTTTCTTGTGGTTTAATTTACAGCAAAAACTTTCTGATTGCTATGATTCAGCTCTTCTAACAATAACTTCACTCACTGGTCATTGGACAAGGATCTCACATTTAAAGTACCAACCATGAAATTAAAGTTTGTTGATGTGATTGTGTGACTCTTAGCATCCTCTGTGCCCTTTCCTTTTACTCTCTTATAATCACTGAAGAAGTGGAAGAGGCTCCCACAAGACTTGAGGGTTATTTTCTATTTTTTCCTCTTCTACAGATTACTTTATTTTTTATTTTTAATAGCTTTTTATTTATAAGATATATGCACAGGTAATTTTTCAGCATTGACAGTTGCAAATCCTTTTGTTCCAACTTTTTCCCTCCTTCTCCCCACCCCTTCCCCCAGATGGCAGGTTGACCAATACATGTTAAATATGTTAAAGTGTAAGTTAAATACAATATATGTATACATTTCCAAACACTTAATTTGCTGTATAAAAAGAGTTGGACTTTGAAATAGTGTACAATTAGCCTGTGAAGGAAATCAAAAATGCAGGCGGACCAAGGTAGAGGGATTGAGAATTCTATGTAGTCGTTCATAGTCATCTTCCAGAGTTCTTTCCCTGAGTGTAGCTGGTCTACAGATTACTTTAACCAGACATTTTATCACGGGACGGTCAGTATACTGATGATAGGCCTTTTCATGATTATTGTTCTAAGAAAGTCTATTCTTAGTCTATACTAGTATAGTATAGTATAGTATAGTATAGTATAGTATAGTATTGCATAGCATAGTATAGTATACTAAGAAAGTCTATATTTAAAACATTTCTATCATGAAGAACCTGCTGGAGCTCAGTGGGGTCACTTTTGAGAACCTGGGGTCACTTTTGAGAACGTAGGGTCACTTTTAATCTATGATAAGGCATTGTGCTTGGTTGATTATTATCTTAAGTGCTCAAAGAAAACCAAAATTATATCACTATATTAGCATTAAGGTACAGTGTGTCCAACTGTGGCTAATCAGACCAATATAAGTTCAAAAGGTTCTACCACAAGTCACACACAAATGGTTTGTTATGAAACCTCTGAGTTTCATCTTAGAGGTGAAAATGTCTCTAAATTTTCATCTCTAAGTGGTTCTTTTGAGCTATTACAATTCTGGGTGGTCCTTTGCTAATGTCTCCCATGTCACACAATCTATTCCAGAGTTCTTTACAGACCTTGAGAGTATCCTTGTATCACTTCTTCTGACCGCCATGTGAGCACCTTCCTTGCATAAGTTCTCTGTAAAATAATCTTGTAGGCAAATGAAAGTTTGGCATTTGAACAATGTGGCCAGTCCATTGGAGTCGCCCTCTCTGCAATAGAGTTTAAATGCCTAGAAGTTTAGCTTGAGAAAGGACCTCAATGTACAGTACTTTATCTTTCCAGATAATCTTCAGAATCTTCCTGAGGCAATTCAGATGGAAGTGATTCAGTTTCCTGGCATGGTGTTGGTTATGTACAGCTTTCATAAGCATACAACAATAAAAAGTCAATACAATGACTCTGTAGACCTTCATTCTGGTAGGCCATCTAATACTTCTTCTCTTCCATAGTTTCATTTGGAGTAGAAGAACTTGTGTGAGTAACTCAAGTAGGCAAAATCATGCCAAGGACATTCAAAGAAAACAGAAATAATATGAGAAACCAAAGAAAATTGGAAAAGATTTGTAAAAATATTTGTAGTAAATTAATTTTTTTCTTCCACACTTTCCTTTGGAGTAGAAGTTTTGTGAGTAACTCAACTAAGCAAAATCATACTAATGACATTCAAAGAAAGCAGAAATAATACAGAAAACAGAAGAAAATTGGAAAAGATTTGTAAAAATTTTTGTAGCAAATTAATTTTTTTTCTTCCACACTTTCTTTTGGAGTAGAAGTTTTGTGAGTAACTCAACTAAGCAAAATCATACTAATGACATTCAAAGAAAACAGAAATAATATAGAAAACAGAAGAAAATTGGAAAAGATTTGTAAAAAATTTTGTAGCAAATTAACACTTTCCTTTGGAGTAGAAGTTTTGTAAGTAACTCAACTAAGCAAAATCATACTAATGACATTAAAAAAAAACAGATATAATATAGAAAACAGAAGAAAATTGGAAAAGATTTGTAAAAAATTTTGTAGCAAATTAACACTTTCCTTTGGAGTAGAAGTTTTGTAAGTAACTCAACTAAGCAAAATCATACTAATGACATTAAAAAAAACCAGATATAATATAGAAAACAGAAGAAAATTGGAAAAGATTTGTAAAAAATTTTTTAGCAAATTAATTTTTTTCTTCAACACTCCTTTAATAAAGAATTTTGTAAGTAACTCAACTAAGCAAAATCATACTAATGACATTAAAAAAAACCAGATATAATATAGAAAACAGAAGAAAATTGGAAAAGATTTGTAAAAAATTTTTTAGCAAATTAATTTTTTTCTTCAACACTTTCCTTTGGAGTAGAAGTTTTGTGAGTAACTCAACTAAGCAAAATCATACTAATGACATTCAAAGAAAACAGAAATAATATAGAAAACAGAAGAAAATTGGAAAAGATTTGTAAAAAAATTTTTTTTTATTTAATAGCCTTTTATTTACAGGTTATATGTAATAACTTTAAACTTCTTTCCCAAACCTCTTGTTCAATTTTTCACCTCTTACCCTCAGCCCCTCCCCAAGGCAAGGATGACTAGTAGATTTAAATATTTAAAATATAAATTAGATCAAATAAGTATACGTGACTAAACTGTTATTTTGCTGTACAAAAAAGAATCAGACTCTGAAATATTGTACAATTGCTTGGAAGGAAATTAAAAATGCAGGTGGGCATAAATAAGGGATTGAATTCAATGAATGGTATTTATCATCTCAGAGTTCTTTCTCTGGCTGCTTACATTCATTACTGCTCCATTGGAAATGATTTGGTTGATTTCGTTGCGGGATGGCCAGGTCCATCAGAACTGGTCATCATCTATTTTTGTTAAGTATATAATGATCTCCTGGTCCTCTCATTTCCTCAGCATCAGTTCTGTAAGTCTCTCAGGCCTTTCTGAAATCATCCTGTTGGTCATTTCTTACAGAACAGTAATATTCCATAATATTCATATACCACAATTTATTCAGCCATTCTCCAACTGATGGGCATCCACTCAGTTTCCAGTTTCTGGCAACTACAAAGAGGGCTGCCACAAACATTCGTGCACATACAGGTCCCTTTCCCTTCTTTATGATCTCTTTGGGATATAAGCCCAGTAGTAACACTGATGGATCAAAGGGTGTAAAAATTTTTTTAGCAAATTAATTTTTTTTCTTCCACACTTTCCTTTAGAGTAGAAGTTTTGTGAGTAACTCAACTAAGCAAAATCATACTAATGACATTCAAATAAACAGATATAATATAGAGAACAGAAGAAAATTGGAAAAGATTTGTAAAAATATTTGTAGCAAATTAATTTTTTTTCTTCCACACTTTCCTTTGGAGCAGAAGTTTTGTGAGTAACTCAACTAAGCAAAATCATACTAATGACATTCAGAGAAAACAGAAATAATGGAAAACAGAAGCTGTAAAATTTTTTGTAACATTATTTTTTCTCTTCTGTTTTTTCTTTCTTTTGGAGTAGAAGTTTTGTGAGTGTCCCAACTAAGCAAAATGGTACTAAGGACATTTAAAGAAAACAGAAATAATATGAAAAACAGAAGAAAACATTTGTAAAAAATTAGTGGGTTTTTTTTTGTAACTATGGTAAATCAATTGCCAAAACAAGATGACACAAAAAGACTATTTAAAAATTTTTAGTCTGAAGATACCTGACTCACTTGTCAGGAGCAATGAGATGGAGGCCAAAGGCAACAGCAGGTTAGAACAAAAATTGATTTGTAAAAACAAAACAAAAAAAAAAAGGTAGGTGATTATGATATCACTTCATAAAAACAGGAACTGAATGAAAAAACTAATTTAATCAGTGAGGAACAACCAAGGCCATGTCATCTTGGAGACATTTTAGAATGAAAATGTAAGAATGACAATGAACTGAAGAAAAATGGACAAGATCTGAAAAGTTTTTTTCTTGCTGAGGCAATTGGGGTTAAGTGACTTGCCCAGGGTCACACAGCTAAGAAGTGTTAAGTGTCTGAGATCTGATTTGAATGCAGATCCTCCTGACTTCAGGGCCGGTACTCTATCTACTATGCCATCTAACTGCCCCACTGTAAAAATTATTGTAACAAATTATTTTTTCTCTTCCACACTTTCCTTTGGAGTCCAAGTTTGGTGAGTAACCCAACTAAGCAAAATCATACCAAGGGCATTCAAAGAAAACAAAAATAATATGAAACACAGAATTAAACTGGAAAAGATTTATAAAAATTATTGTAACAAATTATTTTTACATCAGTGACAATGAAACCACCACACTTAGACATTCATCTAACATCTCAGTTAGTGAAGTGCTTACAAATGGCACCGAAGAAAAGCAGCTGAATCACACCAATCGTGAGATTCTTGCTACAAAATAAACTAAAAAATGCTATAAATAAATAAATAAATAAACCAAAAAGAAGAAAGTTGCAGCTAAATAGAAGGACAGCTTGAAGGTACTCCTTGTAGAGGCAAAGCCCTCCTCCTCACACATATCAGAGATCTGTGTTGAAGATTTTATAATTATGAGAACATTGAGGGACCAAAGATTGTTGTCTTTCCTGCTCAAAGAAGACCAAAATGATATCACTGCGTCAGGGTCAAGGTACATTGTGTACTATAGCTGGCCATCTGTGGCTGGCCATACTGATCTAATACAAGCTCAGAACTTTTTATCACAGCTTGGGTACAAATAGTCCACATGAATATTTGGACTAGAGAGACCTCTCAATTTCCATATTCACATTTCTTTTGAACTAATGCAATTGCGTTCTATTCCCAGAGCACAGTATCTTCTTTGAAACAGACGTGCTATGCTAGATGATCTTGCGTCAGTGATATCTGTGCCTGCCGCTTCACCATTCACCCTCTGACACGGGGCTTTGAGGTAGGTCAGATGGTAAAATAGTGTGTCTGATGTTCATAAACTGAATTTAAATGAGGGACGGGTGCAAAATCCGTGGGCCTCCCTCCCTCTCTCTTCCATAGTCATCAAAGTCCAATGGCAAGATAAAGTAAGATGCTTAGCAACGACTGGGGATGCGATGGATGCCCTCAGTTATCTGTGGTTTCTGACCAAAATCTAAGCCTCCACAGTGCCTGTTTTGCCCACCTTCTTTGGAACAAATTGTTGCCATCCTCCCATTTTGCCAGGGAAAATCTCAGGGTAGACATCCTCTGATTTCATCGATGGCCTTGAGGTCCATGGTTTATCCTCAGCCTAGTTTTAGCCCATCTGCTGAAACAGTGTGGCTCCTGCACAAAGGTACAGCTTTTTGGAGCCATAGGGAGGGTCCAGTGCTAGATAGATACCAAAGGTAGATTGAGCAGGCCAGAAAAGGGCGTGGTAGCCCTCACACCAGAGGTACTAGTCTTCCCTGAACCATCTTACAAGGATGGGGGACCAATTTATAAGATATACAATGGAGAAAAAGGTACCAAAGGTATGGGAGAAACTTTTAGGCAATATTTATGCCAAAAAAGTGCCACAGAGAACATCAACAACTATTGACCTATATGCCTATTTTCCCATTGATAAAATATTTTTCTGAGGGACATCTATATCTATATATATGTATGTATGTATGTTAAGGGTATCCACTTTGAAGGGATTAGCAGGGAACCTGCAAGCTTACATAAATAATATGATATAATAATATAATAGTATATTAATAATATAATAATAAATAATATAACATCCTATTCAACAATAGGCTACATCTTTCCCATCTCACAATTGATTGAAAGGTGTAGAGAATGTAAGATTCCAGTGCTGATTATGTAAAAGTATTTGACTTGGTAGAACAACATGCCACTTTGCAGGATCTTTTGATGAGGATCAAGTGAGTTTAAAGTGCTTTGCAAACCTTAAAGCAATATATAACCACCTATTGTTGTTGTTACCATTATGACTATGATTTGATTTGATTTTTTTGCTGAGGCAATTGGGGTTAAGTGACTTGCCCAGGGTCACACAGCTAGGAAGTGTTAAATGTCTGAGATCAGATTTGAACTCAGGTGCTCTATCCACTGAGCCACCTAGTTGCCCATTCTTACCATTTTTTAATTGTATTTTTTATTATAGCTTTTTATATACAAAACATCTGCATGGGTAATTTTTCAACATTGACCTTTGCAAAACCTTCTGTTCCAAATTTTCCCCTCCTTCCCTCCAACCCCTCCCTAGATAGCAGGTAGTCCAATACATGTTAAATATGTTAAAGTATATGTTAAATTCAATATATGTATACATATTTATACAGTTATCTTGTTGCACAGGAAAGATCGAATTTAGAAAGAAGGTAAAAATAACCTGAGAAGGAAAAAAATTTAAGCAAACTAGTAGCAGAAAGAGTGCAGATGTTAAGTTGTGGTCCATACTCATTTCCTAGTGTACTTTCTCTGGGTATAGCTGGTTGTGTTCATTACTGATCAGTTGAAACTGGTTTGGATCCTCTCATTGTTGAAGAGAGCCACTTCCCTCAGAATTGATCATCATATAAACTTCTTGTTGCTGTGTACAGTGATTTCCTGGTTCTGCTCATTTCACTTAGCATCGGTTCGTGCATGTCTCTCCAGACCTCTCTGTAGTCATCCTGCTTGTTACCATTATTTTTAACAAAGGATTTCCTATCCGTACATCAAGATCATTCAGTATTCCTTCAAAGATGTATGGACAGAAACAATTCTATTCATTGACTCTCTGATAATAACATCAGGGGAGGTATAAATCAGGAAGATTAATGCTCATCAAAAGTATCCACCACCACTCTGATGGAGGAAAGCCTGCTTAGAATCCAGATTGAGATTCACAGTGAATAATGAAGTCCTCTAGATATTCCTGTTTGTGAATGACATGATATCGATTACACGAACCCTAAACACTTGTAGAGTCTCCTGGAAGGGACATTTAATCATCCAAAAGAGTTTGTCCTTTCCATCCACAGAGAAAAGACCAAGTGGACAATAAATATCCATTGCCCATATTTCACATGTAGCCAAATGGTCATCTTATGGACTTGTACAATTGTATGTATAACTGGGGCAGAAAGCACAAATGGACAATAAGTTAGATTGCTTTTGGGAAATTGCAAAATTCTCTCACTGACTTCAAGCTTCCCATAATAATAAGGACATATCTTTTCAATGCAAACATCTTTACCATTGTTGCTATATCTCATTGAGATTTGGGGAAATCACTTCTTTTGAAGCACTACAGGTGAGCATAATACAGAGGATTGTATGGGCTGCAACACATGACTAAGGAAGAATTCTGAGGAACAGAGTCTGGGGGCCGTCAAAGAAGTTTAAGTATCAGAGCTAGGACCAAAACCCAGGTTTCTGGATTCCCAATCCATGATGAATTATCTTCAGTGTGAATGGAGATCGTGGGGGGAAGTCCCTTGCTGTCAAACCAGCTCTGCCCAGTGCCACCATACCATTAGAATCAAATTTTGTGCTTGGATAATCAGCCCCCAAAAGACAGGGATTTCATTTCTTTTCATTTCTTTCATTTCTTCATTTCTTTTCAGCGATCTCCAGATGCCAATTGTGATAGATGATAAGCTTTCTTTTTAATGATGGTCCATCAGGGAATGGGGGAAAATGTAGATGATTCTGCTTTCAAGATAATCTCTAAGGCTCCTTCCAGCTTTAAGATACTATGAACCCATGATAAAAATAGTGGACTGAAAAAAGTGCTGTGCAGCAGCAAAACCCTCATCTCCCTTCCTTCCTTTTCTAGCCATCCTTCTCGGTCCTTCCTCCCCCCTTCTCAGACTCTGTCTGTCCTCATCTTGATTAAATAAAGGAAAACTAGCCAGGGAACAAAGAGTGTCTGAAAAGATCATGCACTATAACATAGAGATGCTAATAGCAATACCTTACATTTCTAAGGGCTTTATACTTTTCCAAGCTCTCACATTTGGTTTCATTATAAAGAAAGAAGTCTGGCTGGAGGGAAAGAAAATGTGAAAGAGAAAGAAGGCACATTAGCATGTCTTTCATATTTGAGCTTTCATTTCAATTTCTATTCCAACACGTGTAGGAGAATGGCTAGTTCAAAGGACTGTTGTGAAAATTAATTGGATTAATTAATAAACATGAGATTTAGGTTATGGAAGAATACTAAATAAATATAGAAGGGAAATGAACTATGAAAATTAAAGTCAAGTTGTTGCTAGTTAGAAATTTAACAATCATTTACTCCCAGAGGTAGACGGGGCCTTAAAAGGTTCAACGACTACCTGAAGCATGGATCTCCTCTAGAATATCCTTGACAAATGCTCACTCGGCCCCTAGACTTAGAAACTTCCAATGACAGAGAAGGGGGAAGGGAACACGCATTTATTAAGCGCCTATTATGTTCCAAGCACTATGCTAAGCATTTTACAAATATTATTTCAGTAATCCTCAACAGAAGGTGCTGTTATTATCTCCATTTTGCAATTAGGGAAAATGAAGCAAACAGAGTTAATTGTTTTACCCAAGTAGTAAGTTTCTGAGACAGGATTTGCCTGAACTTGCTACTTCATTCCATTGCTGGGATAGCTATATATTATGAGGAAATTTTCTTTTATCGGTTTATTTGTCTTTTTCTGTAATTTGTACCCATTGGTCTGAGTTCTGTCTTCTCCGGCCAAGAGAATAAATCAAATCACTCTTCTACATTCTAGCGATTAATCAATAAACCTTTATCAAGCACATTACTATGTGCTAGGCTCTATGCCAGATGCTGGGGATACAAGCACTAAAAATGAAACAATCCCTATTTCCAATGAGCTTATATTCAAAAAACAAGACAGGAACATATATAAATACATGCAGCATAAATAAACATAAAATGAATAGATGGTAATATATACAAAGAAGTTGAAGATTAGGTAGTTGGGGAGGGAAGGCACTGGAAATTTAGGGTCGTTCAGAAGATCCCTAGATCCTCAGATACAGAAGTTGGGACTTTAGCAGTAAAGAGGGAGTACAAGTATTCGATAACAAAGGCTTTTAAAATCTTTTCTTCTATAGACCAAAATCCCTCTTTCTCTCAGATAATCTTCCTATAGTATGGTTGGAAGTTTCCTCATAATCCTGGTTACTCCCAGGTATCCTAGAATGCTTTCCCTCTAGACCTCTACCTCTTGGGAGTTCCTGGCTTGCTTTTTTGCTTAATAGTATTTTATTTTTTTCCCAATTACATGTAAAGATAGTTTTTAACATTCATCTTTGTAAGATTTTGAGTTCCAGATTTTTTTCCTTTTATCTCTCCCCAAGATAGCAAGCAATCAATCTGATATAGGTTATACATGTAAAATTGTTTTAAACATATTTCCACATAAGATAAGTCATGTTGTGAAAGAAAAATCAGGACAAAAGGGAAAAGCACTAGAAAGGAAAAAAATTAAAAAGTGAAAATGGTATGCTTCAATTTGCATTCATTATCCATAGTTCTTTGGATGCAATGGCATTTTCCATCCCAAGTCTATTGGAATTGTTGTGGGTCACTGTATTGCTGAGAAGAACTAAGTCTCTTGTAGTGTAGTTGATCACCACAATGTTGCTGTTGCTGTGTACAATGTTTTCCTAGTTCTGCTCAGTTCATGCATCAGTTCATGTAAGTCTTTGTCCCTGGCTTTCTTTAAGATTCATCACAAGTTGGAGAGAGCCCTCTGCATCCAGAGAGAGGACTGTGGGGACTGAGCGTAGATCACAACATAGTATTTTCACTTTGTTGTTGTTTGCTTGCATTTTGTTTTCTTTCTCATTTTTTTTCCTTTTTGATCTGATTTTTATTATGTAGTATAATAATTGTGGCAATATGTATAGAAGAATTACACATATTTAACAAATATTGGCTTACTTGCCTGTAGGGGAGAGGGTAGGGAGAAAGAAGGAGAAAAAGTTTGGAACACAAGGTTTTGCAAAGGTTACTGTTGAAAATTATCCAAGCATGTTTTGAAAATAGAAAGCTTTAATTTAAAAAAAAGATTCATCACAAGTGCCAGCTTTTCCCTGATATCCTCAGCTGCCTTCTCATTCCAAGGTTATTTTGTGCTTGTTTACTTTGTGTGTATTATATATGTATGTATGTATATATATGTTATATATATGTATATATATATTTTGTGGTTGTTTTTAAACATTTTTATTTAAAGTTTTGAGTTCCAAATTCTATCCCTCTCTCTTGCCTCCCCTTCACCTTCCCTGAGATAGTGAGCAATAAGATATTATACATATACAATTATGTAAAACATTTCTCTAATAATCATTTTGTACCAAAAGACTTGAATAAAAAGCAAAAAAAAAATGAAAGTGAAAAATACCAGATTTCAGTCTATGTTTAAATGATATCAGTTTTTTCTCTGGAGGCTGATAGCATATGCATATATATCTATATGTATATATGTCATCTACCCTAATAAAATGTAAGTTCCTTGAGGACAGGGATCATTTCACTTTTGTCTTTGTATCTCCATTGCCTTCCCAAGTGTTTGGCATGGGATAAGCATAGAGTTGTAAGTTTAGGGCTTGAAGGGCCTGCAAAGATGATCATTTTACAGATGACAGAACCAAGAAAGTGAATTGATTTAATGCCAGGATCACCCAGGTAGTCATTTGATAAATGCTTGCTGATTGAAAGAAGGAAGATGTAATCCATCCTCCATTGACTTCTTATTCCATTATTATTATTCCATTTACATTTTACATTACACTGGATTGTAATCCAATTCAACAATCATTTATTAAGCTCCTACTATATGCAAGGCACTGTGCTAGTGTTGGGAATAGTAAATCTGAAAGGAAAACCAATCCTTGTTACCAAGTACTTTGCCTTTTGCCAGGGGAAGGGGGAAGAACAACATAAACTCAGATAAGTAGGTACAATATAATTGATGAGAACAGAGAAGAGAGAGAACTTTGGCTCAAGGGAGAAGCTTACTGGGTGGGTGGGGCTATATTCTGAAATTACTAGGATATTCTTATGTCAGGTGAAAATGAAGCTTTAATTTTAAAAAAGAAGAGACAAAAACACCAAAAAAAAAAAAAAAAAAAAAGAGAGAGAGAAGGGACAGGAAAGGAGTTCAGGAAAGGTATGTATGAGGTGACACATGAGCTCAAACTGAAAGAAGCCAGAGATTTTCAAGTAGAAGTGAGGAGTTAGTTTCTTAAAGGCATAGAAGCAATTCATGGTTTTAGAGAGTCAAGAAATTTTAAAGAAGAGACGAGATTTGTTTCTTAGGTCAACAGGATGGTCATTCTTGGGGAGGCAAAGAAGCTGAGGACGTAAGCTAAATCCAGGTCCAGATTTGATCCCTGGGCATTAACAGGAAGCTATGGAGAACAGGATCTAAGGAGAGGGATTACTAAAGCCAGTAACCTTTGATATTCTGCCTTCCTCAATTTCTGGCTGCCCTTTGGAGCCGAAGGATCAAAGTGCTAGTGACAGCCTTCCCTCCTCCTTCCCTGTACACATAATCCACTTGATGAGTGCCAGCTGCTAAGGCAGGTGACAGCAGGTGACAGCTGACCCCTCAGGCATGGAGTACTCATACATATACATACATAGTCTTTAGTTACCCTGATCCCACAAGGGGTGGGGCAAACCCTGATGGCATCAGAAAGCAGATCCTCAGAACACGCCACATCAGCTGTTAAGGGGCTAGAATTCTTTTTTTCCTTCCTTCCTGGCCAATCCCCACTCTCCTCCAGAACCCTTTTCTACTAGGGCTTGGAAAAAAAAGACTCAAGTCTTCCTCCCAGACCTAATTGTGCTGGAACTGCAATTTGTTCTCAGGTCTTCTGGGTAGGCTAAGTATGGGGCTGAGTGGAATGGATGTCAGCTCAGATCTCCCAGGGTAGGGAGTCCTTTTGCTAATTTTTAGCCAAACTATTGTCTCTTTATACTTGTTTATAGTATTTATAGTGAACAGAGGAAACTTATATTTTCTTCTTATTCCATTATTATTCCATTTACTTGCATTTACATTTCACTTTACACCGGATTGTAATCCAATTCAATAATCATTTATTAAGCTCCTACTATATGCAAGGCACTGATAAGGAAATCTAAAGTATATAAATTGAGTACATTCAGAAAGTTTTTGATTCCAGAGTCTTTTTTTATATTAACAGCTTTTTATTTTTCTTTTTAAAAAATTTTATTTTTAAAGCTTTTTATTTTCAAAACATATGCATGGATAATTTTTCTTTTTTTTTATTATAGCTTTTTATTTACAAGATATATGCATGGGTAATTTTTCAGCATTGACCCTTGCATAGCCTTGGGTTTCAGATTTTCTCCTCCTTCCCCTCCTCCCTCCCCTAGATGGCAAGCAATCCAATACATGTTATACATGTTAAAATATATGTTAAATCCAATGTGTAAATATATTTATACATTTCTCTTGCTGCACAAGAAAAATCAGATCAAAAAGGGAAATAAATGAGTAAGAAAACGAAATGCAAGCAAACAACAACAAAAAGAGTGAGAATGTCATGTTGTGATCCACATGCAGTTTCCACAGTCTCTCTGGGTATAGATGGCTCTCTTCATCACAAGATCATTGGAACTGGTCTGAATCATCTCATTGTTAAAAAGAGCTGCATCAATCACAATAGATCATTGTATAATCTTGTTGTTGTCAGGTACAATGATCTCCTGGTTCTGCTCATTTCACTCAGCATCAGTTCATGCAAGTCTCTCCAGGTCTTTCTAAAATCATCCTCTTGGTGGTTTCTTATAGAACAGTAATATTCCATAACATATACCATACCTTATTCAGTCATTCTCCAACTGATGGGCATCCACTCAGTTTCTAGTTTCTTGCCACAAACATTTTTGCACATTTTTGTATTAGAAATGTTAGCTTTGGTAAAAAGAGAAAAAAAAAGAGATTAAAAGAATTTCTAATGGAGCAGTAATGAACTGAACTAGCTATACCCAGAAAAAGAACTCTGGGAGATGACTAAAAACCATTACATTGAATTCCCAATCCCTATATTTATGCACACCTGCATTTTTGATTTCCTTCACAAGCTAATTGTACAATAATTCAGAGTCTGATTCTTTTTGTACAGCAAAATAATGTTTTGATCATGTATACTTATTGTGTATCTAAGTTATATTTTAATATATTTAACATCTACTGGTCATCCTGCCATCTAGGGGAGGGGGGGGGGGGGTAAGAGGTGAAAAATTGGAACAAGAGGTTTGCCAATTGTTAATGCTGTAAAGTTACCCATGTATATATCCTGTAAATAAAAGGCTATTAAAAAAAAAAAAAAGAATTAGAGTAGATAATGAAGAAACCAAATTATCACTCTTTACAGATGATGTGATGGTATACCTAGAGAATCCTAGAGAATCAATGAAAAACTACTAGAAACAATTCACAACTTAAACACACAGAAATTATCAGTATTTCTATATGTTGCCAAGAAAGTCCAGCAGCAAGACATACAAAAAGAAATTCCATTCAAAATAACTGTCTCTGGTATAAAATATTTGGGAATCTCTCTGCCAAGAGAAAATCAGGAACTATATGAACACAAGTATAAAGCACTTTGTACACAAATAAAGTCAGACCTAAAGAATTGGAAAAATATCAAGTGCTCATGGGTAGGCAGAGCAAATATAATAAAAATGACAATACTACCTCAATTAATCTACTTATTTAGTGCTATACCAATCACACTAACAAAAAATTATTTTACAGATTTAGAAAAAATAACAAAATTCATCTGGAAGAACAAAAGATCAAGAATTTCAAGGGAATTAATGAAAAAAAAAATGCTAGTGAAGGTGGCCTAGCTGTGCCAGACCTAAAGCTATATTATAAAGCAGCGGCCATCAAAACCATTTGGTACTGGTTAAGAAATAGAGGAGTCGATCAGTGGAATAGGTTAGGATCACAGGACAATCTATAGTTACCCTGCTTTGGGGATAATAACTCACTATTTGACAAAAATAAAAAAGCTGGGAAAATTGGAAACTACTATGACAGAAAATAGGCATTGACACACACATAACACTGTATAGTAAGATAAGGTCAAAATGGGTTCATGATCTAGGCATAAAGAATGAGATTATATGTGAAGACCGCGTATTTTTAAATCAGCCAGAGTCAGGAATTCAGGTTAGGGGAAAATCGTCAGTCTTTATTCTCAGTGAAGAAAGATTGGAGGTGGAAGGGAATCGGCGATAGCAATGTGTGCAGCTGAGTCAAGAAGCTAGCTAGACCAGCAGCCACACGACCAGCAGCTAGGAGTATGGAACCCAGGCCCAATCTCTCCCAGCTTCTCTTCCTCTCTCTCTCTCTGCCTCCGCCCACCAAAATCGTCATTTCCTATACAACACATCAGGACTTGCACAGAGAGTGGGCGGGGCCATTCTTTATCCAATCATGTATATTAATAGAGTATGGTCCAATTACTACTTAGCCTCATGTACTTGGGACCTCAGTGCATCAACTCAAACCTCAGCCCATTACAATTATAAATAAATTAGAAGAACATAGGATAGTTTACCTCTCAGATCTGTGGAGAAGGAAGGAATTTGTGTTCAAAGGAGAACTGGAACTCATAATTGAACACCAAATAGATAATTTTGATTATATTAAGTTAAAAAGTTTTTGTACAAACAAAACTAATGCAGATAAGATCAAAAGGGAAGCAATAAATTGGGAAAACATTTTTACATTTAAGGGTTCTGATAAAGGCCTCATTTCTAAAGTAGTAAATTGACTCAAATGTATAAGAAATCAAGCCAATCTCCAACTGATAAATGGTCCAAGCATATGAACAAACAATTTTCAGATGAAGAAATTAAAACCATTTCCAATCATATGAAAAGGTACTCTAAATCACTGGTGAACAGAGAAATGCAAATTAAGACAACTCTGTGATACCACTACACACCTGTAAGATTGGCTAAGATGACAGGAAAAGATAATGACAAATGTTGGAGGGAATGTGGGAAAACTGGGACACTGATGCATTGTTGGTGGAACTGTAAACGGATCTAATCTTTCTGGATAGTAATTTGCAATTATGTTCAAAAAGTTCTCAAACTGTGCCTACCCTTTGATCCAGCAGTGTTTCTATTGGGCCTATATCCCAAAGAAATCTTAAAGGAAGGTAAGGGACCCACATAGCTTTTTATTTTTCCAAATACATGCAAAGATAGTTTTTAACATTCACCCTTATAAAACCTTGTGTTTCAAACTTTTCTCCCTTCCTTCCCTACCCTAGACAGCAAGTAATCCAATATAGATTAAATAGGTGCAATTCTTCTATGTACATTTCCACATTTATTATGCTGAAGGAGAAAAAATAAATCAAAAGGGAGAAAACGAGAAAGAAAACAAACAAACAACAACAACAAGGTGAAAATACTATGTTGTGATCCACACAGTTTTCTCTCTGGATGCAGATGGTTCTCTCCATCACAAGTCTATTGGAATTGAGCTGTTAATTCCAGAGTCTTAAATCGAACTCAATTCTCCTTTGCTATTGCTATGGCTATAACAATATATTATTACTTCATAGATTTTGGTTTGTGATGATAATTCTGAATGCATTCATTTTTGGTCTCCTACCCAATACAAGGTGCCATCTTCCCCAATGAAGCTTTCTTTGATCTCCCCCCTCCAAGCAATCTCTCTTTGTTTAGTCCTCTTTCTCCCAGTGTGTCCATTGTTCATGGACCCAACCAGCCAAGTGTGGACATGGTCATTGGCTACCAGATGCTGATCTATTCTGATCCTCGTGTCTAGGCTGTCAGAGGAATACCCACACCAAGGAAATGGAAGTACTGACCCCAGTCATTAAACCAAAGGGGCTCAGTTTGTTAATCTTTATTGTGTGTGTGTGTGTGTGTGTGTGTATGTGTGTGCTGTTAGATTTCTTAGTAAAAAGATTGTACCAGTTCCAAATTCTAAGAGCATGATAGATTGTTGGGTCTGTTCCCCACAGCCCAGTCATCTTGGCATTTTGTTGGGTTCTTCAGCCATTGTCAAATTAAAGGGAGGCAGAGCAAGACAAACAAAGCCTTGGGATTCTTAATAATTGCGCCTAGAAGCTGGGTCAACTGGGTCCTATTGCTTGGGCTATCCATTGAGGTTTGGGTTCATTCCAGGCCTGGTTTGTGTGTGCAATGCAGTCTTCCTGACTATAAAATAATGTCTACATAGTAATTGGAGTAAGTTTGTAAAGATGCATTTTCAGGTTGTTTGAAAAAGGCATTTTACATTACTGTTACTACCTACTACTATAATGATGATCGCTCCCATTTCAGGATTACAAAGCGCTTTCCCCAGGACAACCCTGAAAAGAAGGCAAATACTATTGCATCACTTATGGCCTGCTTTGGTTGCTGTAGGCCCATATAAGCCTTTTAAAGGACATTTTCTAAGTTTATTTTAGTTATTGAACACATTAGGCCATGTGCATGCAGAGAGAGGGACTGTGGAGAATGAATGTGGATCAAAACAAAGTATTTTCACCTTTTTATTGTTTGCTTTATTGGTTTTTTCCTTTCTCTTTTTTTTTTCTTTCTTGGGTTTTTCCCCCCTTTTGATCTAATTTGTTTTGTGCAGCATTGACAAATATGGAAATATATTTAGAAGAATTGTACATGTTTAACCTATATCAGATTGCTTGCTGTCCTGGGGAGTGGGAAAGGGAGAAAAATTTGGAACACAAGGTTTTGCAAAGATAAATGTATATTTGTACCATGTTTTACATTTTTTGGACTACTTGCCATCCAGGAGAGGGGGTGAGGAAATGGGGGGGGAGGAGGAATTGGAATACAAGGTTTTGCAAAGGTTAATGTTGAAAAATTAGACATGCATATGTTTTGAAAAATAAAAAGCTTTAATTTAAAAAATGTAAAAATAAGAATTTGAAGCATAGAAAAAAAGATAAATGTTTAAAACTATCTTTGAATATATTTGAAAAAATAAAATATTTAAAAATTTTAAAAAGACAAAAAAAAAATCAAAATCTGGTAGCCATTTTTAGCTAGACTTGTGCTTGAAAAGATTTCAAGCTACAAGAGAATTTAGAGGGTATCAGTTCAAACTTTACCCCTCCCCACATTTTACTGTTGAGGAAATTGAGACAGAAAGATTAAGTAATATTCACACAGCTAGAAAGTTTAAGTTCCAAGAAAATCCCAAATGGGGGTCACAAAGAGTCCGAATCGACTGAACAACACCAAGTGTCTGAGGTAGGATTTGAATTTGTCATTCTGACATGGGACCTATATCCTATCCACTATAACACACCACCTTTCCTGCTCACCAGGACCTGCCCAAAGACTTCATTCAGCTGGCATCACCTCTGAGATGACCCAGTACCCTTTATTCTATGATCTTTTTTTTTTTTGAACAGAGGCATGACATGACTCCAGACCTGTGTTTTAGAAATATCTCTTTGGCAGGTGTGTGGAGGATGGATTGGGCAGGAGATCAAATGAGTTCACATGTAAAGCATTTTACAAACCTTAAAGCACTGTATAAATGCTAGCTATTATTATCTGGCATTAGGCTGGGGCTCCAGAAGAGAATTAACCTCATTAGACACATTCCCACTAATCTCCATTCCACCCCACCCCAGGTCTTTTAAATCTGTAGTTCTTAACTTGGGGGTCCATGAACTTGGATGGGGGATAGGAGTACTTTTATTTCAATAATTGATTTCCTTTGTAATTTGTTTTTGTTTTTGTTTTTTTGTATTTTGTTTTATGTCTTTAAAAACATAACTCTGAGAAGGGAGTTTCCCTTCTTTGCAGGACTTTCCAGGACTACCAAAAGCTTAAGAACCCTTCCCTTCACCTGTGTAGTTTTTCCTGGAAATATATTTTCTCTCTGGAGTGAGCTTTTATCTCCTACTTTGTTATTTTCCACTTCCCCCTCCCCCACAACTTCATTGATTTGTTCTCATCTCCACTCTTCCCCTTCTCTTTCTCACCTTTTATTATTTGGTCCCCAACCGGTTCTAGCATTAATTTCTAGTGTCTAACATTAGAAGTGCTATCAGCATAAAACAGCAGACTTGCTACCGATGATAGACATCAAAGGCTGATCAGCCTTCCAGTGTTTGCTTTTTATTTAATGTAGCTAATCACTAGTAAATCCTTTTTTGCATTTAAATGCAAGTAGTGGTCCCCGGTGGTCAGTTAGAAGAAGACCTTCCAAGAGTTTTGCATTATATTTACTAGTACATAACCTGATAAAACTGTAATTCACCAAGAAACACCTTAGTAATTAAAAGTCATTTCCTCCCATTTTGGGGGGGAGGGGGAAATTGTCATTTATATTGCTGTTCCTCCTCAAACGGATTTCATAGAAATGCTGATTTCTATGAATTAAAAAAAAAAAAAAAAGCTTAACCTATAAAGTCTTGGGAAGGAGGACTAATTCAATTCCATTCAACAATATCTACTGAGCACTTGTTATATTTAAAGATCGCTGCTGGGGACGGAAGGGAAATGTCAGTGGTTGGGAGAGGAGACAAATAAACACTGTGAAAATCAATCAATCAATCAACAAGCATTTATTACTAGGTGCCATCCACCTTTAACAATAGGAGGCAGTTTCTCATTAAATGTCCAAAAGAGTGAATTTGGATCCATAAAGAGAAAGGGGGTGGTGTCTGGGCTAGACAGTGAGACTGTCTGAGCCTGGGGCTGGGGGTGGGAATGAATATGCCATATTCTTGGATTGTGAGGTGTGTGTATTTGGGAGGGGGGGGAGTGAAAGGAGTTGAGAAGAACTAAGGCTATACTACAGAGTCTTAGTAACTGGGCCAGGCCAGATTATACTGCACTGTAGCACTCCTGTAATACTTCTCACACTCTTCCAGTTAATTGTGTAAATGGTTTACCTTCCACACTAGATTACTGCCTCCTAAATGCCAAGGACTTTGCCTTCCACAGTTAAGTATCCTACAAAGTGCCTTCTATGTAGTAAACAGTCAATAAACGTTTGTGGAATGAATGAATGATGAATGGAGGCCTTGAAAACACTGAAAGTTTGAGGATTTAAGACTGTATCCTGAGACTAATGGGGAGCCACTGAAAATTTTTGAGCAAGGGGAATGGTATGATAAAGTTCTTTTTCTAAAGATGAATCTATTTTTTCCAATTTCATTGATATATTTTGTTTTTACTTCATCTTCATTTTTTTTCCTCTTTTTCTCCTACCCACTGATTAATCAATCTCTTATGCCAAAGAATTACAAAAAGAAATAGAAAAAGAAATCAAGCTTGGTCGTTTTTATGCATACACAAACACACATATATACATATACATACATATTACACATACACATATATACATATATGCACACACACACACACACACACACACATATATATATATGAATTTGGTTAGCATCAACAAACATTTCCATATTCAAAGTATAGAAATTGGAAACTATGAGGCTCTTACATGCCTTTTAAAAATATATATATTTTTAGATTCACCCTGGTAGTACCCACAGTGGCAGGCATGTTTGTTTCCCTTCTGAACTTTGCTCTGGTCTCTCCTGTGTATTTTTAAAAGTGTTTTGTAGTTGGTCGTTATAATTATATGACATTCAGTTTAGATTGAACGCCGGAAACTCAGGCAGCAGGAGACTATAAGAGTAATCTATTCATGAGATGGTGAGGCCCTGGACTAGGATGTTGACAGTGAGAATTGAAAGGAAGGACTATATGTATTTTTAAGGTAGTAATGATAGGACTTGGTGATTAATTGGCTGAAGGAGAGAGAGGATTACTTAGGGATGATTACTCTCTGGGGAATCAATTCCTGCTACCCTAACTCTCAAGAAACTGATTTATAAACTAGAAAGCCAATTTAATTTACAAAGATGACTAGAATACTGATGTCCACTCTACAGGGTACCCCATTCCTAGTATCTGGCGATAGGTTCCTAGAAAAGCAAATTAAAAGTTAGAAAGTTGTTTAGTGAGCACAAAATTAGCACAAAAGGAGTGGGATAATATAGAACTTGGAAGATTTATATCTACCCTACTATAGAGTACATCTTTTAAATTAATTAACTAAGCATTAGTAAAAATTCCTACTATGTGTCAGGCCCTGGCCTTAATCTCAAGTAATTTATATTCTATGGGGGTTTGGGAAAATAATATGTATATACCTAAATAAATCTAAGGTTATATGGTGGGAGTGGCACTAGCAGTAGGTGAATCAGGGAAGGCTAAATATATAAAAGGTGGCACCTGTCACAAGTTTTGAAGGAAACTAGAGATTTTAAGAGGTGAAGGTGATGAGCATAGGGTAATTCAGGCGTGATGGCACGGCTTGTGCTACAAACACAGAGAGATGGGAAATAGAAGGACCAGTGTATGTGAGGAACAGCAAGTAAACCAGTTTGCCTTGGTATAGAGTGTGCGAAGGGCAGTGATGTAATACACTTGAAAAGGTAGGCTCCAGATAGTTCATGAAGGTTTTCAAGGCCGAATAGAGGAGTTTCTATTTGGTTCTTGAGACAAGAGTGACTGGCACTTTTTTGAGCAATTATATGACTTCAGACCTGTACTTTAGGAACATTGCTCTGGCAGGTAGGTGGAAGATGGATTGGACAAGAGAAGAGACTGAAGGAAAGAATACAGATCAGGAGGTTACAGAATAGTCTGGGTGAGAGGAGATGAGGATCTGAACAAGGATTGGTGGGATTTGGGAAAGATTCAGGAAAATACACTTATATATTAGGTATATTGTCTCTCTTCCTTGGATACTGCTTGAGGTTAAAAAAGAACTCCATTCCTTATCATTTTGGTGATGCCATTCATAGAAATAGGGAAGTTGTAAGGGAGTGTTGATTTGATGCGGCAGGAGGAAGATGATGACTTTGGCTAGACTCTTGACAAATTGTGGTTAAGATTAGGGCCTGGATATGTGTGTGTGTGTGTGTGTGTGTGTGTGTTTGCACACTCTATGATTTCATCAGGTTGGGGAATTCTAGTTTAGGAACTTCTTCCACCAAAACAAATCTGGCAACTCCTTAGTCATTTATAGTTTGAGAGTTTCTTATGGGGAATTGGCTAGGATTTACTGAGTCATGAAGTTAGCATATATTAGAAACAGAATTTAAATGGAGGTCATTCTGACTAGAGAGAGGTCATCTGTCCACTACACTGTGTTCCCTCCCTGGAGCAAGAAATTTAACTGGAAATGGCAACTACATAGTTGGAGTTATTGCACTGGAGCTCATATGAGAGGGCAATATGTTGAATAATTGATCAGTTTCCTTGTTTTGTGATGAATATACCGACATTATCCAAGAATAACTAGTAACCCTGTCTCTCCTTCTTTCTGTTTAAGTTGTACACGACCTTGGACTCTAAACTTACACGTCTGCCGACAAAAAGGGAAGCCTTATTTGGAGTCTTTGAGCAATGTTAATTTTAACGGAAAGTGCTTTTAGCAACATTGGGAAATAGCCCAATTTTGAGGAAGAATGCTGATAACCCAGCTTACAGCAAGCATTACCAGTTGCCCAACAAAGACCTTTTTACCCAGAATACATTAAATATTACCCACATGTAGCTATTGAATATGCTTGCATTTAACATTGTGAAAGTCTCTTGAAAGTGCTAAAATCTTTTTTTAAAATCACCTTAAAAAGAATTCCCAACAATTCATAACTGAAAGGTTTGCTTTTATTTGTCAGTCACTGCAAGAGTAGCATGGCATTTAAGGACTCCAGTGAGAATTCCAATGTCACCTTTCTTTAAGATTCAACGAAACATTTTAAAGTGTTAAATTAATGGCTTACCAAAATGCGTAGAGGTAGTGTGGTGCATTGGATGGAGAGCTAGCTTTGGAACTACGAAGGCCTGATTTCAAATTCTGACCGACACATACAAATGGTATGCCCAAAGGAAATGTATGTAACATCTCCATATGCTAGTCAGTTAATCATAAACATTTATTAAGCTCCTATCCTGGGCCAGGCAGTATGCTAAATGCTTTGGATACAAAGAAAGGCAAAAAACCAGTTTCTGTCCTTGAAGAACTCACAAAATAGGAAATAGTCAAAAGCGGCAAGTGGAAGGACTGGCAAAAGCTTTCTGTAGAAAGTGGGATTTTAATTGGAACTTGGAGGAAGCCAAGGAAGCCTGGAGGTAGAAATGCAGAAGGAAAGAATTCCAGTTAAGGGAACAGAGAAAATTCCTAGATTTGATAACATTCTAGGAACAGGCAGAAGTCCAGTGGCACTGGATCAAATTGGACCTGGGAAGGGGTATAAAAAGTAAGAAGATTGGAAAGGTGGGAAGGGGTTATGAAGGGCTTTGAATGCCAAACAGAGAATTTATTTCATTCTGGAAGGCCATAAGGAGTCACTGGAACTTATTGTGTATGTGAGAGAGAGGGAGAGAGGCAGAGAGATTGAGGGAGAGAGGGAAAGATTGAGAGAAATTGGAAAATGGCTTGAAACTACGTGGGTGATTGGGAGGAGATATCTACAGGAGGTCCTGTAGATAGCTCAACCTAAGCATGAGGTACTGAGGTTGAGCTATTTACAGGACATTCAGTTCTAGATGGCATTTGGAGATGTGAGACTTAAGGTCAGCAGAGAGGTTAGGGCTGGATAAGTAGATTTGAGAATCATCAGCATTGAGAGATGATCATTCAATCCAAGGGAGCTGATGAGATCAAATGAAGTAGTACTGAGGGAGAAGTACTGAGGGAGTTGATTTGATTACCAAACCTTGGGCTAGAGGCAAAAGAGAAGTGTGGGGGTGGGTGGGGGTGGGCGCGTTTTAGGTTTTCTGCTTGTAAAAAGGGAGTTTTCCTGGAGGGAATTTCTATAGTGGGAATTCCCTACACAGATGGAAAACCTCCCTACCCTCAACTCCTAAAAAATGCTGATGGTCTAAGAATTAACCGAACTAGATTTGGAGATACAATTATTCAGACAATTTAGGCAAAAGTGGATTTTTAATTTTTTCGTTAGGAATTTCAAGTTTGGGGAACTGGACGGCACAGTTGGTAGAGCAACAGCCCTGGAGTAAAGAGGACCTGAGTTCAAATTTGAACGCAGACACTTAACACTTACTAGCTGTGTGACCCTGGGCAAGTCATTTAACCACAGTTGCCTCTGCCCGCCGCCCCACCTAAAAAAAAAAGAGAGAGAAAAGGGATATAAGGGGAGGGGTAATAGGGGAAAAAAGAAATAGAAATGTCAAATTACTGTTTTTCTTTTTTCTTGCATTTTTCAAGTTTTCAATTAATAAGCCTTAATTTTTTTTTTTAATAATTTCAACACTCATATTTTCCATGTCAGTCAACTGTGTTTAGTTGGGGGAAAGAAAAAAAACCTCTTATAACAAATATTAATATCTTGTAATGAAAATGAAGCAAAACAAATTCTAGAATTGGATATGGCCAAAATTGTCTCCTGCATCTTGAATCTTTTACTGTCCTATCAGGAGATGGGGAGTAACTTGAATCAACTTTCCACGTTGTCTTACCAGTCTTTCAAGGTTCTGTTTGTTACGCAAAGTTAAAAGGACAAAGTGTTCATGCAATTGAATTTTTTTTACAAGCAGATATACTAAATGTCACCCTTGAGAGGTTTAGGACACATATCTACTTGGCTGTTTAAGGTCATCCCCCTGGAGTACTTGGTGGGGTGGTCCTGGTTCCAGGGTCTGAGCCTCAGCACTGAAATTTCAGGTACCCTATTTTTATCAAGTTGATAATTATATTATTTGATGAACCATCGTTCATCAAACTCGAAGGATTTGCTTCATGAGAACACGGCTCTTATGAACCTGATTTGTAAAATTGAATTGACAAAAGCGACCAGAATACCTGTGCCATTTATCTTCAAGTAGTCCCTTTCTGGTTTCTAGAAAATCAAGTAGGTAATCAAGTGGTGGCTTGGGAAGCATGTTATCAGTATAACAGTAACTGGATGATAGTAGAGTACCAGAATTAAAGTCTGGAGGACCAAGGCTCAATTCTTGCTACTGGATGCTGTGGGACCCAAATGACATAATGTATATAGTGCTTGGCAAACCTTAAACTGCTATATAAATGGAAGCCATTATTATTTGTGCAAAACCTTTAATTGAAGGTAATCAAAGTTGTCCATTTTGCCTTTTCATAATGTTCTCTAGTTCTTCTTTGGTCATAAATTCTCCTCTTCCCCAAAGATCATCAGATTATCCCTTGTTCTGCTAAATTGTCTATGGTGTCATCCTTTTTGCCCAAATCATCTACCCATTTTGACCTTTTTTTGGTCCGGGGTGTGAGATGTAGGTCTATGCCCAGTTTCCGACATATTATTTTTCAGTTTCTCCAGCAATTTTGGTCAGATAGCGAGTTCTTATTCCAGAAGCTGGAGATTGGGAGGCTATTATTATTAAACATGACTCACATCTTATAGCATTTTTGCATTAAGCTTTGTACCTTAAATCACCTATGACCTACATGATGCAAGTATTATTTCTGTTTTACAACTGAGAAAAAAGGCTGAGGGGCTAATTAGCCTTACCAAGGAAGGCCACATAGCTAGTTATGTGGCATAATGGGGACTCGATCCAGGTTCTCTGACTTCAAGTAACCAGCCAGAATGGCCTGCGAACTCCCTAACTGAGATCAAAGAGCTCGCTTTTCTGATAACTGGGAATATTTGTATGCACCCGATACATTGTCTCTCCTTAATATATTGCTAGATAAAGACTAACAAATTGTTATCACCCTGTTGGCCTTTTTCAGTATTCCTTATCTTTCACTTAGAGCATTTGTTACTGTATTTCTTCATGAAGGAGTTGCTCCTTAGTTAGGCCAGTATGGTTTTTTTGAAACATATTACAAATACAATTGAGATTGAGATGCTCCTTGGAACAAAGTAGGGAAACCTCCTAGTCTCTGCCATTACTCCAAAGGAGGCTTTTGGGTTATTTTTGAAGCTTTAATTCTAAAAGGCGACATCTTTTGGCTGTTACCCCAACTAAATCTTGAGGGTTCCTTCACCCAATCTGAGGCTCGCCATCCTCTTTTCCAAGAGGCATCCCAGTGTGACCATGGAACCACTTTCCTCTCTTTAGTTTCCTCCTCTGTAAAATGAGGCATTTGAATGAGAATGAAGAATGAGTGACACAATTCCAAAATTAGAGCTTGAAGGGAGCTTTAATACAACCTTCCGGTCTTCCTACGCTCCTTTTAAAGAACAGGAAGCGATGGAGTTCAGAGAGTGCAAGGGACTTGTCCAAAGTCACAGTGCTAAAATTGGCAGAGAGGAGATTCAAAGCTGCTCTCACTCCAAGGCTATTTAGCTCAGAGCTTCACAGTTTGCCTCCCCAAATCAGGTTCAGTTTTAATCATAATTACATTGAACTCAATTAAAATTGCCCTCACAACTGGGAAGCCCATTCTCCAGCTTTCACACCTCCACTGAGTCTTGAATCCACTGATCCCTCCCCCCCCCCCACCTCCACCCCAGGCTTTTAAGAATCTTTAATTTACTTCAACTACTCAGTTCCTCAAATTACTTTGTCTTTACTTTCGGTGACAAAGTTTCCTCCTAAGTAGATTGTAACTTCCCTGAGGGCTTCGACTGTTTCCTTTGTACTCTCCCCAGGGATAAGTGATTTGGTCTTTAAGTCTGGAGTCTGGGTGGGTGGATTGGCGCTATTGTATCTGAGGGTGTGGCCTAAGGCACGTAGAAGTGGTCAGGGTCACTGGACTAGTTATCGGTTAAAGAATTTGAACCCTGACTCCTAGCTCCTGCACTCCATTAGAGAATATTGCCTCTGTTGAATGTGATTTCTTTAAGTCAGCTCCAGTGTCATCCTTTTCTTGAAGCTTTTTCCATCCCCCCAGCTAAAAGATGCACTGACCCTCTTCACAATTTCCTGTTTACTTGATCTGGATCTCTCCTGCTCCCATCACATTCAAGGTCTAACACTGTCCCGTTTGTTTCCCCTCCCCCTCCCCATCTCCCCCCTCCCCCGCTCCTGCCCAACTTTAAGTTATTTGATTTTAGGCACTAGGCAATTTTTCACCTCTCGCCCATCTATCATAATGCTTTGCACCGTTAGTATAGAACAAATCATTTTGCAAATGTTCCACTATTCAGTAGTTAATTGTAACCCTATAGTTTTATACACCTGCATGATCCCCAAGAGGAGTCTTTTTCTCTTTTCCTCCCCCTCCCCTTTCCTTCCCAACTTCCCTTATTTCTTTCAAGAACACGGCTATCCTTTCAGACACCGAGGGCCAGCCTGAGAAAGGATCATTTCCACTCGGACTCCCCTTACTCCCTTCCCTTCTCTCCCTTCCCCCCCCCCTTCGCCCGACAGTATCCTGCCAGTTGCCCAGTTTCGTCAATTCCACCCCACCCCCATTCTGCTTACAGCAAAACCACCCTGGTTTAGGCCTTCATCATCTGTGGCCTGGACTGTTGCAACCGTCTCTCCTTGGTAGTGCCCCTCGTTACTTATATATAGTATTTAGTATATGGGGTGTGTGTGTGTGTGTGTGTGTGTGTGTGTGTGTGTTGTACTTTAATTTTATTTTTACATTCTCCCTTCCCTTGGGGGCTGAAACACTTTCCTTTTTCTCTGGATTTTTTTTTTCTTTTTGTACCTGGAACATAGTAGGGTCATAGTGCTTGTGGAGCAAGGCTCGAATCCATTACAAACTGTCGATCACTAAAGGCAGTCTATACAATAAATTGGAATGTACTTTGCCTTAAAGTCTCATCCGCAAGAGCTTTAGAAAGCTAAGGAGACGAAAACGATCATCGAGGGTGGGAAAAACTAAACTACACCCCACCCTCCAACCCCCGCTAAATCGATAGCAAAAATTTTGGCCCAGTTTCCTATGGCTCTGGCATCGAGTTCGCGACTCCAGCGCGGTGCTGGAGCATGATGGGAGTAAAGCGTTTTCACGGCATTGCCAGGCCGGCGTGGGAGAATCGGCCCTCCCCCCTCCCCCAGCCCAAAGGAAACCCTTAGTCTTGGGCCCGGGAGCCGGCAGACTGTCCGGGAGGCTCAAATTGCCTTTTTTTTTTTTTTTTTTTTTTTCTTCCGGGAGTGGGGGAGGGAGAGAACTGATGATGGAGCCCAAAGGAACTGGAATTGCTAGCGGTAAAGAGGAAAAGGAAGAGAAACCTGGATCCCTAAATCTGACGGCCTGGGCCTGAATCCATGCTCAGACCCTCGTCGGCTAAGTGACCCAGGAGAAGTATCTTCCGGGGTCTCTGAGCCTCGGTTTCTTCCTCAGTCAAATAAAGGAAATCATACTGTTTCACGGTTGTGATGGGAGAAGCGCTTTGTTTCACGTGAATGCGCGATCGAAAAATGGGCACGATTGCGTTTGTCTATTCCAGAGGATTGGGGGAAGCAGAGGGAAAGAGGGAGCGAGGCAGGCGGGCGGCCCCCAACGGGGTGTGTCCTAACTCGACACATCACCGCACCCCTCCCGCGGGGGAGGGAGGCCGCCCACGTCCGGAGTTGCCCGGGCCTGGCCCCCTTCCCAGCCTCCCCCCCCCCAGGAGGGAAAGAGGGGGGGGGGAGGGGAGGAGCCGCCTGGCTAGGCGGGTTAGGGAGTAAGCGAGGCGCGGCCACGACACCTTGTTTACTCGGCGGCGCGCCCCTGCGGGCGCCTCGTTCTCGGTCCCTACGTCACAGAGAGGCCCGTGCCGATTGGTTGGGAGTTCAGAGGGGGGCGGGGCCGGGGAGGGCGGGGATCAGAGCGTTGCCATGCCGGCCGCGAACCGCTAGATGCCGCTGTTCTCCAACGGTAGTTCGGCGCGGGCTCGTGGCCGCCAGGTGGCGCTTACAGGCACCATTCGCCTCCAAGTCGCCGAACAGCAAACACCCCAAACAATCCCGAAGCGCCACCAAAAAAAAAAAAAAAAAAAACCCGCCGGATCCGACTGCCACTTTCAACCCCCCCACCCCCACCCCTACCCCCGGCGCCGGCGAACCGCGGGAGCCGGAGTCCCTGAGAGGAGCCCGGGGCCGTTAGGGCCAGTCAGAGGTAGAGCAGCCGTCGCGCCGGCCGGGCCTGGGCTGCCGAGGAAGGCCCCGCGTCAGGAAGGAGGAAGGAGCGGGGAGGCGGCCAGGGCCAGCACCGCCGCCGCCTCTGCGTGTGTCCGCGGGGAGGTAAGTTAGAAAATGGCGGAGGCGAAGCTTCGAGAAGTTTGCGGGGGGCTTCCTGTATGTGCGTGTGCGTGTCTGTGTGGGCTGGAAATGGGGGCAGAGCAGGAGCGGGAGAGGGGGGGCGGGAGGAGGTGCGAGCCTTCGCTCAGGCGTCAGCCCGAAGCCGTCGGTGGCGGTGGTGGGGATGTCGGTGGCGGCCCCGTACCTTGTTTGCCCTCCCGCACCCCCAGATCCTCGGGGGCTCCCAAGACTGTGTCCCCCTTCTCGGCCGCGCCATCGGCGCTGCGCGGAGTTTACCGAGTCCTCCGGCCCTGCTTCCCCCACCGAGCACTGGGGGCAGTCTTTTTCTCCTCCTCCCCCAGCCCGTAGCCCCCCATCGAGACCCCCCCCCTCCCCGTTGCCCCCCGCAGGCGGCCCAAAATGGAGAACGCGGAGCCGCGCAAGATGGAGGCTCCGCTTCTCCGGGTGTGTAACGAGGGGGGGGCGAGGTACGGACGGACGGAGGGAGGGGAAGGATCGAGGCTGTCGTCGGCAGTGGGAGCCCACTGCGGCCCCGTTTAGGTCGGCGCTGAGGGAGGGTGGCGGTAGTGCGGGTGTCACGATGGGGGGAAGGAGCGGAGCAAAAATGGTGGTGCTGGGAACGGCGGGGGAGGGGGGGTGGGGGGAAGAGGAGGGAGAAGGAAGGAGGGGGCTAGCTTGTGTACATCCAGGCTTGGGGGAGAGGAGGGGCAAGTATCCCTCCCTAACTCCCCCCTCCTTCCTTCTAGAGGGAACAGCATTCATGTGACCTGGCCCCCCGCCCACTCCGTCCCCCCCAGTCTCGGCCCCGGCCCCAGCCCCGCCAGGGAGCCCGCTCCGCGGGAATGCGTAGGAGCTCGACCCTCCCCCTCGCTCCCCAGGCCCTACTTTGGGCAATTCTCCGAGGGGAACAATTTCCAAGTGGGCTGAGGCTGGGGGGGGGGGGAGAGCTGTAGGGCCCGCGTGCTGACCATGCTCTGAAAGGGGCTGCGCTCGTCGGCTGGGGGGGGGAAGGGCGGAAGGGGGAGGGCTGCGGGTTGGGGGGTTTTGGCGCCACTTTTGTTTTACTTTTAGTCCTGCCTTGCGTCTCCACCCCCGCCCCCCACGTCTTTGCTCACCGCACACTGAACCGAGCTGATCTTGCCTCAGGTAGGTGGGAAGCAGCAGCTGCTTGGTCCTTCTACGATCTCTTCTCCCTCGGCTTTGGGGAGTCTTAACATCAGTCGCAGGATTTTAACCCCGGATCGGGATCTCGGGCCGTATGTTTGGGACGGGCCGGGGAGGGTTGGGGGGGGGAAGAGGGCAGGGGTTGAGCTTAGCACCCACTAGTCCCACCAAACTTTAGAACCCCGTTCCCATCTCTTCTGCTTCTCCCCCACTCCCCCCCACCCTAAGCCTCGAAAACTAATAGCTTATTTGTTGCTTTTACTTGTGGGAAATGAATCTTGTTTTGCCTTTGCTCCCCAATTAAAACAGTTTCTCTTTTCATTGCCTATTTCCTCTTATCACCTACCTCCCTATCCCCTCCCCAGCCCCTGGTAAAGTCTTAATGCGTTTGTCATTTCAATTCCAAAGTGTCTGGGCTGGCGTGTTATTTTCATGTTGTAATATTCGACTCTTGTATTTAATTTCGCTTTTTTTCTCTCAATGCCCTAGAAGTTTTATTTCTCTTCTGTGACTTCGGTGTCTCCCCCCCCCCCTTTTTTTTTATTCCTACTTGGTGTTTCCCCGTTGGCGTTTTAAAAAATCTCTTACGTGTAGTTGTAAGAGAAAGGGGTAAAGGTATAATTTGAGTCTTTACAGGCTTTAGCCTAGTGTTGAAAGGTTCGATTCCTTTTCTATGAAATTATTTTAATAGAATTTTAAAACGAAGGATCAGGCTTAATTGTTAAAAATTTCTTTTTGTATTTATTGTATCGGTTTGTGTAGTAGAGTGCCAGAAATATCCCCTCCCTCTTAAAAAAAAAAAAAAGCACAACAAAACGACGCCTTTATATTGCTTGGTAAATTCTGTACCCCTATTTATCTCCCCGACTCCCTGTTTCACAGTCGCCACACCCTGTGTCTGTGTCTTTGGACTGGACTCTATATTGGCTTAATTTAGTGACACTGGACTTTTCCTAAGCATGAAGCTTCTTTTCCTCTTTGGCTTAGTCGTCTGTTGAAAGATTAATAACCAAGGTTTCTGGAATCAACCTGGTGATCTTTGCCTATTTATTCCCTGTTGTCTCCCTTCTTCGGGCGGGTGGCAGTGTCAGCACCACTGCTGGGAGAGGGAAGAGGAAAGGAGGGGAGGAGGGAAGGGAAAGGGGAAGGGAAGAGTGGAGAAGAGAAGAGAGAGTCGGGTTACCGAAGTGCGTCATTCATGGCTCTTAACTGGGCCTGCTCTGGAGCCTCTTGTGTTTGTTACTGTCCTAGCTGCACTTTCCTGCTCCCGGTATTGGATAGGGGGAAAAAAGCACCAGGCCTTCTCTTAGTCCTCTCCTGGTGCCTAGAAACCTAGAAATTGGGCTACCTTGTGAAATCGGGCCCTCGAAAACCTGAGCCTTTTTCTTGATAGATACTTGCTTCCCACAGTTTGATGTGAAAAACTGATTTAATCCTTGGCCTAGTTAATGCGGTGTCATCTAATCACCGAACCATTAGGGTTCCAAAATGTATTTTAAGTGACCTAATCATATTTCTATTAATGTCCTATAATTAGAAATGAAAAGGAACAATTTATTGTAAAGCTCTTTTTCTAGCCGTTGAAACATGATTTCAGGAGACAATCCTGTTAATTTCTCCTGCCTTTTTTTTAAATGGTAGAAAGTAATCGCAGTAGTAAAAAAAAAATGTGTTTATTTTCTAATGTATTCTTATTTAGAATTGCGTCTCAAGGAATAAGGGCTATGTTTAAAAGTTTAATTTAAAATTTATTAAAATATTTATTAAAGGTGCTCTATTTCAGATTTTGCGTCAACTTTTTCATAGACTTAATTTGTATATAAATACCTTTTTGTTTTTACCTCAATCAGTTCTGAATATATTCCCTCCTTTAAAAAAAAAAGCTAACTTAGAAAAAATCAACCCAGAAAAGGTCTAGAAATGGATGTGATATCCTGTGCTTAATAGGCACTCCTTTCCCTTCCTTATTTCTGGAACAAGATTGATTATTACACAGCTATTGGTTTGGTTTCATTTTATTGTCTTATTAGTTTTTAATAGTTATTTTTGGAGGGAAATTATGAGGAGATTGGATGATTTGATTAAATTACTTTCAACATATATGGATGGTAGATCCTGTTGCAACAGATTTTTTTTTTTTCTGGCTTTCTCCCCCCCCCCCCCCCCCCCAATCTCCAAATGAGGTATCTTTCTTTAAGGAAAATGCTATTAGATAATTTGATATATTTATGGAGAAAGAACTTCTAAGCTCAATTTTTCTGCTCTCATTAATGGATAACTTATTTGAGTTTATACTTTGAAACATCTGGGGAAACTAGCCACCCATGAAGATTACTGGCCCCTCTGGCTTGTAATATACATTTAATTGCCTTGACTAAAAAAAAAAAAATTCAAAAAATGATTAGCCTCTCCAAATTTAGCTAGGACAGTTCTCTGAGACAATAGAGTATTCTACCATCATAGTAGCAACCTGTCTGAGCTTGTCTTTTGCTGTTGCCTTGAATTGTCAGTCAACTCCATGCCATGCTGAGTATTTGAAGTTTATCTATTTTAAACGGTTTGCGCAGTAAAATTAGAGTCTAGTTATGATTTGTATTAAGATCTTGGCTGAATTTGGTTTTGTATTTTTACTGAAAACAGATCACATTCAGGTTAAGCTTCTGAATTTTTCTTTGAAAATGGAAAAATACAGTGTTAATGAAATTGGGCTTAGCAAGTATGTATTAGAAAGGCCAAATCAATAGGGGCTATTTTGAAGGCCCTACTAGCAAAATATAAGCTGTATGTTCTACTGGCAAGGATTTATAATAGAATGGGTTTTGCCAGTTTAATGGTAGCACTAGAAAGAATTTGGTGAGTAGCACCTGGGATTCAGTGATTATATGAAGGATTATAGGGGCTTAGTTCAGGATTCCTGGAGGGATATGAGGAGGGACCAAAAAGTAGAAGAATGCTACTTATTAGCCAGTCCTTCTCTCAAGCTGCTAGCTGTAGACCTGAAAAGAACTATTAGCAATTCTGTAGGTAGGCATAGTTGATAGGGGGATGGGAGAGGTGACTCTCCATTAGTTGTATGGATCTGTGATATTGTGAATCGGCCTCTTCAGAGGTGCAAATTGCAACTGTTGCCTTTTCTTGCCAGAATATTGTCTTGTTCCGGGTCTTTCTGCTAATTCATGTTCACTAAGATTATTTACTTCCCCCTCCTTTTATCCATGTATGTATTTATTATTTTGATAAACTTCAAGTGTCAAGTTTTTAACAGATGGTATATGAAACCTAAAATGGCTTGATGGTTAGTATTTTTTTAAATGTTACAAATGAAAATGATCTAATTTTGCTTACAATGTTTCTCCTTAGTCCAAGAAGTTTAATTGTTACAACATTTAAAGTAGACTTAACTTTACAAGGTAAGTATCTTTGTCTATGCTGTTTGTGTGGCTCGCAAGGCTTTTTTTTTTTTTTTTTTTCTACAAGGTATTTTTGATTATATATTCAACTTGCAAAGACTGTATGTGAAATAATGAAAATCAAATGACTTTTCAAAACTGTACTAATTAATTCTAAATAAGAATTAAATATTTAAATGTAATTCAATAAATTTTTAGTGCCTTCTAAGAGCCCTGGGGACTACTGAGACAAAGAGAAGCAATTCTTGCCCTCAAGGAACTTAGATGGGGTAGAGGAAGTAGAGAGGGTGGAGGGGGATGCTAAATCTTCATGGTATAAAGTAAATATAGAACTATTTGAAACCAGAAAGTGCACCACCAATAATTGGACATCTTTGGAAGGAAGGTTTCTGCTGAGGTGACATCTGAACAGAGAGTAGAAGGAAGATGAGAATTTTGTGAGGAAGGGGAGTTGAGAAGTTGAGTTTATTTTGGACATAAGGAACTAATTGTACCTGTAAGGGCTAGGAGATGGAATATCCAATTTTTGCTTGTTTTAAGAAGAGTTATTGGGAAACAAAGGTGGGAAAGGTAGTTTACAGATTATGAGTGTGCCTTAAATGCCAAGCCAAGGAGATTTTATGTTATCCTTAGAGGCAATGAAGGTGGTGATCCCCTTAATGTAAGATTTTCATTCTACCATTTTTGTTTTCATAGTGAAATAGTGAAAGTTTTCATAGAAAACTAATGTAAACAAATAAGATGTGGAATGGGGGTAACATCTTACTTTTTGTTGTAATCCTCAAGTCAAGTCGCTATAAACTACAAGAGTTTTTTTCCTTTGCCAATATTATTGATAGCTTTTTTGAAAAAATTGGACTTTTAGCAAAAGATTTCTTGATCTCAGCTCTATATGTTTAGGTTTTGAAAAATCATTTGTTCTAACATTTGACATAATTGTCCTGCTGTAGAGTTTTACATGAAGCATTCTTGTAAAACTTGTTTTAACGTCTGCAAATTTGGAAGCATGGAATTGATCTTTCAGTCACTATCATGTAACTTCATTTGTTATCAGGCTTAAGTGTGGGTTGTTGCCCATCACCTTTCCAAAAATTGTTTTCATGGTAACAGTTGAAATGTATTAAATAAGCCTGGTCTTTAGTTATGCTTGAACATGTTTACTACTGCAAAGTTTGTGAATATTATGTTGAGAAACTTTACTGAAAAGTGAAGTGTCACATGTGATAGGGAGTGAAAACTTTTTGGGGGAGTGTGTGTGTGGGTTCTCAATCTAAAATGGTCGCCTTAGCTGGCTTAACACTTACATAGGTGCATTAGAAATTAACTCAAGTTAACTTTTTGATAACTTGCTTTGTTATTTGACTATGGAGAATAATGTGTTTACTAGAAACTTTATCATTGGTTAATTTCTCCCCAAATATGTTAATTATATTTTTTGCTTTTTTCTTTTCAGTTTTACAATAAAGACACTTTAATTTTCACAATAAAAGCAAAAACTATCTAGGACTGGATAAACCTGGTATCACTATTTGACTTTGGTCAGTTAATAGTTATCAGTCGCAATCTTAAGGCATGTATTGTCTCCTCTCTCCCCCAATAATAAAAAAAGTATGCAGTCTTTTTAATCTAAAAATCTGACTTTATATTAAATTAGGTAAGTCAGATGATATGAGTTAGGTAAGTCAGATGATATGAGATACTAAATATATTTGTAGTGTCTTTTGGACAGTTATGTCATATTTTGTTGGCCAACTGATGTGTGTACATGTATATATTTATTCATATATATATATATATGCTTGAATTTTAGCTTTTATATTACAATCAATATTTAGACTACTGAATTTCAGAAGTAGGATTTTTTTCTCTCCATATTTGTATCTTTTTGGAGAGTATTCCTTTAAAGTACAATTTGATTTGGTTCAAATGTCAGGCGGCTTTTATAGTTATTTGCAGAAAAATGGTATAGTGTAGTACCTTGTCAATTGTCTTGTCAGTTATAAAATATGAATACCACCATTGATTTGTCAATTATCATTTCTCTGATAAACTGGTTAATGTAATTTCTAGCAGTTGGTGCTACTTTGTATTTTAAAGAATATCTGGGAAGCTAAATACATAATTTTATTTGTGATAACTTGTGGGTGCAGTGTTGATTTGGTACATAGTTTTAAAAGCATTTTATAAAAAAGTCATTGACAGTGACTTTTAAATTAGCAAAGTGATGCTTAGAAGGCTGGAAGTGGTTTTAATTCCTTGATACAGCTGGACTCTAAGGAGCTATTTATCTTTTAATAGATTTCTTCTCAGGCTGTTTTTATTAGTGTTTGATTTATTATGAAGGTCAGTTTATAATTTAAGCTGAATATTGTGTATCACTAGTAGGTTTTTAAGTCAACATTTTGGGGAGATTATAGGCATTGTGTTAAGATTAATCGCTGCATATCCCTAAAGAAGAAAAAATTAAAGGAAATTGTTTCCTTTTGGCGTTTTTTGTACTATTAAGTTTTTTAGTCTTTACCGAAGTAATAAGAAATGAGAAGAAAGTTTTAAATATGGAAAATTCAAGGGCATTGTTTGGAAAAATGGGCTTCAAGGAAAGCAAGTGAAAGATAATTTTCTAACTAGGGCCAAGTACAGTGGCATTTAAAAAAAGTTAATCTTGGCCAGAACTTCATTGTAAGTAGAACTGATCATAATGGATTTTAATGATAATAGTTTTACACAGATAGGTCTTTGATTTCATGTAATTAATGCTGAGTTGTTATTTTTTAAAGTGTGCTTTCTAATATTAAAATGTAATAATAGCTTCTCAACAACTGAAAGTATAGACAGTTTATCACCTGTAAGAAAATTATATAGGGGTATAGATGAAAATAGCATCTACTATTTGTAAATAAAGGTTTTCTTGAAGTGTTGGGGGATGATGATTTTGGTTTATAACTTATTTGTATATTTTCAATCAGTAATTTTTCTTGTGACATTTCTTTTGGTGTTTGAACATGAAGTTGTGAGATTCTTTGTTGCAATTAAACAAATTGGCATACACCTTGCTTATGCCTCCTACCTCATTGAAACTCCTGGTTCTGAAAGGAAACAACTTAAATAAGAGAAAAATATAAGCTTTGTTCTTTCCTGTTCTATTTTTTTTTTTTAGATATTTATAAGAAATTGTTTTTGAGGATTAAACTTTGTGCTTGCTTCCTGTATTCTTCTATTCTCTTAACAGCAGTAGATAGTGTGACCATTAATAAATGACTTAAAACTGGGCTCCTGTGACCCTTAACAGCACTCCCTATATCTGGATAATTTCAACTCCAATGTTATCCCCATAAACCATTCTCCTAAGACTTCAGATGAATAGGATTTTATCACTTCTTTGTAATTATCATATTGTTTTGTGTTCTGATTATTTATGCATCCGAGATCAATCACTAGATTTTTTCCTGAGCACCAGTTTCCCATTACCACCTGCTTACTGCATATTCCTAACTAGGTATCTCAAACTCAGTCTTGTCTCTCCTTTTCTCTCACTTTTATATGACTATCTTCTACTGAATCCATAGCTCCTCCCTTAATATATAATTCATTATCCTGCCAATTCTATCATAATATCTTTTTTGTTGATCACCACCTTTCTACTCACAGGACTACTACCTGTGAAGAGCGCGTATTTTTAAATCGGCCAGAGTCAGGAATTCAGGTTAGGGGAAAATCCGTCAGTCTTTATTCTCAGTGAAGAAAGATTGGAGGTGGAAGGGAATCGGCGATAGCAATGTGGGCAGCTGAGTCAAGAAGCTAGCTAGACCAGCAGCCACACGACCAGCAGCTAGGAGTATGGAACCCAGGCCCAATCTCTCCCAGCTTCTCTTCCTGTCTCTCTCTGCCTCCACCCACCAAAATCGTCATTTCCTATACAACACATCAGGACTTGAACAGAGAATGGGCGGGGGCCATTCTTTATCTAATCATGTATATTAATAGAGTATAGCTCAATTACTATTTAGCCTCACATACTTGGGACCTCAGTGCCCATCAACTCAAACCTCAGTCCATTACAACTACCCTAATTCAAGTCCATGACTTCTCTCATCTGGACTGTTGCAATGGTCTCTTAATTGATCCCTGGCTTCAGTCTTTTCTCTTCTTCTAAATGCAGTTGATAAAAGTGATATCCCTAGAGACCAGATCTTTTTGTCTTTTTCATTTCTGGCTATCCAAGATAACAGGTACTGATGAATCTATAGTTCGGGCAATAGAAATTCCTTATTTAATTAGTTTTTCCTGTGTGGATTGTTGGGCCAAATGTTTGTTATTATGGAATCCCTTATTAGAACACAGGATTTTCAGAATTAATGGAATTATCATAATGTCCTGTTGCAGTTGGAACACCTGAAGTGCCTCACCATCTCATCTAAAGCATGACTCCATATCAATGGCACATACATTTCTTGGGTCCAAATTCTGCTCTTTCATTTCTTGATTAATAATGAGGGGATCATCAAACAAAAGTTATTTGTAACATTTCTGAAGGAATCTTATGTTTCTGATTTGTTTTTAAGACTGGTTTGTGCTACTAAATCAAATTCTTTAAAAAAAAGTTTTTCTAGTCAATTGTGTATGCAGCTTTGGGGCATAGTGGAGTCAGCAAAGACTTTACAATCACTTCGGTCATGTCAGAAAGGATTCTTGTTCTGTGCTTGCATTGGACGAGGTCACCAAGGCTCTTTCCAACTCTTTACTCCCATGATTCTGTGCAATGCTGATTGTTAGAGAGTAATAATTCCCACCCCACTTTTTTTATTCTTCTAATTAATTAGTGTGATTTTTATTATTTTTTTATTTTTTAGCATTTATTCACTTTATTTTTTTTTAATTATAACTTTTTATTGACAGAATCCATGCCTGGGTAATTTTTTACAACATTATCCCTTGCACTCACTTTTGTTCTGACTTTTCCCCTCCCTCCCTCCACCCCCTCCCCCAGATAACAAGCAGTCCTCTACATGTTAAATAGGTCACAATATAGCCTAGATATAATATATGTGTGCAGAACTGAACGGTTCTCTTGTTGCATAGGAAGAATAGGATTCAGAAGGAAAAATAACCTGGGAAGAAAAACAAAAATGCAAACAGTTTACACTCATTTCCCAGTGTTCTTTCTTTGGGTGTAGCTGCTTCTGTCCATCATTGATCAATTGAAACTGAGTTAGATCTTCTCTTTGTCGAAGAAATCCACTTCCATCAGAATATATCCTCATACAGTATCGTTGTTGATGTGTATAATGATCTCTTGGTTCTGCTCATTTCACTCAGCATCAGTTCATGTAAGTCTCTCCAAGCCTCTCTGTATTCATCCTGCTGGTCATTTCTTACAGAACAATAATATTCCATAACATCCATATACCACAATTTATCCAACCATTCTCCAATTGAAGGGCATCCACTCAGTTTCCAGTTTCTTGCCACTACAAACAGGGCTGCCACAAACATTTTGGCGCATACAGGTCCCTTTCCCTTCTTTAGTATCTCTTTGGGGTATAAGCCCAGTAGTAGCACTGCTGGATCAAAGGGTATGCACAGTTTGATAACTTTTTGGGCATAATTTCAGATTGCTCTCCAGAATGCTCACCCCACTTTCAATTAATTCCTTGGTATCCCAGATAAGGTAGATCTCCCCTGGATTAGGAATCTTCTTTGTATTTAATGGTCTAGCCTACCTCTTCTTGGCTTTTGTATAGGGCTATTCTCCTTTTGCTTAATAAATGAAGTTAGATTATAACTAGCAGAAAACAGAAGTATAAAGGGTAAACTTTCTTAAAATTGCTTCATAAATGGTGAATTCGGTCTTCATTTTTCTTGAGCAGATGTGCTATTTAATTAGGAATTTTTTGCTAGCTCTCTTTGAAATATTTGAATTATTTTTTCAGATAGTAAGTATTTGGATATTAGGAGTGAATCAGTCAAATGTTTATAAAGAAACTATTTAACTATGTCAGATACTATGTTATATTTTGGAGATACAAAGACAAAAAAAGAAACATTTCTGAGGGGTTTATTGTGTATTGGAGGAAAAGAAATAACATGTACATAAAAAGTATATACAAAGTAATCTATGAGTAAGGGGTGACACTTGGAGCTGGAGGAAGATGAAAAACCTTATAGAGGAGATTGACTTGAATTAGGCTTTGAGGGAAGCTAGGGATTCTAGGAGGCAGTTTGATACAGTTGAAAAAGCACTGGTTCTAGTTAGCTCTGCATTGAAAGATCACTTCTGACTGACACTACCTGTGGACCTTGCACAAGCCACTTAATGGGCTCTTTTTCCTCATCTGTAAAATGAGGGAGTTGGACTAGATGAGCTCTTAGATTCCTTTCAGTTCTAGATCTATGATCCTAAGGAGTAAAGATGAGGAGGGAACATATTCTAAAAATGAAGAATTGAAGACAGGAAAAGGAGTGTTGTGTAGGAGGAACAAGTAGGCTAGTTTGTCTGAACTGCAGAATGAGAATGGGAATAATGTGTAACAAACCTAGAAAAGCAGTCTGGGGACAGATTTTGAAGGACTTTAACAGACACAGGAAGCAAGAGGGAGCCACTAGAGTTTACTGAGTAGTGATATGGTTTTATTTGCAATTAAGGAGTATGGATAAGTGAGCTTCTTGTTGATACCCACTTTGACTGGAATACTCCCTTCATATCAACAGATGGTGGTTTGGTCACTCTGGGAACTCCCTTCACTTGGTAGATCTCAACCCATAATACAATTTAGGATTTAATTGATTTGCCTGAGGATTAAGGAATTTCCATTTGCCCATTATCGCTTATGAGAGGCAGGGCTGAACACAAGTCTCCCTGATTGTAATATAGCACTGTCCACTATATTATGCTCCTTTTTCCCCTTTCAATTATCTTTAAAGTCCTTCAGGACAGGGAGTATGATTTTTAAACCTTTTCTGCATATATGTGAGCTGTTATGTACCTTGTACTTCCAAAGTAGTGGAATTAAAAATTTACAAAGAAAAGAATGCCCACTGTTTTTTTAAAAGTCTTTTTAACTGTCAATAAGGTCTTTAGGGGAATAGTATAATGGATTTATTAATAAAAGGTGTTACTGACTTATCTCTTATTATTGTTTATTGTCATGTTGCTTTCCAAAAAGATTGCACCAATTGTTCATTTCTTTAGTCGTTTGCATGCCTGTTTTTCCACAGCCCTACCAGCATTATTGAATTTTATATTTTTAGTTAATTTTGCTAATATATAACATAACATTGGTATAGAGGGACCTCAGAGACCATGGACTCTCTCATTTTACAGATAAAGAAACTGAGGCTCAGGAAGATGAAGTGACTTACCCGTAGACACATAGCTACACAATAGTATTCAGCAGAAGTAGAATAGGACCAAGATATTCCAACTCCAAAAGACACTGCATATAAGGTGGTATATGTGTTGTTTTAATATGTCTCTTGGATGAAACACAAATTACTTGGCTTCTAAAGCCTTTCACAATCTGGCTCTAACTTATCTTTTCAAACTGATTTCCCTTTCCATGTGTATGAAGCCAAAATAACGGATTTGGCTTTCAATGTACAAAGTAATCCTTCTCCCTACATAGGCTGTCTACCATGACTGGAACCTTCTGTACCATTGCCTCCTATAATCTTTTAGCTCCCTTCAAGGCTCAGTTGAAAAACTACCTCCTACCCAAGACATTTCTTCGCAATTGTTGTTGCTTCTCCTTCAGGTACTTTGTATATGCTTCTAGTGTACTTTGTATTTGCGTGTTTGTTTCCCTTCTATTCCCCATGTAAATTTAAGGGTAGGGACTGCTTTTTAAAAATCATAGTGCATGACACATAGTAGGCACTTAAAGAATAATTATTGAATTGGATGTAGAGCTTATTTTAATACTTGAGCTTAATCCAAACACGATAAAAGAAAGCGAGCTTTTCCCTTTGAATTTCTCTTTTAAATCACATAGGAAAAAGGAATCTCTGATAGCAGTATTAGTCCATCATATGAAAATGATGGACTAATACTGCTATCAGAGATTCCTTGACATTAGTAGTCTTGGATTCTAGCCATATTGATGGATTTCATTTTCCTTAAATTTTTGGCATGATAATATTGAAGATCCTGAATAATCAGATTGTCTTTAGCATATTGTACTTTACTAAGAAGGTAAAATAGACATTTTAGATGATTTTTAGAAGTGGGGTTGAAACAAATGTTCTGATAAAACATTATCAATCTATTTTTGTGTATTTAATACGAAACCCTTGAACATTCCAGTTAGTTGAAATTCTGCTGTATACTGATTGCATTGAACATTTTCTGAAATGAACTAATATCATGAAGATATCAGTACCATTTCTAATTTGGTAATCAGTAAAGCACATTTACCTGAATCACTAGTGGGGAATAAGGTAGTTTTTTTATACTAAGTCAGGGGTAGCAGAATACATCATGTAAAAATTTTACTTGATAACATTTTCTTGGTCATTGATGCTTTATGGTATTTTAATAGCTCTTAAATTGTTAGGAATTGTATGCATTGATCATTTTTGTGAATACTAACAACAGAGAGCATTTATGTATAATACATTTTCTTTTTTCATCAGCTGCATTTCTCAATATGGATTCTTTTCCTTTATAAGAAAGAAGACAAAAGAGAAAAAGAATCCAGCAAATATAATCAAATTCGATATTTTTTACAAATATTAATTCCATGTCCATAGACCCCAAGTTCTGCAAAGAAGAGCAGGTATGCCTTCTTTTGACTATTACACTTCTATAGCATTCAATTTTAATTGTTTTTTTCAATTTACATTGTTTGTATTCTTTGTTTCCCTGCTTCTGCTTATTTCACAAATTATTTCACATTATTTCATTATTTCACAAAAGTCTGCCATAATTACCTGTGTTGGACATTTTTCTCAAAAAGTGGTGAGAAAATATTCTACCAATTATCTTTTGTGAGACAAATATAGTCTTAATACTTAAACAAGGAAACAATAAAGCAAAGAAAAATAACCAATGCCATTAATGACTGTTGATTCAAAAAGTTGAAGTATATGTTTTGCAAAAAAGAATACAGAAAAAAATTATTCACTGTGAATCATATTGGATTTATACCAGAGACGCAAGGATAGAAGAACATAAGGAAAACAACATGATCATGTTAATAGCAAAAGAATCCCAAATTCTGTGATTAATTGGATAAAGGCTTTGACAGAATATAGTATTTGTCCTAAAAATACTACAAAGCATAGACATAATGTCATTTTATTTTAAATTAAAAAGTAGTCAGTGAGGAAACGCTAGAAGCTTTCTCAGTAAATAAAGTAGTAAAATAAGGAATCATATTTTCCCCAATGTTATTTTAAATTTTAAATACTTCTCAAAATGCTAGTAATAGCAATAAGAAAATAAACATAAGGCTAATGAAAGAGACAAAACTGTTTTCTTCTGATAGGCTATTTTGCTTAGAAATCCAGTTAAAAAAACTAATTGATACAGCAAGCATAGCATAAAGAGAAACCCACAGAAATTGATAGCAATTTTATATGGCAGTAACAGAAGTGGGAATAATAGAAGAGAAAGTGCCATTCAAAATAAATATAAAATGTATTATGTATCAGAGAGTTATCTTATCCGGGCATACATACCTAAGACTTTGTAGTATTATATTATGATAATACAATTAGAATATATTGCTTAAACAAAGTGATTGAATTTAGAGATTCAGTAGTTGTACTATCCAAAGACATAATTTGCAGTTAGACAAAGTAGTAAAATTCAGTCGGAGCAACATGAGATAAAGGGAAACAATGAAAGAAAATAGGAAGGAACCAGAAACCTCAAAATTTTATTATAAAACCGTGATTAAAGATACTTAGAAT
This sequence comes from Sarcophilus harrisii, assembly GCF_902635505.1. Lineage (NCBI taxonomy): Eukaryota > Metazoa > Chordata > Mammalia > Dasyuromorphia > Dasyuridae > Sarcophilus > Sarcophilus harrisii. Next base: position 29,363,578 of record NC_045432.1, read on the forward strand.
TGGTAGAAAAAAACTACCTCGGTATAATAGACTAGAGAAAGAGAAAAATGAGTCAAGCCAACAAATTTAATGCAATAATGTTCACTAAACCTGACAACATAATTTATCTGGGGAACAACCTCTTATTTGACAATAAGTAGAAAAACTGAAGAACAGTCTGGAAGAAGTTAGGTTTGAATCAACATCTTAAACCATATTATCTTTTCAAAAAACTTTTAAAATTGCATTTTATTTTTCTAAATACGTTGCAAAGATACTTTTCAATATTGATCTTTGCAAACTTTGTTACAATTTTTTCCCTTTCTCCTCTCTTCCCTCCCCAAGATAGAAAGCAATCCAATATAGGTTAAACATGTTCAATACCTCTAAATATATTTACATATTTTCATGTTGCACAAGAAAAATCAGATCAAAAGAGAAAAAAAGCAAACCAAATAACAAAACGTAAAAATACTACGCTTTGATCTACATTCAGAAAATGTAGATGACATTTTTGATCACAAGTCTGTTGGAATTGCCTTGAATCACCTTATTGTTGAAAAGAGCCAAGTCCATTACAGCTGATTGTCACATAATCTTGCAGTGTGTGTGGAGTGTGTGTATAATGTTCTCTTGGTTCACTTCATTCAGCATCAATTAATGTAAATCTTTCCAGGCTTTTCTGAAATCACCCTGCACGCTCACTCTTGCGCACGCGCGCTCTCTCTCTCCCTCCCACCACAAAAAGAGCTGTTCCAAATATTTTTTACACATGTGGGCTCTTTTCCCCTCTTTTATCATCTCTTTGGGATACAGACCTAGTAGTGGTGCTGCTGCTTCAAAGGGTAAGCACAGATTTATAGTCCTTTGGACATTGTTCCAAATTGTAGAATGGTTGGATCAGTTGCAACACTACAATGATGCATTGTTTGCCAGTTTTCCCATATCCCCTCCAATATTTGTCATTTTATTTTTCTGTTATCTCAGCCAGAATGAGGTAGTACCTTATAGTATAACTTTTGGTTTGAATGGTATTTCTACATACTTTATGGGAATAAGAAAGGCATGTGAGTTGGTAGTTACTGCTGTTTTCTTTGTTGCTTGCTTTTTTTTTTTTTATTATCAAGATTTTAAAAATCTATTCTGCAACATTAATTTTAATCAATCAATTCATAATTTAATGTTATTATATAATCATATTTATTCATAATTTATATCATATATTTATAATATAATTATTATTAAATTTAATTTTAAAATTAAATTGGTCTCTATTATACTTTCAATTTCTTTTCATATGCAATTGGTATAGTTTAAGTTCTTCCCATTGTTGTAATTTTAGTGTTATTTGTATTTCCTCATTCTAATATATTAAAGATTGAAGTGTTAAAATCTAAAATAAAACCTGTTTAAAAAAATTTTCAACTTTTCATTTTTTACATCTTTTCTGTTTCCACTTTTATTAGGAAATAGTCTTGGTATTATTGGCTTAGATGGGTTTCCCAGTGAGCTTTCTCTTTTGAAAAAAAAATGCATATTTTAAAGTGTCATCCTTGACTGCTGTGTATTTCACAGTTGTAGTAATTTGTAGTAATTTCAGTAAGTTTCATTTCATCTATATCTTTTTGGATTTGATATTCATTTATAATAAGTTGATAGATAACAAAGAGACAAATGGCCTTAGAAATAATTACAACATCAGTTTCCTGTCAAGACATTGTTATATTTTGTTTTTAATAGTTAATTTTCCTCTTTTTATTTATTTAATTTAATTTTATTAATTTTAAAAAATATTTTACTATTTTAATTCTTCTTTAGGATTCAAAATTCTCTATTTCTCCTTCCCTTTCCCCTACTTAGTGAGAAGGCAAAAACATAAGAAAAGAAAACCCATTACAAATATGTGTAGTCATGAAAGACAAATTTCCATATAAGCTAAGTTTAAACAAACAAAAAAAATTCTTCATTGTGCACTCTTACTCCATCACTCTTCTAACTGGAGGTAGATAATCATGAGTACTTTAGAATTGTTGTAGATTATTGCATTGATCAGAGTTGCTAAGTCTTTCTCCGTTGCTCATCTTTACAATATTGCTATTATTATGTAGATTGTTCTCCTGGTTATGCTCATTTCACTTTGCATCAGTTCATATGAGCCTTTCCAGGTTTTTCTGAAGCCATTGACATCATTATTTTAGCACAGTAGCATTCCATCACATTCAAATACCACAATATATTCAGCCAGTTTCCAATTGATGGGCATCTCTTCAGTTTTCAATTCTTTGCCACCTCAAAAAGAGCTGCTGTAAACATTTGTATACTTAAGGGTCCTTTTCTTTCTTTGATCTCTCTGGGGTACAGACCTAGAAGTGGTTTTGCTGGGTATTCGCATCACTTTTAATAGTCTTTCGGGTGCAAATCCAGAATGATTGAATTAGTTTATAGCTCCAACAGTGCATCGGTGTACTTGTTTTCCTATATCTTCTCCAGCATTTGTCATTTTCCTTTTTTTCTCCCTGTTAGCCAGTCTGAGGGATGTGAGGTGGTTACTCAGCTATTTTAATGTCTTTCTCTCTAATTATTGGTGATTTAGAGCATTTTTTTTCATGTGGCTATTGATAGCTTTGATTTTTTTTTTTTCCCCCTCTCAAAATTGTTCAAAATTGTTCATATCTTTTGACCATTCATCCACTGGGGAATGACTTATACATTTGACTTAGTTCCTTTATATATTTTAAAAGTGAGATCTTTATAGGAGAAACTTCCTACAAAATTTTTTACCCTCCATTTTCTTGCTTTTCTTCTAGATTTAGCTGTATTTTATTTGTGCAAAAACTTAAATTTTATGTATTCAAAATTATCTATTTAACTTCCTATGAACATCTTCATTTCTTCTTTGGTCACAAATTCTTCCTTTATCCATAGATCTGATTTCTCCATTTAATTTATTGTTCTTTAACTTTAAATCATGCATCCATTTTAGTCTTTAGTTCTTGCTTGTTGGGACATTTGGATTTAACACTAGATTACATTTCCCATTTGCTTCTGTATTTTAAGCTTTGTTTTATAGCTTCCTTACTGAATGTTCTTTTCATTAATTCTCATGATATTCTTTTTTTGGGTGATATTAGAGGGCCTAGGCTTATTCCTTCAATTTATTTTGCTTGTCTTATTGCAAAAAGGAATTACTTTTTCTAGTACAATGCTGATCAGTAACGATGATGAGACTTCTATGCTTCCACTGTTCTTATTGGGAAGTTCTACCTTATCCCCATCATAAATAATCCTTGTTCTTGGTTGCAGATAGATACTGCTTATTTTAAGGAAAGCTCTGTTTATTTCTATGCTTTCCATTTTTTAATAAAAATGTATTTTGTCAGAATCTTTTTTCAGCATATTAAAACTATCATAACATCTGTTTTTTGATTATTGAACTCATTTGTGCTTACAATTTTCATAATATTGAAGCAAACTTGGATTCCTGGTATTAATCTCACTTGGCTTGTTAGATATATTGTTCAAATCTCCTTGCTTGTATTTTTGAAATTTTTTTGCATCACTATTCATGAGGGAAATTGTTTTATGCACCCCCCTCCCTTTTGCCTCTTGCTTTGGGTATCAGGAATATATTTATGTCATAGAAAGCATTTAGTTGGATTCCTTACTTATCTTTTAATCAGTTTATGTAGTATTGGAATGAATTATTGGTAGAATTAACTTGTAAATCTATATAGTATTGTGGCCTTTTTTCTTAGGGAGTTCATTTATGGCTTGTTCAATTTTTTTTCCAAGATAGGGCTATTTCAATGTTCTAGTTCCTGTTCTGCTAATCTAGACAATTTATATTTTTGTAAATATTCATCCATTTCATTTAGATTTTAGTTTTGTTGGTATAGAGTTGGATAAAATAGCTTCTAATAGATTGTTTTTATTTCCTTTTTTTGGTTTTGAACACACCTTTTTCATTTTTGATACTTGTATTTTTTAATTTTTAATTTTTAAAAATCAAAAACCAATGGTTTTTTTTTCAAACAATCAACTTGTAATTTTTATTTCTCAGTTAAATGCCTTTTAAAAATCTTTTTTTTCTTAAGTATTTCTATTTTAGTTTTTAATTGAAGTTTTGTTTCTTTTAGTTTTTTTCTATTTGCATGCCCAGTTTGTTGAGCTATTCTTTCTCTCTTCCATTGTTGTAAGTGTTTAGAGACATCAATTTTCCCCTAAGGATTACTTTGGCAGCATCCCAGAAAATTTTGCATGTTCTTTCATTATTGTCATTAATTTTAATGAAATTATTGGTTCTGTGATTTGTTCTTTGACCCGACCCACCTATTCTTTAGGATTAGATTAGTTTTCAATTAATTTTTAATCTTTGCTTCAAAAACCCTTTATTAAATGCATTTTTTAATTCCTTTGTGGTCAATGAAGATGCATTTAATATTTCTGTCCTGCATTTGTAAGATTTTGATGCTCTGCTTATGTGTTTTTTTTTTTTTTTTTGTGAAAGTGTCATGCACAGCTTAAAAAGAGGTATATTCCTTTATTCCCATTCAGTGTTTTCTGGAAGTCTGTCATATGTAACTTTTCTAAAATTCTGTTCATGTGTTTAGCTAATTTTTAATTTTATAGATTTATTCAGATTTGATGGATAGAGGTAAATTGGAGTCTCATTAATATGGTTTTACTGTCTGCTTCTGTAACTGATTTAACTTTTCTTTTTCCTTTGAAAACTGTGGATGCTGTGGTATTTATTCTGTGTATGTTTAGTAGTAATTTTGTCTTTGGTACCTTTTAAAAAATTTTTGTTTTTATGTTCTGGATGCCTCCAAGTTTTTACTGCCTCTCAAGTGGTCTGATATGGGTAGAAGGTTCTTCACTAACTCTCCTGGTCAGAGCTTTACAAATTCCTCACCCAGGTGTGTGCCTTGTTGTATTCAGTTATTGCTAACTCAATAGATTTATCTCCAGGTTTAGAGGTACTAAATTTCTGGCTTTATTTTCTTTGGTCTTGTTCTCCAGGCCTGTCTCATTGCAGTCTAAAGGATAGAACTCATTTTTCACTTTTCTGTTTTGCTTAGAGCCACATAGCTAAATTTTTGGAACATATTCCTTTTTCCTTATTCACCTTGAATCCCTTTATACTTGTTTCTCTGCTATTTTTCTGTAAGACAGAGTTACCTGTTTGTATCTGTTAGTACTCCTAGTGCTGGTTCATGGGTCTCCTAGAATCAAGTTCTGTCTTGGTAGTTCAGTCTTAGTCCTTACTGTCCTTAGGTGCTAGAATGCACTGTGTTAAAGCACTTAACAGATATTGTCTCATTTGATCTTGACAAAAATCCTGGGAGGTTGGGAGTTGAGGCAACCAGAGTAGGTGGCTTGGTGTTTCACAGCTAGTAAGTGTCTGTAGTTGGAATTGAACTCAGGTCACAGTACAGATTCAGGACTCTATCCACAGTGTTATCTAGCTGTCCCATCTTGTCACTTTAGTAGAATCTACATTTTAAGTCGCTGCAATAGTGAATAGTACAATGGTGCAATGGTTTTTCCTGATGGTCTTTGCTTCTGCTCATCATTGAACCCGTAGCTAACAAAGGTCCTATGAAATTGGTTCTTGTTGCTTTTGAATATATGGTGAAACTAAAAGCAGTTAACAAGGTGGATTAGAATAGAATGAGTTGGAATAAGGAGTTTGTATTCATCTATTTGCAATAGAGATCCATTGAGTAAGAGGAGAGATTGGAGGCAGGGGTACCATCTAGAAGGGTATTAGAAACCATCCAACTAAGAAGTAATGCGAGTGTGAAGTGAAATCTCATTGTGGTTTTGTATTTCTCTTACTAGTAATTTAGAATATTTTTTTATGTGGTTATTTTTCAATTATTTTGAAATTTGTGTTTATTCCTATCCATTGACCACTTGTTTCGGTCGTGTGTGTGTGTGTTCAGGATATGTATTTGTGTGTCTATCTGTACATTTGGAGAAGGGTTTTCATTTTTTATGTAATTTATTTATTTTCTTTGATGATTGCTGAACATAATACATTCCCAACACCTAGATTTGAGAACTGTATGATCAACTTTTTTATAATTGATTCATGATATACAGTAAGAATGTATTATGAAATATGGTATAAAGTGTTACCACATTGCCATTTCTGCCACCTTGCTTTCTAGGCTTCCCAAAATTTTTTATAAATAGGGAGGCTTTTTCCCCTTGTTTTCCTGTTTCTTGAACATTGGCTATTGTTTATGATTCTTCTTTGACTAGTCTGCTCCATTGGTCTCTCTGTCTGTCTCTGTCTCTCTAAAACAATAACTGATGACTGATTCAGCTTTTTAGCATAGTACTTGGCACTTAGTAGGATCTTAATAACTATTGATAGACTTATCATTGCTATATTACTTAGTTTGGGATTGGAGGTGCTACTCTCTTTTCATCCCCATCTCTTTTCATCATTTCCCCTGATAATCTAGTGATTTTATTTTTGCAGTATCCATTTGATTATTTGTTTGGTTTAGTATTTTAACTTTGATAATATTGTCTTTTCTTTGTAATGGAATGACCCAGCCACAAGCACTTGTATATTCTTCCAGGTGTGTAAGATGTCCTCTATTTCTTTTCTTTCTTCTTCTTCTTCTTCTCTGAGGCATTTGGGGTTTAGTGTTGTGCCCAGGACCATACCTTTTGCCTCATAAATTCTGTTATTGGGCTTAATACCCCAAGGAGGCAAGTTCCATATACATGAAAGATATTTGTAGCAACCCCTTTTGAGAATTGGAAACAAAAGTAGATGCTCACTGATTGAGAAATGGTTAAACAAACTGTGGTATGTGGATGGGATGCAATATTATTTTTTTAAATACTAGCTTTTTATTTTCAAAATATATGCAGATAGTTTTCAACATTCACCCTTGTAAAATTTTGTGTTCCAAGTTTTTTTCCCTCCCTTTTCCCATCCCTTCCCTTAGACAGCAAATAATCCAATGTAGGTTAAACATGTGCAATTCTTCTATTTATATTTCCACATTTATCATGCTGCACAAAAAAAGTCAGATCAAAAAAAATGAGAGGGGAAAAAAAGCGAGCAAGGAAACAATAACGAAAAAGTGAAAATACTATGTTGTCATCCACATTCAGTCCCCACAGTTCTTTTTCTGGATGCAGATGGCTCTCTCCATCATAAGTCTATTGGAATTGGCCTGAATAACTTCATTGCTGAAAAGAGCCACATTCGTTAGGAATTGATCATCGAATTATCTTCTTGTTGCTGTGTCTAATGTTCTCCTGGTTCTATTCACTTCAATTACCATCAGTTTACGTATGTCTCTCCAGGCCTTTCAGAAATCATTCTGCTGATCAGTTCTTATAGAACAGTAATATTCCATAACGTTCATAAACCATAACTTATTCAGCCATTCTTCAATTGATGGTCATCCACTCAGTTTCCAGTTCCTTGACACTACAAAAATCCTTGCACATGTGGGTTCTCTTTCTTTTTAATGATCTCTTTAGGATATAGACCCAGTAGAGACACTTCTGGACAAAAAGGTTATGCAGTTTAATAGCCCATTGAGTATAGTTCCAAATTGCTCTCCGGAATGGTTGGATCAGTTCACAACTCCACCAACAATGTATTAGTGGTGATGGAACATTATTATGCTGCAAGAAATGTGTGTGAATACAGAGAAGTATGGAAAAATCTACATGAACTGATACAGAATTGAACTGAGCAGAGCTTGAGAAGCTTTATGCATAGTACTACAACAATGTAAATAAAGCCACTAAAAAAACCAACCAAACCCCAAAAGTGAATGTTGGAAAAAATAAAAAGAACAAGTATAGCTTGGAAAAAAGAGATCAGAAGATACTTCTATGGCGCTCTTTGCAGAAGTAGCTTGTTCACAAGTGTACATATTTTAGACTTTTAATATTGATGTTAGACTGATTTTTTTTTCCATTGAAAATTTTTGACTTTTAAAATGCTACTCTTTGATAGGGAATACAGTACAGGGGAAAAATTGTGATGATGTAAAAAGACACTAGTAAAATAATTCTGAAAAAAGTATCGATGGCAATGCGAGTGAACAATGAGTGAACAATGTGAGTGGATGGTGAATTGCTAATATTGTTAGAGGGAAATAGGATTATTAATAGGAACCCTTCAAGTCTAAAGATTAGAAATTTAGAACCTGGTGCTGTAAAGTTGAAAAGAGGAGCAAGTGTAGAAAATAAGTTTGAGGGGATGGTAGGATATCAACTACACACCAAATTCATCTTTGGGATGGAGTGTAAGGTACTTTTTATAAGGAGAATTTCCTATAGGACTAACACTTAGTGGTTGAAAGGCTATCTAATGTTACATTCCTGCTTTTTAAACAATATAGTGAATCTAAACTTTTTTTTATCAGGGGTTCAAGGTTATTATGAACATCAATTGCTATGTAAAATACAATGATGCCTGTCAACTTATTCATGTATTTAGGGTTTTTTTCCCCCACTCCTTTATTAAATTGCCCTAGATTGCTTTTTGGAAACTGATTATGCTGTTTGTGCTATCTCAAGTTTTAGTTTCTTGAATTTTATATCTCTACTGTTAAACTGAACATCTCTGATATCAGCATGGGGCTCAGCATGAATTTTAAAAAGGGTTTTAAAAAATTATATATAACAGGAAACATGTATAAGTTTAAAATGATGGGAAAAATAAACACGTTATAAGTCTTTGTCCTTCAAAGTGTTTGTATGGATAGTTAGACTTGGATCTTTATTATTCATTTCTCTACATCACTCTCCCCTGAGAAAATCAACAATGTTTTAACTTCTGGACTTTTGATCAATTTAGATTTTCTGTCCATGGTAGAAGAAACTTCTTGCTATCATCTGTCTCTAGTTGTTGAACTCTCAGAGAAATAATTTCTGACTGGCTCTTCAAAAATTTCTTTGGCTTTATCTTTATGAAAATGTGTCTCCTAATATGTCCAAGTCCTTTCTTCTAATTTCACATGTATAAGAGAATCTTCTGTGTTTGGTCTCCACAAATTATTCTTTTGGGCTTTAGATTTTTTGGTGAGGTAAACCTTGGAAGTAGTTTGCTTTACTTTGACCAGGTCTTAGTGACCAATGACTTGAAGTCTGCTCATCCTTGACCTATTGTCTTGTTTTCCTGAAGCTAATATGGTAGAAGTGTCATGTTCCTAGTTTTCCACATCCCTTTTATGGGTCACTCTTGAAGAGAAAATCTACCAACCTATCTTTTGTAAAACAATCATTTGGCTTAAATTGCTCTATCTCCCATGCTTGTCCTATGTCTGAATTGGATTTGATTTTTTTGAAAGTCATCTGCAAAAGAATGCTTGTTAAATATATGTATACATTTATACTTATATGTATTAAAATATATATAGACATTAAGTATATATAGACATACACAATGCATGGATGTGTGTGTATATATATATGTGTGTGTGTGTGTGTGTGTATTATATAATATACACATAGGTACTGTTCAGTTTCAGAAAGTTCCCTTTGCACCCAATGTAATCTGAATTTTGTAGGAACGGTGTTGAAATCCAGGCTCTGAAATTTTACTGCCTGTTTGATCTTGAGCAAAATGTCTCTTAGTTTTTCTGGGCCTTATCTGTAAAATGAAAGTTGAATGAGATGACATTAACTTTTCTTCCAGTGGTCTTTTAAAGTTTCTAGATCGTTTTTCTTTTATCTTTATAGTGTAAGAAAAAAATACTGCTTGGCATAGGATACTTCATAAATGTTTACTTGCTTTATTCACTTAGGAAGAGTATGGTTGGACAAAAAAATAGAAACAGCACTAAATGATTAATCTAGTTTTATACTAGGCACTGTATAAGGAATGTTTTCCTCACCACCAACCCTGAGAGAAAGGAAATGCAGGTATTTATTTCAGACAAGGAAAGCCAGAGGGCATTGAGAGATTATGTGACTTGATCATAAATGTGAGAGCTGAGACTTGGAACTTTCATCTTATGACTCCAAGGTGGGTTATTTTTCTACTCTGTGGCTGATCCATGAGTTGAGTCTTAGATGAAAATTAGTTGTCACCTAGTTTTTGCAGACTATCTGGCAGGTGCTTAGTAGTTGACTTTAGAGTGATGATTGTATATGAATAATGAATATTTCATATCTCTTACTTATTTTCTCTTCCATTCCCTCCAATTTAAAAGGGAACAAACTATTGGCAATACATATAATTAGTTAAAGCAAATTTCCACATTGTTCATGTCCAAAAAGGTATTGATTTTTATCTCTTTTAGACTCAGTGATACTCTCCTGAAGTTTGTAATAATAATAATAATAATATTTTTACTGTAGTCTGACAGCAAAATTTGTTCAATTTTGTTGTAGATTTTTGCTTTACTTATGTACATATTTAAAATGCCTAGTGGTCTTGGACAAGTCACTTTACCTCCTTGCACAAGGTGGCCTTCTCTGTAACATGAAAGGATTGGAGTCCTTTCTTGATCAATTTATCTATAATTCTAGGCCAGACATTGGTGGTTTATGCTTCTAATTCATCTTGAGGGAGATTGAGTTTAAGAGTATTAAATTGTAGTAGTAAGGCTAAGTCATGATGAATCCTCTGGAAACAGTAATTATGCTGTCTCAGGAGTGAAGTGGACCCAGGTTGGATGTAGTCTTTGATTCCAAGATGATCAGCATTGGTAGTGGGTCATACTTCCACGGTGACATCTACGAATACTTTTTCTAGAATAAGGTCTTTTTATTTTTTTTAATATTAAATTTTTAAAATTTTTAAACAATTGAGTCAGAAATTCTCTCCAGGCCTTCCTTTACTCATTGAAAAGGCAAGCAATATTTCAATTATATAGTCATACAAAACTTTTCCTTATTAGCCATGTTGCTCCCCCAAAATGAAAAAAAGGTGTGTTTCAATCTGTACTAAGATTTCATCAATTTCCTCAGTTGTCTCTGGATGTGGACAGCATTCACAGTTGATTATCATTGTAATATCCTGTCATAGGTACAATGTTCTCCTCCTTGTGATCACTTCACTGTGAATCAGTTCACAGAAGTCTTTCTAGGTTTCTCCAAACCATGCTGCTTGTCATTTCTTACAGCACAATATCTCAGTCACATATCAACTTCTTTAGTCAATATGGGAATCCCCTCAATTACCAATTCTTTGTCACCACAAAAATAGCTGTTATAAACTTTTGTACAGATATGTCCTATTTCAGAATAAGGCTTTTAAATGCTTACATTAAAATACATAAAGACTACAAAAGAAATCAAGACATTAATTACAATTTCCAATTATTTTTACAAGATCTTGTGTAAAACTATATTCTACTAAAACTAGATCACCGCAATGGTAAGGATTATAAACTGCAATATAAATATCAGGTAGGAAGAGAAACCCTGCTGGGAATAGCAATGGCCAGCAGAAATTAACAGCATTTAGCATTTTGGTAGCCTCCAAACTACAGACAACATAGTAGAGTAGTAGAGTCAACAGGGAAGGAAAAGATTAACACGGGAGGATCATATAGCCAATTTAGTCTCCATATATGCTTCTATGGGCACCCTTATGCTTTAATTGAAAGATTGCTAGCCACTACAGCTCAACCTTATCTCAAAGGAAACTATGGCCACTGTAGTTCAAAGGAAAGATTTCCATTCTATACAAGTGACAATGACTAATTGTCTCAGCCCTCTATGTCCAGCAACACCTGTGCCTATGTTATGGTACATCATCTTTAAAAAGAATGATACAAAAAAGGCAAAAAACCTCCTATCATAGAAATTAATTCTCCATGGATTTGGGTCTATTCTGTCTTACTTGACTGCTCTAGAGCCTAATTTTCACTGCCAAACAGTCACCAATGGTTGTATGGAAGGAACACTTTGGGTGTTAGGAGACATGAGTTTCTAGTTTTGTTTTTGTCATGAATGAGACATAACAGAAGAAAAAAAATTTTAAGACCTCTTTTGATTTTAATACTCTCATTACTGATATATCTTTGTAATTACTTTTCTGTTTTTGTGCTGGGTGTTTTTTTTTTTTTTCATTCCCTGGCTTCCTCAGTAGAATGTAAACTTATTGGCCATGATATTTTTTTGTCTTGTATCTGTATGTACAGTTATAGTCCTGCAATAGATGACCTTCTAACCTAAATGTTCAGTGACAGGGTTTTAGAGCCCTAATTTCTTCCTTCCTTATGAAAAATAACACCACTGCCGCCCCCAAGTCTTTATTTACTATATATGCTTTCCTTTCATATCCTTTGTTCATCTCTAAGACAAGCAGCTAGCATGAGTCGAGTCAAATTCAGACTTTCAGATGAATTCAATTTTTACCCTAAACTCTCAGCTAAATTATTGAGGGTATCTGTAGTAATAAATGGATGCTATTGCTAGTGTGTATATTTGTGTCATATTTGGGAATCAAAAGTTAATAATATATCAACAAAGAGGCTAGTACTGAATCCGTCTTCCATCTCTTATGAAAATGGCGGTGCTTCCAGGATGCAGAAATCTTGTTCTTCTTGTATTTTACTGATTCGTTTGTTGTATCTATGTATACATTCATACTGTAGACAATTTAATGATCTATTTTTTTAAGATAATTTGAGGGGGAGAACAAAGAGCAGTTAAAACCATGGGGAATGCTTTAGAATAAATAAAATGCTTCCTTGTTCCCAATCACCAGTCTGGTCATAAGGAAAAATATATACTTAATTTAGAGGTTATAGAAATTAGGTTTACAGTGGACATCAAAATTTCTACTGTGAAAAAAATGATGGAATATGGTAAATGAAAAAAATACTAAAAGGGGTTCTGTTGTTTTTTTGTCGTGTCCAACTCTTACATGACCCTATTTGGGAATTTCTTGTCAATGATACTGAAGTGGCTTGCCATTTCATTCTCCAGTTTGTTTCACAGATTAGGAAACTGAAGCAAACTGGGTTAAATGACTTGCCCAGGATCACAGTTAGTGAGAGAGGTAGGCTTTGAACTCGGTTCCATGAGTCTTTCTCTCAAGATCTGTCATTCTATCCATTGCATCTGACCTATACTAAAAGGAAGTGGTGTTCAAATTGAATATATTGAATTGATCTATCTTGGTCCTGATAAGATGATAAGAAAGGTGGATCTATTGGTTCCAAACATTACTAGATGTGAGGTGATAGCTTCATCTTTCATTTTACTGATGAAGAAACTGAGAGTTTTGAAATGACTTGCCCAGAGAAATTGGATTTAATTAAACTCAGGTAATCCTGACGAGTTAATTTGATAAATTTTGTTTTCTTTGCTATAAGGCAGAGTGATACTGGAGAGAGGATTGGATATTGGGAAACGACTGGAATTTTTAAAAAATCAAAAAAGAAAATATTCTGCCATTAGAGACTCTGCCTTTCAATGACTCTTCCTCCATCTATTTAACAATTTTTCCTGCTTATTACAAATATTTTCATGTTTTTGATTCTTGTTTTTAAGAGTTTTGTATTGACAAACTTAGATTTGAAATATTTTAATTAGTCAGTAAAATTTTGGAGGTTGACCTTGAAATTAAGTATTAAAGGAGTCTTAATGAAATTTTTAATGGAATTTATAATTGACATGCATGATTTGAAAAAAAAATAGAGCACAGAGTCCTATGAGCTTTACAAGAGAAGTAGAAGTTATGGCAGTCTCATATGTACACATTAAACAATTCAATTCAGTAAATATTTATCAAGCTAGGTACATAGTGTAAATATCTAGGCTACATGTTTCATCATGCTGCCACCTTCAGGATCTCTTTCTCTTTTCAGTTTCCTTATTTTTGTCATTAATACTACCATTCTAGAAATCCTGCAGTTATTTTTGACTTTCCGTTTCTTGATCAACATTTCCATCCTCCATTTCCAATCAACAATTCCTATTAATTCTAACTACATACCATTGTGGTACCTTCCTTGAAACACTCATGTAACTCTTCTGCTTTTTGAAACATTTTAATTTTTTGTTACATTTTGTTACATTGTTACATTTATATTACAAACTTCCTCCCTCTGTTCCTCCCTTCTCCAGTCCACATTAGAAAAGGCTACCAGTTGACAGACAGCATACACACACATATATTAATGTGGTTACACATAAAATAAATGTAAAACCACAATATGCATCCTTTTATTTATTAGTTCTTTCTCATGAGGTGGATAGCATCTTCCTTCATAGGTCTTTTGACGTTGATATCAGTATTTGTAATACTCAGAATTAACTTAGTTCAGAATTATTCTTTGAACAAGGTTGCTATTATTATATGCAATGTGCTCTTGGTTCTGCTTATTTCACTCTTCCTTATTTTATGTAGAATTTTTTCCTGTTTCTCTAAACCCAACTTGCTCATCATTTCTCATGGGACAGTAGAATTCCATTACATTCCTATGCCACAACTTGTTTTGCCATTATCCAAACGATAGTTATCCCCTCAATTTCTAGTTCTTTGCCTCCACAAAGAAAGATGCTAAAAATATTTTGGAACATATAGTTTTTTTCCTGATCACCTTTAGGAAACAGACCTGGGTGAAAGGTATACATTGTTTTTATAACTCTTTGGGCATAATTCCAGATTGCTCTCCAAAATGATTGGCTCAGTTCATAGCTCTATCAAACAGTGTATTAGTGTCCCGGCTTTTGTTTGTTTTCCTCTATTACACATCCCCTCCAACATTTATCATTTTCCCCTTTTATCATTTTAGCCAACCTCTAATAGGTGTGAGATGACATCTAAAAGTTATTTTAATTTGCATTTCTCTAATCATTAATGATTTACAACATGTTTTATATAGCTATACATAGCTTTTATTTTTTCATTGAAAAGATATTTTTTGAATATCAGTTGGGAAATGACTCCCATTCTGATAAATTTGAGATAATGAGATATGAGACATTTATTGGAGAAACTATCCCCCCAATTTTCTGATTTCCTTCTAATCTTGACTACATTGGTTTTATTTGTAACTGTCTACTTAAGCCATTCATCCTATCTACTTAACCCTTTGTCCCACTAGTTCCCAACCAGACTTCTTTTCACCTCCCGACTTCTCACAATCCAGATAACATTCTTCCTTCCCTAACTTTGTTCCTACTCTTATCCAGCATATACTGACTGCTTTACTCTTCTCTATTTAAATTCTAACAGCTCAAAATCCTGCCTTACCCAGCTACATACCAACAAGCTGATCATGCTGAACTTGTCATCATCACTCTTGCACTTACTCAAAACGACATAATTTTATCAGTTTGTTATAGATTTCTTTTTTGGTACAGATGGTTCTTGAATCAGACATCTGACTTTACAATATCTTTTTCATTCAAATGGCCAGTTGCCAACTACACATCACTACTGAGACTGCCACCTATTTGACTGTGTGTGTGTGTGTGACTCAGTCTGTCTGTCTTTGCTAGCGTCTCTTCGGTCTTTTCCTCATCACCTTTTTTTTCCTCACAGTTTACTTGTAGGCATATCATGCTCCCCCTCCCTTTCCCATTTTCTCATGCACAGAGTACAAGGATTATTTCACCTCAGATTTCTCCTCCTTACACCTTCATTTGGACTGAATATTTATTAAGCTGAACCTGGGACAAATAGGAAGTTTAACATAGATAGCAACTCTAGTTGAATGCCATGTGCTTATAACCTAGAAGACAAAGAGGTGATAAATTGAAGAGAGATACTGTCCAGGTGCCATCGAAAAAAAGTTGTTAATTTTGACATTCCTATTAAGTAAAGGACTAATTAGCCTTCTGTCCTTGAAAGTATCACAAACTTTCCCCAAAATCTCCATCTAATCTTCATTTACTTGTTTCATCTTCTGTTTAAATATGATTTCCAGCACCCCTAGAATTCAAAATAAACATTTATCTTTTATTTCATTTCTATAATTGTAACAATTTGTTTCATGCTATAATTATAAACCATATATTTATACTTACATAGAATTTTATGGGATTTATGATTTTTATAATTTATTTATTTTAAAATTTTCATTTTATTAAAGCTTTTTATTTACAAAACATATATGCATGGATAATTTTCAACAATGACCCTTACAAAAGCTTTCTGTTCTAAATTTTTCCCTTCTTCCCCCTTCCCCCTCCTAGATGGCAGGTAATCTAATACATGGTTAAATATGTTAAAATATATGTTAAATCCAGTATATGTATACATATATATAGTTATCTTTCTGTACAAGAAAGATCAGATCAAGAAGGAAAAAAAACCTGAGAAAGCAAACAAAATGCAAGCAAACAACAACAGAAAGAGTGAGAATGATATGTTGTGGTCCATTCTCGGTTCCCATGGTCCTCTCTCTGGGTGTAGATGGCTCTCTTCATCACTGAACAAGTGGAACTGGTTTGAATCATCTCATTGTTGAAGAGAGCCACGTCCATCAGAATTGATCATCGTATAATTGTCTTGTTGCTGTATATAATAAAAATATGGTTATTATATATAATAAAAATATGGTTCTGCTCATTTCACTTAGCATCAGTTCATATTGTCTCTCCAGGCCTCTCTGAAATCATCCTGTTGTTTGTTTCTTACAGAACAATAATATTTCATTCATATACCACAATTTACCCAGCCATTCTCCAATTGATGGGCATGCGTTCATTTTCCAGTTTCTAGCCACTACAATAAGGGCTGCCACAAACATTTTTGCACATAAAGTTTCCTTTCCCTCCTTTAAGATTTCTTTGCGATATAAGCCCAGTAGAAACACTGCTTGGTCAAAGGGTATGCACAGTTTGATAGCCCCTTTGAGCATAGTTCCT
Source organism: Sarcophilus harrisii (assembly GCF_902635505.1). Classification (NCBI taxonomy): domain Eukaryota; kingdom Metazoa; phylum Chordata; class Mammalia; order Dasyuromorphia; family Dasyuridae; genus Sarcophilus; species Sarcophilus harrisii. Next base: position 29,380,378 of record NC_045432.1, read on the forward strand.
TCAGAATGGTTGGATCTTTTCACAGTTCCACCAACAATGTCTCAGTGTTCTAGTTTTCCCACATCCCCTCCAATATTTTGTCATCATCTTTTCCTGTCATCTTAGCCAATCTGACAGATATGTAGTGGTATCTCAGAGTTGTCTTAATTTGCATTTCTCAATTTAATGGAAATTATGGAATATTTACCAAGCAAAGACAGGGTTTTTTGGGTCTGTAGTAGCTGTCATTATTTTATAGATACACTATAAAATTGTTCTTGTGAGGAAAAAGTCCATATGATGGACTTTTGAAATAAGCTTTGTTTATGAATGAGGAATTGGAACTTTTTATTAGCTAGAGTAGAATTTGACCTGAAAAGAATAGGAAGTCTTTTTTCAATTTAATAAAAATTTAGTTGCTTTCCTAGTTACCTTCTCTCCCAATTCTTAGATTCCATGCTTCAAAGCTCCTCGATAGGAAAAGGATGGGATACTGGTATAGTATCAAAAGTTTGTAGCTTCATTTAGTGTAATTCAAAAGAACCAAATATCATACTGGTTCAAGTCAAAACTCATTAGGTTCAAGTTAAATTTAACTGATTTTTATTATGGAATAATTTTTACTAGCATGGGATAATTTTTGGTAGCACTTAGTCAAAGGGAGGGCCTGATGAATTTGTACTGTTGGCACGCTATTTCTAACTTGATAAAGACTGTCTTCTTAAGATTGCTTATATAAAGCATCATAATTTTGGTTTAGATTTTGTGAAACCAATCCTCTCTGTGTTGCAGCTTAATCCTTAATGCTAGAAAAACCAGGTCTATCAATTAACAGCAAGAAATAAAAATGTTCATTCTACCATGTTCTCTTCCTTATAGGTTAAGAAAAAAGCACTATCTTCATCCTTTGAGATATTTTTAAATTCCAGTTATAGTGTTGAAATTGTATAAAGTCTTCTGAAATTTACAACCATAGTGGTCTTTACTGGTCTGAGTGATAGGATTCATTCATTCATTTATCTACCTATCTAATTATTTATTCATTCATTCATTCGTTTATTTTTCATTTATTTTTGCTTCTTTAGAGAGATGTTTTGTTCTCTCTCTCTCTACACACACACACACACACACACAGCTTAACAAGTTCTTAATATAATGACTAAGTGGAAAGAGAGCTTGGGGGGTAGCAGGGTAGTGAAAAGGGGGCAAACCTTGTAATCCTGAAAATTTGGGAGCAAGTCCTGCCTCTGACACCAGTAGGCTGGTGACTTAGGCCAAGTCACTTAACATCTAGTACCCCAGACAAGTAACTCTTCTGTTACTATGCAAGACTTGGGAGCAGCTCCCAATGGGGGAGGGGATTTTCTCACAATATTTGAGAGTTCCCCTAGGGGATGTTATTAGAAGATTCTAATTTGGCCAAAGGTCTTACTACTCACTGGGAAACTTGAAAAATTAAGGATTACACATTTGTGGTACGTGAACATATTGTAATACTGTAATAATCCAATATTAGGCAAACAAAAAAAATAGGGAAGGACTTTTATGAAATTACATTAAATGGGGGAAGGAAAATAGAACACCAAGGATGAGTGTTCAGTCATATAACACCATGTGACCTACATTACTATTTTTTTCTGATTCTTTAATGGGGTAACAAATTAGGAAGTGGGACATCTGAGCATCTGTAATTTGGCTAATTTTTCCTGAAACTCTTTAGTCCCTGCTAATGGGGACTAGTGTCTTGATTACCTTTCTTGAGAATAGGACTGGTGTTAATTGCAATTAGTTTTGGGGTTCTAAGTAGTGACAGCTTTGGGAGAGAATTAACTTGAGGGTAGATACAGTAAACTGATTTATGACTTATTTTCAGTTTCTGAGCTACTGGAACAAATGGATTTCCTACTTCCATTCTCTTCAAATGTTTTTGTTAAGTGAAAACAGTGGGTTGCCCTTGTGGTATCTCATCAGTCTTTTTTATCCTTTAGAGTGGCAAAGGAGTATCTTTTTCTTGATATTTTAAGGAGACTGTTGGAAGTGAGAATAAAACCTTAGAATTACAAGAGATTTTAGAATCATGAGGACATTGAACTTTGAGGATGTCTAAGTAGGAATGTTAAGCAAAATTAAACCCAGGTCTTTTGACTATCAATCTATATGTACTTTATATTTTTTTAAATATTTGTTTTTAATTGATTTTTTTAAAAAAACATCATATCATTTCCAGACATGTCCTTCCAATATCCAGCAAGCTCTCTCTTGTTTAAAAAAAAGGTGGGGAATGGCAAGTTCAGCAAAACCTGTAAATCTGTTAAAAAGGAAAAACAATCAAAAACGCCCAATAGTTACATATACTTTATGCTATATTCTGATGTTGTAGATATGCTACTCTCTGCTTTTGAGGGTTAATGTGTGCTTTCTTAATTATCAGTCCTTCATTTGATATCACTTGAATTTAGCTTCATTTTAACAGTCTTTTCATTTACATTGTTTTGGTTATATCAGTTGTCTTTGTTTATTTTACTCACAATTCATACAGTTCTTAGCACATTTTTCAGGATTTCTCATTTGTTGTTTATTACACAATAATCTACTTAAATTTTTAATTTTGTTTCTATTTGTTTAGAAAATAAAACTCAGTTATCAGTTTGTTCACTCCCTTAGATTTTTTTCTCCTTCAAAGTCCATCTCAGATGCTTCCATCTCTTCCATCTCAAAGCCTTTTGGGATCCTTTCTCCCTAATTACATTCTCATTTCATGTTGTCAGTTTGTACTCTTTGCAGTCAACTTATGGTAATTTGTTTTATAGTGCATTTTATCTGTGTCCCCTATAATCTAGTAAGCCCCTTGGGGACAAGCATCTTATTATATTGTCTTGTCTCCCCCTTCCCCCCCCCCCCCTTGCCCAACATAGCACATTAGGTATAGGAATCACCTAATGCCACACTTCCTAAAACGTACTATTTTTGTGTTCAATTATTGTTCTAACCATTTTTACAGTTCTTCTAAATAGCTGACAGTAGCAGAGTATAGATAGTGGAAGTCATAAAAATTTCTTGAATCTTTTAAATCATTTTTTAGGACAAAACTCAGTCTTTTAAAAAATGTAATGTCTCAAAGTGAGACAGTAAAGAATGAGTGTCAGCTACTTTTGTGTAAAATTAGCAATGCCCTCAAACTATATAGCAATACTATTAAATATGGGAAATAAGAACAAATCAATGGACAAAATTCTGACTTTCAGAGATTTGTTAACTAGTAAGAGTATATTAAAAAAGGAAATATTCCTATAAATTCATTATGTGTTACTGGATCACAAATGCAGTCCTGGTAACTAGGATTCTAGAGCAGGAACAGGACAAAGTGGCAGGGTAAAATAAACGATGGTAAAGAAAATGATGTTCTGCAGTGGTAGAGTTCAGGACTTGGAATCAGAAGAACCTGGATCATATCATTGTTATGGACTAGGTTGTTTACTTTTATAAAATGAGAATAATAAACATGGAGTATCTATTGTTCCTCTGATAATCACATGAAATATTATATGTAAGATGTCTTGCAAAGCTCAAACATACCAACTTATTATTCATCACTCTTTTTTGTGTGGTCTACTCACTTTCACCACTGGAATGAAGGAGAGTTGTTCGAATTATTTTGTGCTTTTGACTATGCAACGAGGAAAGTTCTTAGGTTTCTAAATTCATGGGAAAAATGCAATGGGCTAGAAACATCATCAGAAACCGGTCCAGTGTCTTTTGATGACTCCTGAAAATGCTGTTCACACTGCATGTTTCTATTGGTCTGAAACCATTGACCATATTTTTATATCATGACAACTTCAAATAGTGTGAATTTAAATACAGGAAGTTTTCTCTCTATTAATGGGGACCTGCTGTGCCCATATTGTAGATTGTTTTGCACAATTACCCAAGTATAAGAAACCAGCATTATATACTGTCCTGCACCACTGAGGTTTGTTCCAATTTTGTCAGCAATGAGGAACTAAAAATTGTCCCTTTGGTTATTGGAACAGCTGTACATTCTTCATTGTATGAGTGGTAGACAAAATAAAAGGATACCATCCATATTTCATGGAAAGAACCTGGGTTTGAATCCTGGCACAAGGATGTAACATATATATTTATTATACAAATGAACTGTTTCCTTAATTTTAATATAAGTACGAGGTTAGATTCATGTCTAAATCAATGAATAATAACTTATTTGTTATTAATAACAACTTATTTGTTATTAATATATAACTTATTTGTTATTAATACTAATAATTATTTTGTTTCAAACTTAAAGTCCTATCTTTCTTTTCCCATTGTCTTCATTTGTAAAATGGGAGTAATGATAATTTTATTACATCTGACTTAATCATTTCACAAGGTCGTTGTGTCAAATGAAATAACGTTTTCACAGTGTTTAAGTTGCATGTATTGGGTAATAGCTTGGTATCAATTTGGCATTTATTTCAGAAACAATAAACTGTTTGTTTTCTTTAATGGTAAACTGTTTAACTTAGTTTATGAGCTATACTTAATGTGAATAGGAAGGTAGGATTATCAGTAAGTTTCTAGAATCTGGACAGTCTACCAGCTTACTGTGCTTGTCAGCTACAGTACTCTTGGTAGGAAGTGTGTGGAGGATGGATGACAGCAGGATACCTAAACAGCTGTTATGACTATCAAGAGTAGATGACTATACAAGCTGGGCAAGCAGAGAAAATCTATATAAGGACACATGGAAACACAATTTAAGCCAAAGTAGTATAGCTGTGGGATATTGGAAAATAGTAGCAGACATCTTGGCATGAAATAATCAGAAACTGGAACATTCTTTTTGAGCAAAGACAGCATCCCAAGCAGAGGGGGAAAGTCATAAATGACAATTTTAAAACAACAATTACAGATCCATAGTAAAGGAGCATCTTTAATGTATGCAGTATGAAATAAGTGGTTGCTGTTATCTCATCATTCATCCTAAAAAGTTAATTGTTTGCAACAATAAATATCTTTCAGATATGAAGAGCAGCATATGTATTTTGCATGTCTGTGAATATATATATATATATATATATATATATATAGTATCCTAAATGTCTTAGTTCAGTTTTTAAAGATTATTAAGCTTCAATTATTAAGCTTTAAAAAATAAAAAGAACTAGTTATTTCTTCTAAACTAATAAAAGATAATACATTACCATTGTTTAGTTTATTTTATTTCCATTAATTTATATAACACATAAATGATTTAGAGTGGATTAATTCTTTGAAGAATTATGAGATTATATGCAGTGTGGGATAGAGATATCTTCTCATCTCTTTTTGAAAACTAGCTTTTGTTGGGCAATTAAATAATTCATTTTTGATAGTTTTATGCCTTTTTCCATTTATATTTTTGTAGTGAGATATACATACATACATACATATATATATATATATGTATATATATATAAAATATATATTGCCTTTCCTTACTTTGCATCAATTCATTAATGTTTTTCATTCTTCTTTGTTTAACATTCATCATTTCTTACTTCATGGTACTATTTAATGGGAATAAGTCTTTGTTATTTAAGATATATAGAATATTAATAGAAATATGAAAGACCAAGTAGTTAAAGGATAGTAATATTGTCTTAAATAACTTTTACTTCTCTAGCTCCATTAGATGGCACAGTACTGTATTGTCTTGAGAGTAAAGGGATTTGGGATTTGTAGAGTGAAAAATTTGTGTTTAGCAAATTCTGGGGACTGCTTGTTGTAGTAATAATAAAGTTTTGGGAATTTATATTTGTGAAAATTATTACCAGCTTATCTTGTTCAACAGACTTTAATGGGAATTTATCCACATTACATGCATGTCTATTGCATTTCTAAAGACTTTAAAGGCTTTTTTTCTATCTTCCCTTTTTCTGAGAAGGGAGCACCTGGTTTTCTCATCTGTAAAATGAAGATGATAATAGTTGTGCCACATACTTGACAGGATTATTATAAATTGCTGTGTAAATGTTAGTTATTACATTGTCGTCTATATAGTGGATAGTTGCAGTTAATACATTTTTAAAAACAGACACATTTACCTAAATTTGAGCAGCCTCTTCTGTCTGATGGCTTTAAGTGATAAGAGAAATTTTACTTTCTTTGCCAGAAATAGCGTTTATCTTTGGGGACAATTGTTGTCATGTTTTCTGGTAGGGTTGGATCATTCTGCTCTAAAATTGGGTAATTTAAAGTCATTTTAACCTTTAAAAATACACATTTATTTTTGCTATATTTAAAATATCATAAATGTAGCTGATATTCTTTTAATTTATAAAATGGCTATGTAAAACATTAATCTTTTTAGTTCAGAGGATGGTATTCTATAATGATCAGTCGATTCAATTTCACTTAATTTATAACACTAGAGATTTAAATTGTGGAGAAAGGGGTGGGGGTATTGTATGCCTAATTTTGGCCAGAAAGATTTCCATCTTGTAGCAGGGGAGTAATTTAAGCTTTCTGGAGCCACCTAATCCTTAACTATATTTTTACAAATTCACTATATTCACTACTTAAAATCAAATTTGCTTATATAAATATTTTAATAATGAATTATAGAAAGACTTTAAATTTTTGGCTAATAATAAAAATTGATATGGAATGCCTGAGTGTAATTGATATGTTAGTATGACATTGGCTAATGTGAAGTGAAAGGAATAAGAAACTTTTGGAATTTGGAGGAAATGCTTGATACAATTTGGAATAAATTTGGCTGTTTAATTTATTAATACAATTGACACTAAAGTAATTTATTAATAAGTTAAAATGTGATCATTAAATTGTAAAATTATTACTCTATAAAAATCTCTTCTCTTGTTTTTTACACATTGAACTGAATTCTGCTTCACTTTTGTACTGTTTGACCTATATATGTTTCTTTTAAGAATGATTTGGAAGCTTTTAGGGCTTAATATATAACTTATGATTTTTTTTAAAACCATAATCCTGTCTAGAGCTAACATTTTCTGGTATGAATTTTCTTTTGTTTTGAGATTTGCCACTGGACTCAAATGATACCAGGTATGAAGTGATTTTTATGACACAAATATCTACAGGGATTTAGATTTAAATCAATAAAAGACTTGGAACCTCATTTAATGTGAATTATGCATTTCTAGGTCTAGAAATCTTTTATTTAATTAATTTTACTTCGTAATTCTCTGAAATATGTTGGTTATTGCCATTGTATTTTAATCTTTTGGCACATGATAAGTCATGGTTTTTAAATTAATATAGTGCAAATAACTCAAGGTTACTATGGTTTTAGAAACAAATGAGCCAAGGAGTATGCAGTCAACCCAGTTTTAGGGGTTGTCTCTCCGTTATTGGTTTTTAGATGTCAAAAATGGGAGAAACTTTGAAACAACTTTTAAGGGATATTCCATAAAGACTATATATTAGAAAAATCTAACATCATTTTATATTGCATTGTAAAATAAATTTTGCAGACAAATAAAAATGCAGTTCTTAGAAGATGCTTAAGCATTCATCCATTCTACTTAACCAGCATTATACACTTAACAAATGGCTGTTTCTAGGTCTTAATTTGCATTACTTAGTTTTTTTTCTGGTAATTCTTAATTCTTAGATCTGTCAAACAACTATTCCCTTTGTTACCCATTGAAAACTTGTTTGAATAATAGGGCATGGCCTTAGCCCTATTGGAGGGTCTCTTTCTAATTTTGTAAAAAAATTTACCATTGCCAGAAGTGTCTTAAAATTGTTCATTGGGGACATAATAGATAATTCTGTCAGCCTCTCAAACCTATCTTGACATTTGAAGAGACTGATGGGACAAAGTAATGAATGCATAGAGCTTTAACACCAAATCTAGGATCTGATGAAATTATTTATCTATGTCTGCAATCTCTCTTCTCCAAAATAATTACCCTTTTTAGCTGGGGTTTTCTATTAAGGAGAACTCATTGTAATTGGCAAAGTTACTTTTCTTGTACCAACTTCTGATAAGGATGATAAGTACAGAAAATACTGTTCACATTTTATAGATAGGGAAAGAAAGTTTCTTAGTAGTTGTGAACACACTCAAGGCTATAATTTAACCAAGAACCATTTTCTATATTATGTATAGGATACAGAAAATACTGTTCACATTTTATAGATAGGGAAAGAAAGTTTCTTAGTAGTTGTGAACACACTCAAGGCTATAATTTAACCAAGAACCATTTTCTATATTATGTATAGGAACAGTCTATATTCTCCAGTAACTTTTAATCTGAGCTCCTAAAAGAAGCCAGACATTCTCAGAGACAGCAGTGAGGAAGGAAAACATTGCAGAAGAATTAAATGGGGTTTAAACAATATGAATTTGGGACAAGTAAAACTTGCATTATAAAATCAAAGAATCTTTTAGTGATGAGGATTTATCAAGAGGAAGGCAGTGTTTTGTTTTAGTGATGTCTATCTCTCTAACTAAAATACAACTATATAACTCCTAGGTCATAGTAGGTGCTTAATAAATGCTGATTAGATTGGATATTGAATTGGTATTTTAGTTGTAAAATTAATGAAAATGCATTATGCATCATACTTATGAATTTGATCCTGTCGGTTTTAGAAAAGGGATTGCAGATTTTTTTTTTTAAACTCCCAGAGTCATTATAAATTTGTCCCTTTCTTCCTCTTTTCCCTTCTAGGAATAATTTTATTAACTTATCGCTATATGGAATTAATATACCTTATAAAGAGTAACTATGGGTTGAGATTTGTATTTCTATCTTTGGGCGAGAGCTCCACCTTGTGATCTTTGAGTATACATTTGTATTTTGAATACACTGATTATTTACAAAAGTATAAGGATAAAATTTTTTTTGTTAATTTATTTTGTTAAATTAATTAAAGAAATTTAATCATGCCATTGTTATGCTTCCATCAAATTTTATCTTATGTCCACCTAGGAAATTTATGTTTTGTCTAAAAATATGTTACTTTTGTATACTCATTATCAATGTTATATTTAACTGTATAAATATGCTGAACATGGAAAAATATATTCTGTATTTATGTGAACCAAGATTGACTTCAAAAAAGCTCCCACCACATTTTCTATTAGCCACACTGGTTCTCTTGATGGCAAGCTGTAGATATTTCAAGATAAAAAATGCAGAGAATAAAAGTACTTGGAATTTAGTATGGTATCATGTACTTAATTATTATTATTATTATTTTAAATCAAGACCTGTTTGATATGTGGAACTCCCCCTAGCCTCATCCCCATCCTGTTTTATCAGCATAATTCTGCAATTTAGAGTCTGGTTTGGGGCAACTTGTGACTTGCTTAGGGGCACATGATTGATCATTTTGTGTGAAAGGCAGTATTTTAAACTTAAGTCATCCTGACTCCTAGCTTAGCTCTCTTCTTCATCCAGCATTAGTTTCTTTCTAGTCAAAAGAAATTGCCTTTCTCATCTAGAAATAGATATTGCTGTTACAGGGCAAATAGTCTATTTTTAAATAGTCTATATATATATATATATATATATATATATTTATTGACAGGACATATGCATGGGTAATTTTTCAACATTGACCCTTGCAATCACTTCTGTTACAACTTTTACCTTCCTTCCCTCCACCATCTAGTTACTTTTTATGTCTTTTGTTTTCTTTTTGTCTCTTAAAATGTTAACTCATGCAGGGCTTCAAGGTTTGCAAATTTCTTTCATTACAACCAGCATTTTTGGACAATAGATTGTGAAAAAATGTTTTCCCTATTTTTCAGATCAGAAAACTCAACTGTTAGAAAGGTTAACTGACTTGCCCCTGATTATACAATGTCAGAGGTGCACATTGAAGCCTGAGTCCAGCACTTTATACATTATTCCATGTTGTGTAGTCAGAATACATTTATAAACTAAATTTGTATTTAAATTACAATAAATCAAATTACAAAAATAAGGTGGCCAGTTTTTTTTCCCCAAATGACTTGGGAGTAGGCACATTTCTATAAATTCTGGCTTGAAGGGAACTTCTACTCTCTTGACTAGTTGTAAGAATCTTTCTACGCACACACACACACACACACACACACACACAGGTATTTTTACACACACACACGTATTTTTAAATAGAAGTATTTAAATGATAGTCTGAGAGAACAATTGTGCATTGTCATGTAATGGGCATGTCACTAAATTAGACATTTTTACAATATGAACACTTTAGAAGAGAGACAAAATTCAAAGTGGTTTTGGAAGACAACTCTTGGGTAGTTCAGGAGCAGATTATCCATGCCTTCTGTTTTTTTCCCTGTCCTTCTCCTTTGGTATTGAATTTTTCTAGTTCTAAGGCAAAGGTGTCAAATGAGGCATGTGGGAACCAGATTAAAATGTAATTGGGAAATACATAACAAAATAAATTAAAAAAATACAATAAAACACAGATTATATTATATTTTTATTTATGCAGCCAGCAGGGATGCTTATGTATAGTTTAATGGTTTCTTTTCTATTGGAGTTGGACATTACTCTGCTAGGGTTGAGAATGACAGGATTTTCAGCTCGACATGTTTTATTGTCCTTTTAAGGCCATTTGCTTAAAACTTTTGTAGTGGCTAATATAATACTTCGTCAAGGAAGACACAGAAATTCTTAATTTCTCATGAGCCGTTGGAAAAGATAATCAGTACCTTATTGCTTTGGGATGTTAACTTTAAAGTACTTTCAGTTGCTAGATAGTAGTAAATTAAAAAATCATGGGCCTCTTAGCTGATGTTGGCAGCAGTTACCAGTAAAGTTGTCTACTGAGTTGCATACAAACAAACTGGCTTATTTTTCTTTTTCTGATATATATTGCTCACCTACTTGGGATTTATAACCTTTATAGCTTTCTAAACTAATCTGAAATCTTCAACTTTGGAACACTTTACTAACTTCACTATGAGACTTGTTAGTTTCAGTTTAGGTTGTCAGTTACTTGAGGAGGAAGAGTTGAGATTAATTTTTAAAAATATTTCCTATCTCTCCCCAAGCATATAATAGTTGTTCTTTAAATGAATGAATAAATGAGAAATTTCAGAATTTCATATTGTTCTATGTAGTAGTTGAATTTTGTGAAGCTCTTTAAAAAGATCAATGCTATGCTGTAAAATAGACTTAAAAATAAAACTAAAGAAGAGAAATAATTAACTTTTAAATCTGTTAAATTTATAGTGGAAGTCTTATATTTTGTTTTTCTTGTGGCATTGTACCTGCTTGTTTTAAAAATGAGCATGTAGGTAAAGGAGTAAAGAGGAGGTTAAAAAAAAACAATTTTTTGGGGGTCATAACACAGTAGTCACTCGTATCTGTAGCTTTGGAGGATAATCATTTTGTTCTCTTTTCTTTCTCCGCTTTCTAGAATAAACATGGCCTGTTTTTTTTTTTTTGTTTTTTTGTTTTTTGTTTTTTTTTTTTAGGAATTGTCTGTCACAGAAGAAAGAAGTACAGTTTCATTTTGCGAATATAAATTTATGAACACATTATTTCTAATACTGTGGTGTTCCAGAAGATGATAAAGAAATGATAGCAGCTCCAGAAATACCAACTGATTTTAACCTTCTTCAGTAAGTAATTTTTAATAGTGATAATTATTAAGGTTTTTTGATGTGGTTTTCCCCATATTTTCTGATTCTCCATTGGTAGCAAAAATAGTAAGTACTACATGTGCTTTTTAAACAGGCGTTTAAACTTTTACTCTGGAACTGTGATTCCCAGCCCTGGTTTTGTGACATTCCAGTTAATTTAGTTGTGACGTACTAATTATTTCAAGTAGCGTCACAATTTTCAAAACTAATTTTTGCTTTTTTTTTTTTTTTTTTTAACAAAAAGATGTTATTTTGCCGAGCTTTTGCATAACCCCATTTCCTCAAACTCCAAAACTAGCGCCCAGAAATGAAAATGTAATAAATAAGATGGAAAATAGCCACTCCGGCAAAATGTGTAAAAAGCCTTCAGTGGTTATACCAAACAGTGTCAGAAGTGTATGGTAAGCTCCTGCTTGTGGAAAACCTGAAAATGTATTGCATTTAAATACAATTTACGAAAAATTAATGTCTGTAAATTTAGGAATATTTCAGTAAACCTAATTTTTTAGGGTAGAGAAGTATAAGCACACTGTAATCAAAAGATATTTTGTGTATAGGTCCTCAAGAGTTATCCATAACTTTTGGTTACATTTTCTAAGTCAATTTGGGGAATTAAGTAGATCAGATAGAAATTGATAATCAGTTTTGATTTTATGCACACACACACACACACATATATAAATAAATTTCTTAATGGCCTGCATCTTGGATCTTTTGTAATGTCATTAGAATAAGTAGAGCACTTCTCATGTAACACTTATTTTTAGTTTTAAGTGTTTTGATGAGATATGCTGTTAGATTCCTTTGGTGGGTAGGAGGGTATATTTGGGAGAAAAATCTTTTATTATAAGTACTATAAATTTACTTTGAATTAGCATTTTTAGAAAGGAAATTAACTGTTTTAGTTGGCTATAAAACTATGATTTATATATATATATATATATATATATATATATATATAAAACATATGATTTTCTTAGATTTTAATGTCCTCATAAAAGTGGTAATTACAGTCATATTATCAATAACCCTTCCTAAGACAGTGTAAGGATTTAGCAAAAAAGATCCTATCCCAATCTTTATGAGCTTACTTCATACTAAAAAGAGGAAAGAGGAAAAGGTGTATCTACATAACAACAACCTTAATGTGAAACTTTGATTCATTGTTTTTATTGGTCTAATAGATTTCGATCATGATCTTTTTGTTTATGGAATGAAAGAAACATTGTAATATGGTAGAAAGTGTTTTGACTAGACCAGGAAGACCTGGGTTCAAGTTCTGTCTCAGATAACATGTTGACATTTTCTGACCCTGGGATCCATAATAGATTTAGAACTGAAAGGCTTTCTAGTTCAAGTCTCTGGAACTGAGGACTCAGAAAGGTGAAATGACTTGCCCAGTGTCACACAGGTGTAATATATGTAACCAGGATCAGAATCCAGATTCTCTAAATCCAAATTCAGTATTTTTTATATTGTACCACAAGGTTCCTCAAAATCACCAAACTGCTTAGTCATTTATTTTCTACACCAATTAAATTCTTCTTAGTGGTCACAGCATTTATTCATGATTTTACCTTAGAACTTCTTCCTTGCTTTGAACATAAAAGAAAGAAATATTATCCCATCACACTACTTCAGGGTTGGCTCCTCAGGATAGTAATACATATGTTAGCTTCATGGATGGAAAAACAATCTTCGGTTCAAAACATATGAAGTATTACTAATACTTAGAGAATCTTGTTCTTTCTCATCATGTATCTTCCTACAAAAAAGCTGGTTGAAACTCCTTTCTACCATAGTTCTTTCCCAAGCAATAACTCTGTAACATAGGAAATAGAAGTATTATTAAGGAGTAGGCTCATACAATTGGTATTTGAATACACCATCTTCCCAGTCTTTTCATGAGGTAACTGAGACTGAACGTTGCACAGGTGAGATGTAGTTAGAATGTGTACTCAAATAGCCTGGTTCCTTATGCAAGTTCTTCCTTACTTTCAGGCCTACTGTTCTTTACTTAATTACTCCCAAGACCCAATGTGACATCCCTTATCCCCCATAAAGGAATAATTTGTTGGCTACCCTCTGTAGTGGAAGTAGCAGTAGAATTGAAGTAGGAGTTGTAGCATTAAATAATTCTGTCATTGACCCATCAGCAAGCCATTTTAATCCCTCTGGGCCTCAGTTTCTCAATTTGATTAAATTCAAGCTGTGCAATTTTCATCAGTTCTCTTCCCCAGGATCATCTATCGGTCTCTATCTTTGTCCTTTTGTTTGTCAGAATATGTTTTTTTTTTTTTTTGAGAGAAACAGTCTTGCAATTTTAGTTTGAGCTTATAGATTTTACAGGTGGGAAGAGACTAGGTAAGCCCCTAAATTTTTAAGCCCCAGGAATTTAATGTTACATGTCCAAGTTCAGAGAGCCCAAATTTCCTGGCATTTTTATACCTGTTATATATATATTTCTCCCTCCATTCTCACCCCCCCCCCAAATACACTAGTGGGTGTGTTATGAAGAATAGTTAAAGTCTGCTTTTGTGGAATTTCTGTTTTGTGGCTTCCTGTTGGCCGTTTAATTTTGTAGGCTTTAGAAACTTTGCTCCTAAAACATCAGGTGGCTTTTAAAACAATATATTTTCATTTTTCTTTTCTTTGCTAGGAATTGTGTTGATGAAGCTTTAAGGATTTAGTTGAACCTCTGTTTTAAATGTTTTTCACACTTGATTATTTCCCAGGGACTTGGAAAAGAATAATGCTTTTTGCTGGATTTTCAGAGAAGTTTATAGAACTTAGGAGTGCTTAGGAATTTTTGCTGATGTTCCATAAATGTGTCGGAGAGAAAATAATTCTCTCAAGTCCTGTGGTATGCAAGAACTTTTCCAGTTTTGGAAGGTTGTGAAGTTTAGCTTCCTGTTAGGGTAGGGTGTTTTTCAAAGAACAGAAACTGGAGCTAGCTCTTCTAGAAATTAGCTTAAGTATATACTTTGTGAAACTACTGATTCTCTACAATGATACCCAATTCTATTGTCAGTATCCCTGGCACTAGAATAGAGATTATCATAGTGTTTGTTACACTCCTGAAATTCTCTGAAGGAAGATACCCAGGCCAGAGTGCTGATGAATAATAATATTTCATTAAATATTGGTGTGTTAGTCATTATTTTAGATATAAAAAAATCAATGACACTACATGACATTTGGAGAACTATTTATTGTAGTAATAAAATGTAAGTAGAAGACAATTTGATCAGAAAAAACTTTTAGTCTGGTCTTTTCAATTTACTTCCATATGTCTACTTACAAATTTTAGGATGCTATGATAATTTTTGTTTATTAATCTTCTTATATAAAACCCAGTTTATTTTACTTTTTTCCCTGTATGGACCTATGATTTTATTGGTGTGAGGAGCTCCTGCATTAGGGAACTTTCTCAAATATAGGTGTATTTTCTTCATTACGTAAAACAGTGTGTTGTCTTTTTTATCCATATCATTGTTATTAAGAATAATATAACCCCAAAGCCCCATGTGACTGTGTATGTGTGCATAAATGAATCACTATGTCTAGATCCTTGTTAAAGTTAATTGCTTTTTTTCTTATAAAAATACAAATTTATGAATTGCCACTACATAGAGTAGTATAAAGTGTTGGATGTATAGTCACAGGACCTGGATTCAAATCCCATCTTGCAACTTTGGACAAATCATTTTGTCTGTCTCTCCTCATTTTGCTTATCTACAAAATGAAGGGCTGGTTTTGATGACTTCGTACTCTTGAAATAGTCAATTTCTCTTCATAATTTAAAATAACCCAACATACACAAACTCTTAACATAAAAGTGTGATATTTAGACAAATATTATTTTAAAAACAGTATAAGAACTAGAAAATGAAACATGTAATGAAATTTATGTCTTAACTCCCAATATTTAGTATTTAAAGGTTTTTCATTTTTCCTTTCTCAGATAAAATGAATATTTAAAAAAAATATTTTTAGTTTAGGTATTTTTTGATTCATTTTTACATTTAAACTGCTCATGTAGTAGCTTAAAAATAATATGCAGCATTAAATAAAGGGAATATTTCATGGGTTATTTTATGGAATTTCTTTTAGTGACATTTGGGTTTGAGTATGCAGTTAAATTTCTGTGACCTGTCAGCTTTTGTTTTTGCATAACAAATGTAATTTGAAATGCTTTCTGATTAAATTTTCAAAATTTACTTATCTTGTTGTTACAGGGAGTCAGAGACACATTTTTCTTCTGACACCGACTTTGAGGATATTGAAGGAAAAAACCAAAAACAAGGCAAAGGAAAAGTATGTACAGCATTCATATTACTTGTGTTGTGGATTTTGAAGTCATTAAATATTGATGTTGGTTTGAAGTAATTTAAAGTTGTTAAATGTTTGAACCAGAAAACCAACTTTTATTTTATTTTTATTTTTATTTAATAGCTTTTTATTTACAGATTATATGTATGGGTAACTTTACAGCATTAACAATTGCCAAACCTCTTGTTCCAATTTTTCACCTCTTACCCCCCACCCCCTCCTCCAGATGGCAGGATGACCAGTAGATGTTAACTATATTAATATATAAATTAGATACACATAAGTATACATGACCAAACTGTTATTTTGCTATACAAAAAGAATCAGACTCTGAAATATTGTACAATTAACTTGTGAAGGCAATCAAAAATGCAGGTGGGCATGAATATAGGGATTGGGAATTCAATGTAATGGTTTTTAGTCATCTCCCAGAGTTCTTTCTCTGCGTGTAGCTGGAAAGCAACTTTTAAAAGAATATCCAAGTAATTTTGTTGACTGCTTTGTTATTGATCTATTTCCTAAGTTGTACTAATGATAATGAACACAATGGTATATGGCCTTCAGACCATCAAATAACTTTTCTGCATCTATAAAAGGAGAATCAGTATATGTGCATCATAATTTTTAGGATGTTTTCTTTTTGAAAAATTTTTTTAGTCTTCTTAATTTATGTAATTTTTTGTTGTCTTTATGTATATGCTTTAGTTTTCAGTTAAATTTCTAGGGTGCTAAAAATCAAGGGTTTTTATTGCTCAGTTTTTTGATAAGTAAAAACATTTTTATTACATCAAAAGTTCAAACATAATACTTGCATATTTACATTTGTATGTGTGCACACATGCACATATTTGTTTTGAATTTGAAAAGAAAAGCATGGTGCTTTAGAGCTAATTTTATGGATGAGATTACTGTCATTTCCTCTACCAATACTGATACTGAGTCCCTTTACTTTTTTCTCTTTTTTAAGAAATCAAATTGATTTTTAAAAACGATTATTTCCTTTCCACTTTTTTCCTCCTCCTTGGGCAGGGGGAAAGACCTTTGTAACAACTTTTTGCATTGGTATGTGCAATAAGTCTCATTGTTCTTGTACCCTGGTTGTTACTGTTTGAATTATTCTTGTTTTTCTCTTACTTTGTATCAGTTTATATCTTGTCTTCCTGGGTTTTTCTGAAACTGTCCATTTCTTCATGTCTTTAAGTAAAATATTGTTTCATTACAATCATATCTTCCTGGTATATAACAATTTCTAAAATAAATGTCGGCCACCTTAGTTTCCAGTTTCTTGCTACTACAAAACAGCTGCCATAAACATTTTATATATATTTCCTTTCTAGACCTCTTTAGGGCATAGCCCTAGGAATTGTATGTCTGTGTTTAAAAGTTATTCAGTTTCCCTTTTACTCTTTAATTTATGCTATTTTTGTCTGTTCTTTTCCATCAATACTTCATACTGTATTGGTTCACATCCTGTTGGATTAAATACTGCATGTGTGATCTTTGGCAAGTCATTTCGTTTTTCTCATTGATCTCATGGTCTCTAAACATTCCTTTTATTTTCTATGGAGCCTAATGATTCCTTTTATTAGTCTATCATGTAGTTAGAATGAGGAATTATCAGTCATATTTAGTCTTTGTATTTGTGCAAGCTATGATGAGTTCAGCTCCATTTCTAGTAATGTGTAGATTCATAAAATTGAAGCAAGTAGGTTAGGTTTTATATAGCTATTATGTCTGAAGCAAAAATTCTCTCTCTCTCTCTCACATTCATTCATTCATTCTCTCTCTTTGTCTCCCTTCCTTATTCTCTTCCCACGTCACCCATGGTCTCTTTAGGGTTCAAAGCCATACAGAATTACAGCAAGTGGTTATTAAGTATTCCCTTTTGGTTGGCGGAGGCCTAGGGGAATGGTGGAGTATGCTGTATACATGTGTACAGACAAGTACAATTAAATGGATCTTTGATCTCATTGATGTGTATGTTCAGCCATACTGTTTATCTGGTTGATATAGGGATTCTGCCCAGCTTGGTTTATTTTGACATCTTGATGATTCCAGTTGAGTCTCTTACTCTTTCCATATGACTAGGCCATTTTCTCAGTGATTACAATATCTTTGATGACATAATTTATTCCAGTTTTTCTTATTTTCTTATTTATTATGTATTGAATCCTGCTTCTATCCTCTGTGTGCCTCTTTGCCTTTTGATTGATATTCAGTTCTTCTAACATAGCAGACTTCTGGGAGAAGTTTGAGCTCTTTAAAGGAGTTTTGCTGTTTCCCAAAGGCAATTCAGTCTCTTTTTCTCCTTTTCCTCTTTGGGCCTCCTGGGCCCAGCTCTCATCTATTTGCAAAATGGAAGAACTCTTAATTACATGTACGCATGTCACAATCTATATAATAGCCATTTTTTAATATTTTTTCTTTCAATGGTTAAACTTGAGTGCCTTTGGATATACTTACAGGATATTCAGGCATTTGATGAGTGAAGATTGCAATTTGGATAGTTGGAGTCATATGCATAGAAACAACAATTTGAACCCATAGGAACTAATGGGATCCCTGAGCAGTTGCTGCTGTTAGGTGGCAAGGTATGAAAATGATGATCTGACAAATGAAGCTGAGGAATTGTTGTCAGAGAGAAAAGAGAATTGGAATTGTAGAATCTTCAATCTGGAAGACAGTCCAGAGGCTGTCTAGTTCAACTCAACTCTGACCCCTCAACAAACTCAACAAATAAGAGCTAGATTTAGGAACCAGGTAGATTGTCTGCAATGTTATGTTCCACAGCTGTATGGATGATGATTGAAAAAAGGCCATGGAACTTTGGTAACATTGTAAAGAGCTCTTTTAGGTGAGAGGTGAGATGGGATTGGACTCTATTTTGTGAAGGGTTGAGAAATCTGAAGTAGAGACAATGGAAGTATGAAGTAGTTTAAGGGGATAATATTTTTGTGGGCACAATATAAGCTCTTTTTAACAACCTTTTTCCTCAAAACCTATTTTTTGTTTTTTAGCTGAGGCAATTAGGGTTAAGGGACTTGCCCAGGGTCACACAGCCAGGAAGTGTCTGAGGTTATATTTGAACTCAGGTCCTCCTGACTTCAGAACACCTAATTTAAAAAGTTCTTGTGGACTGATGGTGGGAGAAGATCTAAACATATATGTAGGCAAGCAGTGGGCAAGTAGCCAGTGGATAGGAAGAAAGTGAATATTGAATATTGGTTTTTGAAAGGAGTTAGTAAAGAGGCAATCTCCTTGAAGAGATGTAGAATAGTTGGCCTTGGCTAAAAAAGGCTACCTGTTTGTCCTATACTGGAGTAAAAGGAGGACATAATGAAGGACAGGGTGGTTTTCAGTTGTGAAATAGGAGAGAATAATTATAATAGGTCACCTTTATATAGTGTTTGGCAAAACACTTAACACATTTGAGCTGCAAACAGCCCATTTAGGTACACTCTATTTTCGTTTACGGAGGAGAACACTGAGGTTGAGACTATGTTAAACCACTTCATCAGATTCTGATTTGAGTTCTGTTTTACTTGCTCCAGGTCTAAAAAGTCTGCATACAATGTCAGGAGAAGTAGTATAATTTGGAGTCCTTTGCAGAAATTGTAGGCATGGTTTAGGGTGATTTAAAGAAATTAGGTAGCTTGAAATAACTGGTTTTGAAGAGTGCCAAAGAAAATCATTTAGGGAATTGTCGGTCAGCACTGAGGGCCCAGTTTGAGATTAAGTAAGCTAACTTTGTTGGGAGTCCAGTATGATTTTGTAACGTTGTCTAGAAGAATTGTTAATCCGTAGGAGCAGAGTATACAAATGTTGGGAACACCCAAGGTCATAGTTTGGCTTACACATAAATGGTAAGATAAGGGGACAAGGGATCCAAGAATAGTGGATCACATGTAGTTATTCGTATTATGAGAGGAGGAAAGTAAGGAGTGGTGTGATGCGAGGGGAGAGGAGGGAAAGAGGAGTGGCAGAATGACATCAGATCTGGATATGACTTTGTAGTCAGTCATTTAACGGTCTGCATCACAAAGAAACTGGCGAACTTTTACAAGAGCAGTTTAAGATCATTGAAAACACCGTTCAGGTAAACTTAAGCTGTCTTTCCTTATTTTCTTTTGTGGTTCCTGCTCCTGCTTATTGTTAATCTGTTACTTCCATCTAAGATACTTATAGTCTCAAGACTAATTCTTCAAGCTGTTTGACCAGTTTTATAATTTGCTTAAAATGTTTTATATGTTGTTGTTGTTGTTTTTTTAAATTGTGGATTGTTAGACCATTTTCTTTCACTTCACAAAATTTTCACAAAATTTTGTTTTTTTGTTTTTGTTGTTGTGGTTGTGGTTTTGGAGAACTGAACATCTGCTAGTGGGTAAGGTTGGTTTCAGGCTTTATTCTTGAGATCCTATCTCTTCACCATTCTCTGAGACAGCTGGGGAAAGCTTACACAGATAATCCATGTACTTCAATCAGTTGTATAACAAAGATGATTTTCCTCCATAGCTGGTTCTTTCTTCTTATATTTCCATCCTGTATGCATACATATGCCTGTCTCATAAAGATTTTGTAAAAATGAGAAAGGCATATGGTTAGATAGTAATTTGCCTCCTGTCCCTTCCTAAGAATTGACTGTGATTCTCTCCCCCACTTTTCTTTTTCAATCATCTTTTTGAGCTACATTGTGTCCCTTTAAATTAAATTGCCTCCAGTACTGATTTCTTGGGTATATATTTAATCAGGACTTGATGTTCTACTGATATTAAATACCATTATGCTTCTTAGATAATAAAATAGTCTGAATTTGCTACTTTTCCTAATCTTGTTTATGAAACTTGATTTTAGCCATTTCTAGTTAGCTTTGTTTGCCTTCCCTACCTGGTTTTATCTTCAAATGTTCTCCAAAGAGTAGGATTTAGCTAGATTAAATAAACCGTTCATTTTCTCAATCATTTTTCTTCAGTAAAATTTATTTTTTTCTGTCTATATCACATAGTTTCTGCTTTCTCTTTCTTCCTCAACCATTTTCCTTTTGGCAAAGAAATAATTAGGTAAGTATGTTTGATATAGTGATTACATATAGCCACATATTGTAGTCATTGTGTATATCTTTTTGATTTTATTTGCATTAATATACTTCTCCCCCCCCCCCCGACAATTGGGGTTGTGACTTGTCCCAGTGTCCCAGAGCTAGGAAGTATTAAGTGTCTGAGGCCAGATTTGAATTCAAGTCCTCTTGACTTCATATTCTCTTTAAATTTACTGGAAACCCACTTTGTTGCTTCACATTGTTCCTATAAGTTCCTATGAGTATTTTGGTCTATTTTGGACTTTGAAATCTCAAGGATTTCTTTTAATCCTTAATTTAATTTCTTTAAATCTTTAAGTAGTCTTTTTTAAGTAGTATTAAAAAAAAACCGAATAAAACAATGGGAGTATGTTGCCTTAAGGCTGACTAAGGTTTGGGGTAGGTGGGCTCATGGAATAGTCTGTTTCAAATTAAACTTTTTTATTATATTCTTGAAGGAAGCTAATATAGATGTTTCTGTATCATCTTTATCTTTAGATTTCCCATTTTTTAGGAGTCTATAAATAGTGTAGTGATGAAGCAATGATGACATTTTAGTGATGACATTTTCTCCTAATATTTTCCCCCCAAAATTATAGTAAGATTTAAAAATATTAGGATTAATGGTATGGAAATACAAAATAGCCCAAATAATGTTATACATATTACCCTGTCCTATCACAGTCATTCAGTATAGGGTTTTGCTTTAGATAAAGTTTCAAGTCCTAAAGGAACCTGTAGATCAGGGTCCAGTCCTTTCAAACACTTTTTCCTTTCTTGGGAGTGTGATCTCTTATTGTTTTGCTAATTTTAGGTAGATTCCTTTTTTGCTTTACTTTCCTGTTTTTCCACTTATTTATCTATTCCTGTACTTAACTAGGAAACAGAGATGTCAACTAGGCTGAAGGAACTCAACTAAATGTTGTCAGAATTCAGCTAGTCTGGTCACTGATCTTAAAACTGAACAAATTCTAGAAAAAAATTGAACAAACTCTAGACAAAGTCTAGAAAGATGAAATGATCTATTTTTAAGGTTACATGGCTAGTATTGGTAGTGAGCAAGAATGATTGCTTTGGAGTCAGGGAAAATATGGGTCTGCTTAATCCTGTTTTTGACCTTCATTAACTGTGTCACCATGAGCTAGTTACTTAACCTACTTAAGCCTCAGTTTCTTTACTTACAAAGGAGGGATTATAATACCTGTACAATCTACTGCCCAGGATTTCCATTCCTCTCAAATGGGATAATGCCTTTGAATAGCTTTACAAACTTTGTAAATGTGCCATACCTTAGACTTGAATATAGATCTTTTCATTCACAAGTCTTTCTTATTTTTCATGCTAGTGAGTAGGATAAAGAAAGCAACAGCATCAAGCCCTTTAAATGTGGTATAGCAAAGTCTACTAAAGGTTTAAAAAAGAGAGGAGGAACCTAGGACAAAATCATATTTGCCTTCAAATTGACTGGAATAAATAAATTGGGGGAATAACTTTGTCAATATAACAAAAGCAAGATTTGTAAATTTTCTTTTAATTTTAGAACATTGCCAAACATATACATATGTGTGTGTGTGTGTATTTGAGCTTAATTGCTAAGGAATTTATTATCTGCTCTAATTGTATTAAAAACTGCTTTGGAGAAAGATTGAATGCTGGCTTCAAAATTCTCTTTTTGCCACCAAAATATTGTCCAAGCATAACTTAATACCTCACCATATGACTTCATCCTTTATATTTTTTGACTATGAGGCCAATCACAACTTTAGGTGATGTTTTTGGTGGCTGGCTGCAGTATATTAATGATAGAGAGAAAAGAGGTCTTTTATCTAGACTGATAAATAAGAGATGATCCAAGTAAGTAAAAAAAGCTTCCAGGTTCTGGATGGGTCTTTCTGGAAGGTTATTGGCAAAACATGGATACCTTTCTCCTCCCTCATTTTCCTCCACCACCACCCCCCCCCCCCCCCCCCCCCAAAAAAAAAAAAACCACACACACACAAATATACTTACACACACAGAACAAGAGAATGTGAGATACTATTTATTGTGGAAGTAAATTGTTTTTCACAAATTGTTGAAAGAATAGTTCCACCAGCAGACATTTTATAGTCCTGTTGGATGTTTTTTGTCTTGACCCTCCAGTTTTTTCAATTTTTGTATTCCTCTGATTATTAGTGATATTGAACAATTTTTCAGATGGTTGTAGGTATTTCTTTTCAATAATATGTTCATATTGTCTGTCCACTTATCTGTTAGAATGATTTTATTTTATTGATATCTTTTTCATTAGCACAGTAGTTTCTTGTTATGCATTCCTTCCTCAATAGATTTCATAATTTTTTTTTTTTAGAGAAAAGATATTTATGCAAAGATTTTTGCAAATGATTTCAGTGTTCTAAAGTAGTTTGAATAAACTTTGGCTGTTTACCTAAAATGCAAACATCTCTCAGTTTTATAAGGATTCTGTCAAATGTGAAATGCTTTAAAGGTATTTTTAATTTAAATCAAATCAACGTTATATATACAAAGACTATAAAACTTCTAGTTGTGTGATCAATTGAAACAAATTTTTTCAAGTTGATTGGATATTTCCCCTATTAAACACTTAGGTATCAGGTTTTTTTTTTTTAATAGCTTTTTATTTACGAGATATATACATGGGTAATTTTTCAGCATTAACCCTTGTAAAACCTTCTGTTCCAACTTTTCCGCTCCTTCCCCCCCCCCCCCCCCCAATACACATTAAATATGTTAAAGTATATACTAAATACAATATATGTGTACATATCAATACAGTTATTTTGTTGCCCAAGAAAAATCGGTCTTAGAAATAAGGTAAAAATAATCTGAGAAGGAAATCAAAAATGCAGGCGGACAAAAACAGGGAGTGGAAGTGCTATGTAGTGGTTCATCACTCAGAGTTCTTTGACTGGGTGTAACTGGTTCTCTTCATTATTGAACAACTGGAACTGATTTGGTTCATCTCATTGTTGAAGAGGGCCACATCCATCAGAATTGATCATCATATAGTATTGTTGTTGAAGTATATAATATTCTGCTGGTCCTGCTCATTTCACTCAGCATCAGTTCCTGTAAGTCTGTCCAGGCCTTTCTGAAATCATCCTGCTGGTCATTTCTTACAGAACAATAACACTCCATAGCATACATATACCACAACTTAATCAGTCATTCTCCAATTGATGGGCATCCATTTAGTTTCCAGTTTCTAGCCATTACAAAGAGGGCTGCCACAAACATTTTTACACATATGGGTCCCTTTCCCTTCCTTAAGATCACTTTGGGGTATAAGCCCAGTAGTAGCATTGCTGGATCAAAGGGTATGCACAGTTTGTTAACTTTTTGAGCCTAGTTCCAAATTGCTCTCCAGAATGGTTGGGTGGGTGCATTCACAATTCCACCAACAATATCATTGTCCCACCAGGTATCAGTTATTTGTTCTGAATGGCGCTTCAACTTCCCCTGCTCTTTACTCCCTCTTCCCCTTATGGCAGCTAGGTAGCTGAATGCAGGGCCTAGAATCAGGAAAAATCTTAAATTTAGCTTTGGTTTCAAATATTTAATATCTGTGTGATCCTGAACAAGTCACTTAACCCTCTTTGCCTTAGTTTCCTCATTGTAAAATGAGCTGGAGAAAGAAATGGCAAATCACTTTAGTATTTCTTTGCCAAGACAACTCCAAATGTGTCACAAGGAGGCAGATGTGACTGACATGACTGAATAACAGAAATCTTCCCCTTAAATTAGATTTGTTAATATTTGAATATGTGTGGCCTGTAAACATTTTTAGTGTATACTTATTTTTTGTTTACATACTCTCATTGTTTTTGATAGGTATGTTTTTTCCTTTCAAAGAAGAGTTTGTATGTATGTATTATATGTATATAGTTATACTGGTGCTAATATGACACTTAAATGATATTAGTAATTTTCAGAGCTTGGTGACACACATTTTGCTCCCTTCATTTCTTTCTCTTCCTTTCCCTCTTCTTTCCCTCCTCCAAACCCCAGACCATATAAACTTCTTAAGGACAGGAATTGTTCATTTATTTTGTCCCTTCCCAGAGTAGGGGGACATCCATTAAAACAATTTTTTAAAAAGAAAAATCTGACATTATATTCGATATTTCACATTGGTGGGCTCTTTGCCGTTTCCCTCCACCTTTAACCGAGGGGAAAAATAAGTACTTGATTGAATTAAATTAACTAAAGCTCATTCTATTTTCTTCACTAAGTTGTGAATTACTTTCATTGTGATTGTTTTGTTGTTTGGATTCAGGTTTGGTGAGAAAGATTACAATGGAAGTAGAGACTAAGCAACAAGTATTTTGTTGGCAGACTGCTAAAACTTTGTGTTCATAATTGGACTTTACCTCTACCCCTCTTTTGATATCCTTGTTTGTCTGAATCATTGATCTGATATATAAAAACCCAGTCTTCCATGTTTTTGTCCTTTAAGATATTTTTAGTGTTTTTTTTAAACTATCCATTCAAGACTCCATGGTCATTTAGTATAACCTATACCTAAATAGGAGTTGTTATTTATAAAATATCTGATGCAAGTGGTCCTCCTACTTGACCTGAAGTATCAATACCTACCTATACTTTTGAGCACTTTTAATAGTTTAGCATTTTGGAATTATTTCCTTCTATATAGCTATAATCTGCCTCTCTGCAGTAGTCACTTAGACAAACTCATAACTGGGTTACAACTGTTTGAAGACCACCAATGATAGAGAAATCAATACTTTATTCTTGGATAGCACTAGATATTACTAAGCTTTTTCTCATACCAAATCTACATTTAGCTTTTTGCAATTCCCACTTATTGTTCCTGATTTTGTCTTTGGAGACAAAATAAGTTCAAATCATTCTTCCTCAGCTCCCTTGGGTCTTCAGCCTAAATATCATTTGTTTCTTCAACTGATCCACAAGACAAAGCCTTCAACATTCTTGTTATTCTCTTCAGGGTATGATCAAAATTAACAGTCTCTTTGCTAACTTGTGGTATTTCAAATGGAACCTAGGTTTTCATATTTGATTTGATTGAAATAGAATAAAGAGGGACCACTTATTTTCTATTTATGGAAGATACATTTGTCTCAGAGGAAGTGTTTTTGAGCTTAACTGTAGGTTTTAGAAAGGCAAGGTTGAAGAGCATGTGCCTTTCAGTCATGGCTAACCATCCTAAGGCAGGTGAAATCCTGAGGTGTAGCTGTTATGAGGCAGCTAGCTAGGTGGCTATAAAGTGAATAGTTCAGCAAGTTTGAAGTTTACCTCACTTACTATTGGTATAATCCCAGGCAAGTCACCTCAAAATGTTAATTTCTTATTATGTAAAATGGGAATAAAAGTAGCATTTCCCCCACTATATAAAAGCTATGTGTTATTATTAATAAATAGCCCAGTTTAGTTGAAACTGTTAATCAGAAATTATAGTGGGTTTCAAATGCCTTGCATTTTAACTGTCCTCCTCACAGAGAAGACCGAGATGTCTATGTTTGAAAATACCAAGTTTAAATGGATTCAAAATTGAATAACCAGACCCAAAGACAAAAGACAAAATCATAATTCAATTTCAAGCATAAATAATTTAGTGAAGCAAGAACGAATTACCTGTTTTGATCTTGGAAGATATATGGAGAGAGGTTCATGGCCAAAAAAGGGATAGAGAATGCTACCGAAGAGAAAATGGAAAATTTAATTATATCAAATCAAAAGTACAGTTTAGTATGAATATATATATATATATATATACATATATTGTATTTAATATATACTTTAACATATTTAACATGTATTGATCTACCTGCCATGTAGGGGAAGGGGTGAGGGGAAGGAGGGGAAAAGTTGAAACTGAAGGTTTTGCAAGAGTCAGTGCTGAAAAATTATCCATGCGTATATCTTGTAAATTTAAAGCTATTAAAAAAAAATTTAAAAAAAGAGTACAGATTAAAAAAAGCCATGCATGTAGCATGATACCTAGCACTTTGTAGGTGCCAAATGTTAAGAGTTCCTGAAATGGCACAGTGCAATTGTTGGCTTGGAGTCAAGAGAAGACCTGAGTTCAAATCCTGTCTCAGACACTGTGTGGCTTTGGGCAAATCAGTTAAGAGCTGTTCTTCAGTAGAATTGGGGTCAAATGGTAGACTTCAAAGGAAAACATCCAAGATATCTACAAACATAAAATTGGTTCTAAATCATTAATAAAGATAAAGGCAAATTAAAGCAACTCTTGGGTTTCATCTCACACATATTAGATTGGTAAAGATGACAAAAAAGAAAAATGTTATTTGTTTTTGGGCTTTGGGGAAATCTTCACGCTAATGCACTTTAAATTGACTTGTGAATTGATCCAGCCCTTCTGGAAAACAATGTAGAACTCTGATCCAAAAGTCACTAAATAGGACATACCCATTGATCTAGCAATAGAACTACTAGGCCTATCCTCCTACATGTTTTTGTTTGTTTGTTTGTTTTGAATAATTGCTTTTTAAAAAATTATACATACAAAGTATTCAACATTCACCCTTGCAAAACCTTGTATTCCATACTTTTCTGCCTCCTCCCCATCTTTCACCTTCCCTAGGCAGCATATAATCCAATATGGGTTATAGTGCAATTGTTCTAAACATATTTCCACATTTATCATACTGTACTAGACAATTCAGTTCCTAAAGAAAAAAACAAGCAAGCAACCAAGTAAACAACAACATAAAAGGTAAAAATATTATGCTGTGATTCACATTTAGTCTTCATAGTCTTCTCTCTGGATGCTAATGGTTCTCCTGTTATTATAAGTATTGGTTTGAATTCCATCATTGCTGAAAAGAGCCCCGTCTATCGCAGTTGACCATCACATGATCTTGCTGTTGCTGTGTACAATGTTCTTTTGGTTCTACTCACTTCACTTAGTATCAGTTCATGTATTTTTTGAGGAATGGATAAATAAATTAGGATATAGCCGTATAATGCAACAATGTTGCACTAGTGGTAAGACATGATGAAAAGGTTTTAGAGAAACCTGGAAAACTGAGTATATGAAATGAACAAAACTTCTTCTAGAAGAAAGAGTTTTTGTATTAGAAGCATTATTGGGAAAAGTAACTGAAAAACTTGAACCCTGATCAGAGTCAACTGGTAAGATGGGATTCTTGAGGATGTATGATGAAGCATGTTACTTACATTGCCATTAATGTGATAACCTAGCCATATTTTTTGGGACATGGCTAATATGGAATTTTTTTGGCTTGCTTATTCATAATTTTCCCTAGTTTTTTTTTTCTTTTTGAAACCTTTCCATTGGAGGAGGGAAGGCAAGAGATGCAGGTTGGGTACAAAAAAATGTGTGTTAAGTAAATCAAATTTAAAGCTTGAAAATCAGTGTTAATTTGAGAAGTCTCTAGTCAGACCCTGTTCTACATAGGTATTATTATTATTATTTTTTTTTAATAGCCTTTTATTTACAGGATATATACATGGGTAACTTTACAGCATTAACAATTGCCAAACCTCTTGTTCCAATTTTTCACCTCTTACCCCCCCACCCCCTCCCCTAAATGGCAGGATGACCAGTAGATGTTAAATATATTAAAATATAACCTTAGATACACAATAAGTATACATGACCAAAACATTATTTTGCTGTACAAAAAGAATCAGACTCTGAATTATTGTACAATTAGCTTGTGAAGGAAATCAAAAATGCAGGTGTGCATAAATATAGGGATTGGGAATTCAATGTAATGGTTTTTAGTCATCTCCTAGAGTTCTTTTTCTGGGTATAGCTAGTTCAGTTCATTACTGCTCCATTAGAAATGATTTGGTTGATCTTGTTGCTGAGGATGGCCTGATCCATCAGAACTGGTCATCATCTAGTATTGTCTACATAGGTATTATTAATAATTCTTTCTTAACCTATGGTTTGTATACAGGCATAGATGACATGTTTTTAAACTATAACTGTTATACATATTCAGTAGATATTGCTAAACCTGGATTCCAAGATGAAAAAAATTCTAGATAGGCTAGAATTTTGGGCCAAATTTAATAAGATTACACTTAATATATTTTTCATTATACTTGAGAGTACAGAACTAAGAACAACAGGTAGAAGTTGCAGAGAGACAGCTTTAAGCTAATAGTTGTAAAGAATTCAAATGTGCTAGCTTGGGAGTCTGATTTAAGACTACCAGTATTGTAGAAAGAGTTCTTTTTGGAGTATAGTTTGTTCTATAGAACTTAGATTAATCCTACAGAGAATTGAAATTTGCAGGGTAATGACGATCATTAGAAGGTTATTTTGGCAGTTATGTGAAAGATGGATTGGAAAGTAGAAGGATTAGAAGCAGGGAGACTGGTTAGGTAATATATTTGAGTGTAATGAGAGTGGATCTCAATTGAAGACTGCAGAAAAGTTAAGGACTAATGGGAGGCATATGGACAGAACAGGTTTTTCTATTTCCTACCCCCACCCCTAGTAGAGAAATGTCCTTGAAAGCTGTATTTCAAATTGGTTGAAGAAATAAGTGGTTGGTGTGGAGATGAGACCTGTCTTAAATGACTCAGAAAGTGAGATGCCAATTGAAGGGTAAATTGATGAGGCAGATGCAGGAAGTGCAGGGGTTAGCTTTGGCAAAGAGGAAAGCTATTTCATTTATGTATCCTGGAGTCAAAAAGTAAAACCTTCAGAGGAAAGCTCACAGTCTCCACTGGAAAATCAGAAAGTAAGTTCTCAGAGAGGCATTAGGAAAAAACTAGCATGGAATTGGCAGCTAGCAAAAAAGCTTTGCTCTGGATACCAGGATAGTACTTCTTTTACATAAGTAAAGGCAAATATGCAATGGTTAGGTTCACTTAAGATTTCTTTTTGTAGTACCCAACTGTCTTGAGAGTAAGCTGTAGAAAGTACTTTTTAGTAAATGAATATATTTACATCTACTGCTACATCATTCATGATTTGTTACTATGGGCAAGGACCTGTGTGTTTCATTGCTGCTGATGCAAAGATGAAAAACAGCTCCTGCCCTCCTACAGCTTACATTCTGTTGTGGGAAGGTTGTGTTACAAGTGTGTACACGAGAAATTAAACTGTGATGAGAATTGAGGAGTGAGAACAATGACTTAGATGTGTAGAATGAGGGAAAATA
Source organism: Sarcophilus harrisii (assembly GCF_902635505.1). Lineage (NCBI taxonomy): Eukaryota > Metazoa > Chordata > Mammalia > Dasyuromorphia > Dasyuridae > Sarcophilus > Sarcophilus harrisii. The sequence continues at coordinate 29,410,562 of NC_045432.1, forward strand.
ATCTTAGCTGACTCCTGCAGGAACAGAGTTCACTCTCTTGTGCCAAAACCAGTTAGACTAATTTGCCACAAATATAAAAGTGGAAAAGTTCTTTGGAGCCAGGTTGTAGAGGGACTTAGCTAGGTCAGGAATTTGTTTGCTTGTTTTTTATCCTGTTGTCAGTGAGTATTCACAAATATTGTTTGAGTTGGGGAGCAACTTGGTAAAGATCTTTGACTTAAAATCACATTGATGTTGTGTGGTGGAAGGATTGGGGAGGAGAGAGGCTGAAAGCAAGAAGCCAGTTGGGAAGCTATTAGGGTCAGTGGTCCAAACGAGAAGGCTTTGCACTTGGGTGGTGATCTATTCGATCTATGGAAATAAAGAATATCAAGAGATAATTTCAACTTTTGAGGCTTCTCTTGATATCAACTTATAAGTAGCTTTGTAATGACCCTCATTCATGAAGCAAAACTTAAAATATTCTTCTAGAATGGAGGAGTAAATATACTTTATGTGTGGCAATTTTAACTTAAAAATCTATATTTTTTTCTAAAATGCACGACTGATTTCTCTCAGTATTCCTGATCCATATTTTGACTAGTTTAAAAGGGAAAGAGGACACAAGGTTGCAAAGGAAAAGAGTTTGAGGAACAAGGGAAAATCAACATAATTCTTAAAATCCCACCTCTGATTTAAAATATCTGGTATAATATTGGTCAATTTGACCATTTCCCTCCTCTACATTGATGAGATGCAAGTCCATTTTATCTGTCTTCTATTGAAAGGCCCTTGCTTTGTATTTATGTTGATAACTTTGTTAGAAGTCTTTTGGGGGAGAAGAGGTTAGTGATATGGCTTCCAGTGGATAAGACTAGGCTTTTTCAAAGTATTTTTAAATGGCGTTTAGATTTTCTGTGGGTTATTAGCCATATAGCATTAAAATTTTCTCTGATAAATTTTATTTGGTTTTCTCTTTCCTTGCCATGCATGATCTTGAATTTTATTTTGTTTTGCTAATCCTTTATGATCTCACTCAGAAAGAAAAAAAAAAAAGGATGTAAGAGCTTCCCCTTGTGGTCTTTTAGGATATGGCTGCCAAAAATTCGTAAAAGACTTGGAAATGAAGGGTTTTTCTCAACTGTTGGCACAAATAATTATTAACACTTGTTCTTCATTAAAATTTGATATATAATGGATCTAAAACAATGGGTTTGTATTAACTGATAATTTTAAGTTGGAGTTGTATATCAACCTACATAACTGGATTCTTGCAATAATCTTTAATGTTTTTTTCTTCTTTAAATTTGATAAATATTCAAAAACATGAACACTCATAAAAAGAACAGAAAATAAAACCACAAATCCCTGTTATTTATAGTACAGCTTGATTTTTGTTTTTTGTATTTTAAATTTAATATATTTGAATATTGTCCCTTTCCCACCTTATAAATGACAAAATAGATTATTTTGATGACCTGGTATCAATGACGAGGCATCAGACTAATGAAGATAAATCTTTTTGAGCATAGCTTATAAAAAATAGTTTCATAAACTGTCTTGTTTCTCATTTTTAATGTGGCTTTTATTTACCAGTCAAAATGAGATTATGGAGATATTATGGAGACAAATAACATTTTAAAATAATAATGTAAAAGCAGAGCTAACACTTTACTTTTATAGATGAAGAAACTGAGGTCTCCGACAGTCGGGTGACTTGCAGGTACTGAGAAAGAAGTAGGGACAAGTTTGAGTCCTACTCTACTGACTTCCAAGCCAGTGTGCTTCCATTATATGATGCTAATTCCAGTTTTCTAAAATACTTTCTGGAACTACATAATTTCAGTGTTAACAATTAGGTGAACTTTTTTAGGAAGCAAGAAATTAAGCATCCAAGTAACAAGTATTTTAAGACTTCATTGCATTTTCGATAGAAATGTCTGGGAATAATCCTATATAATATGGCAGAATGGATGAAGGGTATAAGGAGAATGGAAAAAGTAGGAAGGGGCCAGGTTATAAAAGGACCTAATAGGCAAACAAGATTTTCTATTTGATCCTAGAAGTAATAGGGAGCCCCTGAAGTATGTTCAACATAGTTAGAAGATCACTTTGGTAGCTTAATGGAGTGTGGAAGGGGAGCTGGCGGAGATTTGTGGCAGGGTGGCCAGCCTGAGGCTTTTGCCATAATCCACGTCTGAACTAGGGTGGTGGCATTTTAAGAAGAGGAAAATGTATATGACATGTATATACATATATATTGTGTATACACACACACACACACAGATGTAATCTTGAAGATAAAATTGACAGGACTTGATGTGTCTTGATTTATGAAGGGCTAGGAAGCCAGTTTCTCACTCCTGGAGAAGTATCAAAATGGCTTAATGTAATTATTGGGCTGGGAAATTCGATCTTGCAACAAACCTTTTGGGGAGGGATTCTCTTTAAATTCATAAATGAAAAATTTTATTTAAGCCTACTTGAACTGTACAAATATCTTTTATTTTTAACAGACTTGTAAGAAAGGCAAAAAAGGTCCTGGAGATAAGGGGAAGGGTGGAAATGGAGGAGGAAAACCTTCTGGTCCAAACCGAATGAATGGGCATCATCAACAGAATGGAGTGGAAAACATGATGCTGTTTGAAGTTGTCAAAATGGGGAAGAGTGCGATGCAGGTACTATTTAAAATTTCCTACCTAGTTTTAGAAACAAATTTTAAATATTTTATGTGGATCCTGATTATTCCAGTTATGTATCTTAGGTATCTCTTTTGTGAAGCAACAGAATTGAAAGAGTGGAGTCTAGGGAAAAGGAAATGGATGTGGATTAGCTTTGCTGCTTTATTAGCTGTGTGATCTAGAAGTTCTCTCTCAAGGCTCAAATTTCTTAAATTCCTCAATCACTGATGATTTCTACAATCCTCATAAATGAAAAATGTTAGCTTTAATGTTTTATATTATCAACAAAATTTACTATTTTAGGGAAGAACATGATTACTCTCCAAGAATTTGACTTTGTTTTAGGCTTTCTTTTATTGCAGAGAAAATGAAAATGTTCTTTTCATTTTACGTTTTTTTTTTTTTTAATATCTTATCTACCAAATTGGATTTTATCTTCTTAAAAATGTTATATGAAATATTTTCATGTTGGATAGACTTTTCACAACAGTGATATGAAACTCCCCACCCTCTGCACACGTTTTCACATCACTCAATGACAATTTTCTGTTTTGTCCTTCAGTCTACACTGGGTGATTGGATAGTCATATAAGTAGATCTTCAGAATAGTAATTCTCTCTCTCCCCCCCCCCTCCCTTTTAATAGCACATGTGAAAATTCAACGACGATTTTATTTTCTATTTTTTTCTCCTCCAGTCTGTGGTGGATGATTGGATAGAGTCATATAAGCATGACCGGGATATTTCACTTCTTGATCTCATCAACTTTTTTATCCAGTGTTCAGGCTGTAAAGGTAAGACATATGTATGCATTCTGTTCCATACATGACACTAAGAAGTGGAACAGCTGAAGGTATCGAGTAGTGATATACTTGTAAAGGGATTGAGAAGAGGGCCAAGATTAGCTGTAGTGGGGGAGGCTATTGTGAAGGAAAATCAGGTGAGACAGTTATATTTAATTTGGCTGGAACCAACCTTTTTCTGCCTTTATTTTATCTCTACTCCCCAAAAAAGAAAACCTCCTTTTGTTCAGCTTAAATGAAAGGGGAGGACTAAGGTATACTCCAAGTGGTACTACCTCTTCAAGGAAGTCTTCCCTGAACAAAAATTCTTTTATCTATTTAACCCATCATTTACTCCCTTTGTTCAACACTGCTCCCCACCCCCGACTCCCTCAAGAGGAAAGAAAAGAGAGGAGCTGAAAGTGATTCTCAGAGTTTTCTAGGTCAGTCCTTTGACACTTATCACACACTCTTCTTGTATCTCAGTTATTTGGGTTGGGGTTGTCTCCAGCTCTCCCCCTGTATTTTAAGCTCCTTAATCTCTATGTTTCATAGAACAATATATTGCTCAGAGTAAGTACTTAAGGTGCTGAATGAAGCTTCCTTTGAATTGTTAAACTTACATCTTCTTAATTCGTTTAGGTTTAGATGAAACCTTGGAATACTGAGATATTGATACATTTTGCCCCTACCCTAATTGCCCCAGAATATTGTTTGATTGGTTGTGTCTTCAACAATCTCTTATAAACATGCCCTTGTAATTTTCCTCTTTCCGGTGTTCTACTTTCTTGCAGCCATCTAAATCCCTCTACTGTCTTCAGAAGTTTGTGCAAGGAAAGTTATCTAGGGCCTGGCTAATTTTCCTCACAGTTCTAAGTCTTTACCCTTTGTCCTCATGCCTTAAACATGGCTCAGATTTTCCCTGAGGAAAGAAGACAGTGGGCTTTGTGATGGATCTTTTTCTTACCTGAGGCCTAAAATAATTTTTTAATGTTGTTCCACTTACATTTCCCACTACTTAGTTCTATTCCCCTTTCCATAGAAGACTTTTCTCATAATAAAGGATAAAAAAAGGAAGAAAAATGTTTAAGAAATGAATTTTTCGTGAAAAGTTGTAAGTTGTTGTCTAACATCACTATGATCTTCCCCATCTTGGGAAAAAAAATTGAGGGTAAGGTACTATTTTTGTTAGCTCCTATTTCAGGCAAAGCTTAATTTCTATTGTTTTGTTGTTATTGTTCTTTCCATTTACTTTGTTGTACTCTTTGTGATGTTCTCCAGGTTCTATTTACTTTACTCTTTATGAATTCATATAAGTTGCTTCTCCCTAGTCAAAGTTTTTGTCATTTCTTACATTATAATATTCCATTCATGCACCACATTTTGTTAATCCCTTCTAAGTCTTTTGGCTTCTACTTTGTTGTTTCCAGTCCTTTGCTATCACAAAAACTACCACTACAAATTTCTTGGTGTATATGAGACCTTTTTGTCATTGTTTCTTTTATCATTAGCAATTTGAAACATTTCTTTAATGTTGTTAATCAGTTATAATTCTTCTTTTGAATGCTGTTTATTTACATGCTTTGAATACTTATCTAGTGATAAGAGACTTTTAAAGATTATTTATTTTAAAGAGGCCTTTTAACAGCTTTTTCCCTTGTATTCTGGCCTTGGTTTAAATTGTTGAAGTTGCTAGAAGTATTCCTTCCTCTGTACCTGCCTTACTTTTTATTCAGAACTTTTTGTCTTTGCTCTAATTCCAGGCTTGAGTGTTAGGATTGATATAGAATTTTCTATTGTTATATGCCTATTGATTGCTTCAGATTCATCATTGTTCTATTTCAGTATATCCCCTGCTAAACTCTCACTTTTTACAAATTAAATTGTAGGAGTTGTCACAGCTGAAATGTTTAGGCACATGCAGAACTCTGAAATAATTCGAAAGATGACAGAAGAATTTGATGAGGTAACTTAAATGTTTTGAGAAAGTCATTTGTAGCTATTATTATTTTGTTACTCGTCAGATGTTCTTGGTTTAATCTTTTTAAAATCAAATTCCCAATGCAAGATAAGTTTATGGTTTTTGTTGAACTATATGTTCTATATTATAGAATCTAGTTTTTGAGGGGGGGTTTATTGTTCAAATGAAGAAAATAAAGCATCTAAAAATCATTTTAAGAGTAATCATTAAATTAAAGAGTAAATCATAAAATCATTAAAGAGTAATCATTAAATATGTCCATTAAATACATACTTTTTGCCAACATCGGTCTCTTAGGAAAAATATTAAATTATAGTCCCCATTATTTGGTCAAAATTTGGGCTTTGTTCATCAGAAAGAAGAATAAAAGCTAACATTTTTGTGGACCAAATTAATTTTATAATTCAGAATTTTAAAAATGATTATTTTAGCTTGATTGTGAAGATATACTTATTAAAGTAGTAAGCATTTGATCTTTGTGGGTTTTTTTTTTTTTTTTTTTGTCATGGTATTCTACTGTAAAATTTTTATTTAGATGTATTTAGGGATAAAAACGGCTAAGTAGAATTTGAAAACTGGCCAGCCAACTTCACCAATTCCTTCAGTTCATATTATTAGCTTAAAAAAGGACCCTTATTAACTTGAAAAAAAGTGTTTTCTTTGTTATTATTTATCAAAGAATTATAAAACTTCCTTAGCTAGTTTGGCTTTGTAATACAATACTAATAAAAACATCTAAAAGCTAGTCAGGCAAAAAGTTTGATATATCTCAGCAAGTCAATATTTCCAAATCAGTCATCCAGCAGTTGACAAATAATAATGGCTAATGTTTTTACTTTAATTTCATCTTTAATATTAGATTGTGTTAATTAAAAGAGAAATCCTGACATAAATTTAGATACTTTAAATTTTTCTTTGACCTGTGATTGCATTATTATGAGTATGGTGTTTACTCTTGGAAATAATTTATTGTGTTTTAACAGTCATTGATCAAATAGTTTACCTAAGTCTAGTGATATTCTTTTCTGAACTTGGGTGAGATTGATTCTTAAGAAGTGGTCATCACTGACCCCTCTTCTGCTGGCATTGCTAATACACCTCACAGTAACTGCTATGTCATGAAGGGGCATCAGAATTGGACCTGAATAAAAATTAAACTACTGTTTGTAATGAATTAAGATGACAATTCTAGATGAATTAAGAGTATGTAAATTAATAGTTACTTCAAAAAAGAAAAGAAATTAGGGTCTTCAGTTTCCAGAGATTTATAATTGCTTCTAAAATAACGTAAAAACAATGATGAGGATACCATTTTATAGGTTGAAAGTATTGAGCCACATTCCTAGTTTTTTTCCATTAACAATGTTGTATGCAAAACCAGCCCTTTTCTTCTTAGTGCAAAACTTTCACCATTGACATTTTAAATAGTCACACCTTAGGTTCTTAATAGTATAGTGTATCAGGACTTGTCCTAAAACCAAGTAATTAAACTTACTGTATTCTTGAAGACTCATAATGAATTCCTGGGAAAAGTGGGATTTGTTAAATTTGCTATTAACTATTATATGCAGCCATTATACTTTCCTTGACAAAAATTGGCATTTGGTGGTACTTAGTTTTGCTGTTGTGTGGGTTTTTTAAAAAATGCTTTTAAAGTGCAGTGCTTGAGTGAACTGAAAATTATTTTGGAGAAAGCTATACTGTTATGCTTTCCTATTTTAGTCTTTTCTCTGAAATGTCATTTTTTCTTTATTATTATGAACTTTACAATCTTTTCTTTATCCAAAGAAGAATAGAAAAGAGGAATGTATATGACACTGTGAACTTGGGTTATAAGTTACTAAGTGCTATTCTGTAGTGAAACAGACTCTTGAGGCACACAGATAAGCGTTAGATAGGAATATCATTACAGTCCTTGTGGCCAGAATTCTCTAGTGGTGTCAGTTGATATAGATACTATTTTTATTTGAAGTCTTTGTAAGAATATGAACTGTGTGAATATGTGAGAAGAAAATTGTATTTTATGTTACCATTGTATATCACATTAGTCATTTATACAGTTAACATTTTTTGCTAATTGCTGTACCATAATAGTAGATGATGGCCACTTGGGTTTATTAATGCTGGACAGTTTTTAAGTTTTTCTTTTGAATACCCATATTGGAAAGCTAAAATTGTTTCCAAGATAAAAAGATCTCTCTCCTTACCTCCTCCCCATAATCCTTTAGTCCCTCTAATATTCCTTGCTTTGGATTCAGTACAGTAAGAAGGTAAGATGTATCTTTATTAGTGTTTATTACACATATAGCATTTTTTTTCTGTCAATATTTGCAAGGAGATTGATATTTGAAAATTTTATTTTAGGACAGTGGAGATTATCCACTCACCATGGCTGGTCCTCAGTGGAAGAAATTCAAATCCAGTTTCTGTGAATTCATTGGTGTATTAGTGAGGCAGTGTCAATATAGTATCATATATGATGAGTACATGATGGATACAGTCATTTCACTGCTTACAGGATTGTCTGACTCTCAAGTCAGGGCATTTCGACATACCAGCACCTTGGCAGGTTAGCATTTCTAATTCTTTCCTATGTGCACCTTGAGAAGGTAAGAAAAATGTGTCAACAAGGCATGAGCTGAATTATTTTCAGGTTAATTTTGTTTAGAATCTTATCATTAGGAAAAGGCCTCTTCTGCTGTATGAATTACTGGGCCCTGGGTTGATACATATTAGATAGCTGAGTGTAATGAAAAGTTATAGATAATTTGGGAGAACTCTTGATTTTCCTATTGTGTACGCATTTATAATGATGGTACTGTTTTTTAAAAATTAGCTTTTATATCAATGGCCACAGACCAGATTAGAGACCAGAGATATGAAGAGGGAGTCAAGTAGATAGAATAAAGTTTAAAAAATCTCTTCTTAGATCTTCATCAATTGCAGCATCAGAAAACTCTTTGCATAGTAGACTTTGGAGAATTTGTAGTATTTGTTATTTCTTCATTGTCTGGTTCTGATAAGTTTCACTTATTTCTAATAATTTGTGTGTATCATTTTTGACCAAAATGAATGTCTCATAACGTTTAGTCCTAGAACTTTTTGGGGAGGGGTGTGGAGAGTAGTTTGATGCTTACTTTATGATCCTTTTTATGTTTCCCCTTCTTTTTAAAAATGTCATAGAATAATTTTTTATAGCCATGTGAACACATTTGTTTTTTATTAAATATAGAAGGATCATAGATTATATAACTTTACTCAAAGTACTGATTAACTTGAATTATTTGATTTTTTTTTTGGGGGGGGGAGGGGAGGGAGGTTCACTCCATTGTGAAGATGGTCAGTTTTGAGTGCCACATTCTTTAAAGGATGTGGTGTTATATAACAGAATAGAGAATTTTGATTATAGTTGTGGCAGCTGCCTGAACTTTGTCTTTTTTTCTTGTGAATAGTAGGTTTGAACTTAGCTTCAAATGACCTAAAATTGCTGTTCTTTGCTTCTGATTCTTCTTCCTTAAAAATAGCTATGAAGTTGATGACAGCATTGGTGAATGTGGCTTTAAATCTTAGCATTAACATGGACAATACACAGAGGCAGTATGAAGCAGAGCGAAATAAAATGATTGGAAAGCGAGCAAATGATAGGCTGGAACTTTTGCTACAGAAGAGGAAAGAGGTAAATGGGTAACAGTATGGTTAGCTGTAGGTACATTTCCGGGCATAGGCAATATTTAAGTAATTTAGTGGCACTGAATTATTCATCTAACTTTGCTAACTTCTTTTTCACAGCCATAAAATGAATTACTTCAAATTTTATGTAATTTAGGATTTATTTTAAAAACTAAAATAATGCTTTTAAAATTTCTTAGAAAGTAAAGAGAGGTATGTTTTTTCCATCAATTTGGTTTTAGATAAAGGCTGATCATGAAGTATGATTTCAGTCAAGCACTTTTCAGTATACAGGATGCATTTTTTCAGTGACTACATTTGAAAAGCAAAATTGAGTAGAATTGCCTAGGCACATTTGTAAGAGAGTAAGCTTTATCTTAGTAAGAAGCAATGGCACGTCCCCCCTTCACATCCCTAAAAGATTTTTTGTGGTTTTGGAGCATGTATCCACTTATAAACATTTTATTGAGTGTTGTGTTTATGCTTTTAGCTTCAAGAAAATCAAGATGAAATAGAAAATATGATGAATGCCATATTTAAAGGAGTCTTTGTACATAGATACCGGTAAGTCAAATAATTTCTTCTGTAGGCATGGGAAGCGGATTGGGGAGGGTGGTTGGAGCTGAAACCAGATCATGTTTTGTTGGATACTGTTTATTTTTATACTATTTTTGATCGACCTGATAGTTATTACTGTGGCATATATGTAGAGGTTACCAGATGTGACTATACAGGGTCACACAGGTAGGAAATGTTGTCTGAGGCCAGATTTATACTGGGTCTTTCTGACTTCAGGGCTGGTGCTCTATCCACTGCACCACCTAACTGCCCCTCAGATGATACTTCTTGATTGAACATACTGTGTTACAATCTTAAGTGGGTATAACTCTTTTTTTTATTCAGTGATGCAATAGCAGAAATCCGTGCTATTTGTATTGAAGAGATTGGAATATGGATGAAAATGTACAGTGATGCCTTTCTTAATGACAGCTATTTAAAATACGTTGGGTGGACTATGCATGATAAGGTAGGTAAAATGTAAAAAGTTATTTGGATATAACATACAAATGAATTGGGTATCTTAGAAACTATTCCCTCATAATCTTGGACAGTATAGTTCTTCCTCTTTGAAAATAATTTTCAAAGTGTATTTCATAGAATACTTTTAATTTGGGGCGAATTGATTACTTCTGATACTTTTATATATTTTTGACATTAGAGTTTATGTATACTTAGACCAAGAAGTATGGAAAGAATATATATAACTTTAAAAGATGAATTTCCCGAATGATGTGGGTGGATACTATTCATTTATATATAGACATAGACCTAACTACAAATATTTAAAATCATATATGCAAACTTCATTTAAGTGTAATAAGAAGTACAGAAGGCAAAAGTACTTTTATATGGCTTACCTTATATACTGTTTTTACTGTATTGATATGGATTAAGATTTTCACATCGAAGGGCAACTAGGCATAGAGGCACTTTCATATTGGTGACTTGAATTGCAGTTTTTTATGGGGTAGGAAACTATTCTTGGCAATATATACATTATTTTATGCACATTTATATAACCTTAGAATTGTACTAGTTTATTTCTCCATTGCTTAAATATGATAAAATAATTATTAAGTGGAAAAAGGCTTTTATAAAGGTTTTAGAATTTTTTTCTCCTAGTTAGTTTCCATTTTAGTTGACAGTATTATATACCTTGAAGATTAAAATGTAAAACTAAGTATACTTTTAATCTGTCTTTCAATTTCATTCAGCAAGGGGAAGTAAGACTAAAGTGTCTTACTGCACTGCAAGGGCTTTATTATAATAAGGAGCTTAATTCCAAACTGGAGCTCTTCACCAGTCGATTCAAGGTTAGTAGTATTTGATATTGTCAAGTAAATTACCTTGTATTTTAAACTGGTTTTTATTTCCTCATCTCCCTTTCCCTTTTAAATGTATTTTCTTTTCTTTTTATAGGATAGAATTGTTTCCATGACCCTTGATAAAGAATACGATGTTGCAGTGCAAGCGATAAAATTACTCACTCTTGTTTTACAGTAAGTAACTATATCTGTTGCATAAATGTATGTGTGCAGACATATTCAAAGAGATGTGATACATTTAGCTTGTTTAACCCTATTAGTCTCAAAGTTGATGAAAAAAGTTGAAAATAGCTTATTTTACATCCTTCAATGTGTCATGTGTACATAGTTTCACCCTAGGCATTCAGGGTACTTAGAGAAAAACAAAACCATTCTTTTAAGGAGCTGGATGTAGGATCAGGGTGGTAATTGGTGTGTATCGCTTATACCTGAACCACTAAAGAAAAGGTATTTTGAATCTGTAGAAGCATTTCAGGAAAGACTTCATGTGAAGACTTGTACCTGAGCTGATAGGGTTATATTCCACTTATGGGAAATTTGAGAGTTTAGGGAATATCTGCAAAGGTAAGATTCTTCAAGCCAGAGTGTAAATTATATTCAGTGTCAGGCTGAGGAGTTCATATTTATCCTAGATTCTTTCTGGAGCCACTTAAGGCTTGAGTATGGGAATGATATGCTCAGATCTTTGCTTTAGCAGGATTATTTTGGCTTATCCATGGAAATCCATGAATTTTGAAAAGTGTGATTTGGTTGGGAGGACACCAAATAAGAGGCTTTTATTAGTCTAGGAAATAGGCTAAACTTTGTTAATGATTGATTATGGAGAGGAGGGAATGTGAGATTTTCTTAAGACAGAAGCAGTCAGGTTTGGCACCAGGATATAATGTAGGGAGAGAGGCAGGATTCTATGATGAGTGTGCCTGTGAAAATGAGAGAATTTTGGTGTCTACAACAGAAATAGGGAAGTTTTCATTAAATTCTAATTTATGAGGGTACATGGTGAGTTTAATTTTTTTGATACATTGGATTTGAAATAGTATAAGAGGTCTCTTTGTAGTTAGTGCTGTATGACTAGAATTATATTGAAAAATTAAGGGAATAGAGTGAAGAAAGGGAATATAACGTGCCCAACTTCTCTTCCGACTCCCAGTAAGTGTTGCTTCTCCAATATCCTGTTGGACATCTCAAACTGCATATCTGGTAGACATCTTGAACTCAGCATGGCCAAAATGGAACTCATTATCTTTCTCACCAACCCTTCTCTGCTTCACCAACCCTTCTCCGCTTCTTATCAAAGGCCTCACTCTCTTTCCCATAAGTATTATCCTGGACTCCTTATTCTTTCTCACCCTTCATCTGCAGTCTGTTTCCAAGGCCTTTTTAATTTCTTCTTCATAACAAATGTTCCTCATTCTCTATGGACACTATCACCATCTGGATTCTTCATCATCCTATGCCTGGACTGTGTTAGTATGTTGTTTGATCTCCCTGCTTTTGGTCTTTTTGTTGTAGTCCATCTTCCACTCAGCTTTCAGAGTGATGTCATGCCCTTACTTGGTAAACTCTTAATGGTTCCCTATCACTTCCATAAAATTTTGTTTGGCATTGAGAGCTTTTTAGAACCTATTGTATCACATTTTCGTCCCCAGACTTTTTATACTTCCTCTCTCTTCCCCCCTGCTATTTTCTTTTTGAGCCAGTGACACTAGCCTCATCTATTCTTTCCCCTTTAACTCCTTCTTTCCCTCTCTCCCCCCTCCCTTTTTTCCTTTCCTCCCATCTCCCTCTCCCCCTTCCTCTCCTTCCTCCATCTCTAACTTTGGATATTTTTTTCTGTCTTCCCATGCCAGGAATGTTCTCCCTCTTCATTTCTGTCTCCTGGCATTCTTCAAGAAGCCTTTTGTAGACCCCTTAATGTTAGGCCCTCTAAGATTGACTGTAGTTTTCCTGCATATAAATTATTTGCATGTTCTCTCTGTATTTAAACTGAGCTCCTTAAAGAATTGGCTTTCTTTGTATCTGAGCTTTCTCTCTCTCTCTCTCTCTCCCCCCCCCCCTTTTTACAGTACACATTAGTTACTTATTGAGATGCCTTAAAAAGTTGATAGAAAAAAATACATTGATTTATCCTTTCATTGAAAAAGTTGCTGTCTACATGGAATTCTAACCAGGTATAGAAAACATTTGGAAGCATGTGGCTATTGTAATAATATTATAACAGAGCAAGAATTGTGCACTTTCTTAGCTCCATATATTCAGCCATAATGATTTACTGTTTGGAGGGGAAAAAAACCAAAATAGTTTAACTAAACCATTCATTGTGTATAAATTGGACTACTCCCTTATTTTGTTGCATTTAATCTGAAAGGGTTTATAAAATACAACGTACTCAAAAATTAAGGAATATAATTCTTCTGCTATGTGACTTTTTGAAAATTGTTCTGCCCTCAAAGGTACCCTATCACCATACTAGGTGCTTGATAATTGTTTCTTGGCTAAACTGTCCATCAACTGTCCAACAATGGAAGAGTTTTAGTTTAGGTTCTGTTAGTACCTACTTGGGGAATATTATATGCATGAAGATTGTGTGAAGAAGACTGACACATAGGTATCTATTTCTGGAAGGAGAATACAATCAGAGAATAAGGAAAGCTTCCAGGAAATTAAGGAGAATGAATATTAAGAAAAGGAAAAGATCATTCCTAGTCTTTGAAAGAGCAGTTTCAGCAAAGAAATATAATCGGAATGTAGATTGGAGAAGAGAGAAAGGATGACTATGTAGTGGGAAAATAGAGGTAGGCAGATGTAGGTGACCCTTTCTAATAATTTGTCATCAACTATGAAGAAAGGTAGGGGCAAGATAGTAGCTGTGTGTGTGGGAAGGGGATTAGGTAAAATGCTGGGAGGGATTTGGATATTCTTGTATGCATCAAGGATTGAGGTCCCCAAAAGGGAGATATTTGTGTTGTAGAGTGCAGGGAGTGAGTTGACAGACCATCTCTAGAAGTTATATATTAGATTATAGATTAGACTTGGAAAGGATACTAATGGAGTGACTGAGAAAGGTATATAAGAGAGATTATGGTACTTTGCAACTGTTGCTTTTCAAAGTTTTCTCAATTGAGTAGAAAAGGCAAGAGTGAGTGGAGAAAAGGTTTATAATTGGATTCATTGAGCCTCTTGTTCATGGCTTCGACTCATTCTTTTTTTGTTTGTTTTTGCGAAGATACCGGCATGTTTTGCTATTTCCTTCTTATTTTGCAGATAAGAAAACTGAGGCAACTAAGAGTAAAGAAACTTTTTAAAACTTTTTTTTAAGCTAAGTAAGTTCTCTTGAACTCATGAATGTTTTGCTCTTCTCTACAGTGTTAGTTAATTCCTGAACCAGCCATTAGTACCCAGGACTTGTGAATCCTAGTTTTCTGCTCTTTGAATAAGTACAGTTAAAACTAGTTTTTCACATTTTTGGAAAATGAGAATTCCTCAGGAACCTTTATAACATTTTTCTTTCAAGATCTGCTTTATGGGCTTAGGGCAAATTATCTGGAACATTGGGATAGAAATTTGAAAGGGAATTGAACTGAGAAGAAAAAACCATGACTGTTTTTGAAGTTGAATGAACTTTCTCAGGAGGTACTGAGTTTTTTCCCCCTGTAATATCAGATGACTTGTCATTGATAGTGTAGAGAGAATTGGAGTTGTTATTCTAGATGTCTTCTAAGGTTCTTTATAAATTTGAGAAGCTGTCATATTTGAAAAGTAACTTAATGAAATTTCATCGACTATGCATTATCTTTACTGCCTTACAAAATTAAGACCTAGGATAGTTAAATGCTCGAGTATTCTAAGATTTTAGGGAAACCTTATGAGAGCATAGGTAAAAGTGTTGTGGTGGTAAATTGAAAATAGTGACCATCATTTGAGGAGTAATTGAAATATGAATACATTAAGAGAACGTGAAATTCTGAGAAATGTTTGTAGACTTGAATGAAAGATAACTCGGATAAATCGGCAGCAAGGAAAACAAGTTACATAACGATTACAGTAATGTGAATTAAAACAGTTCCAAAAGTCAGCTGAATTCAGTTTAATTGGTAGGATAGATGAGAAAACTCAGCATTACTAGATGCTTAGACTAGAGCTCCAGATTATATGCTATTAGGCTGACCATTGGCTTACCTAGCTCCCTTTTCTTTTCTTTAGGAAAGGGGAATTGGGACTATTGTGAAATGAATAACAAAAAGCATATGTAAGACATAATAGTAGTGACATTTAAAAAATATATATTTTCTCAAGTTGCTTTCTCCTTCCACGTATAGAGAGCCATCCCTTGTGACAAAGAATAAAAACCAAGTCTGCCATCATAAGCAGTATTGCACATTCCATAGTCTTCCATCTCTGCCAAAAATAAAGAAAGAAAGAAAGAAAAAGAAAAAGGGAGTGAAGTGCTTTCTTATCTTTGGGAAGGGGGAGGGGGGATGTTCACTCACCATTCAGTTTATTTTGTTTTGGTGTTTTGGTGCTTTGTTGTAATCATTCTGTGTATATTTCTGCTTCTGATTTCTTTGATTTCACTAGTAAATCTTTCCATATTTTCATATTCATAATTTCTTAAAAGCAGTTGTGTTCCATTGCTCTCATGCACCACAGCTGTTGATTCTTAACTGATATCAAGTACCAGCAACCTTACTTATCCAGTTCTCTAGACTCTTAATAAAAGTGGGAAACATACAAGAAGATTGAAAATTGAGAAGAAAGAAGACTGAAAAAGTCTAAAAAGACTAAAAAAGCTTTTAGAAAGGTTTCCATTAGAAATGCCTGCAAAATTCCCTTGTTCTCTTTCTGCCATCAAAGTGAGGTACATGTGTTAGTCACTGTGCAGTTATTTGGGCCTTTGGTTCTATTGGTTTGGGTACTTCAGCATTATAGAACACAGCCCATTTGTATCTTCTTATTCTGAACTGTTCTCTATAATTTCTTCACAGTGTAATCCACAGTGTAACACTGTAAAGAAGACCTTGAGATTTCTTAATATTACATGGGTACCAGTGGAGCCATTTATGTTTTCAACTGGTTGTGTATGATATCTGTCATTTCTCTTTGGCAACTTATGATAACAGAAATGTTTACTTTTTTATCTTTTGATGGTTTGCATTTATACTATGAAAAATAATCTTTTTAGAAACACTGTAGTTTGTTAGTCATCTAATTATGTGATTTTAAATTTTAGCTTATCTTATTATCTTTTCAGTATTACTAGCTGATTGTAAATAAATTCTAGCTCTTTGATAGTGTTGTGTTTCCTTTGGTCAGTGTTCTTCACCTTAACTTCAAGGTTTTTTTTAAATTATTTGACACATGAAAGCAACCACTCGAGAGGGATTTGTTTAAGAAAAAGGATTCAAATGTAAAGACAATGTTGTGGAACCACAGATGAGTTTACAAGTGTTTATCATCCAAAATGCCAGTTTTTTTTCCTTCTATTGCCATTTTTCTCAGGTGGTTGGTGGCTATTTGCCTACTATGGTCAGGGCAAGTAGGTATTTGTGCTTGCTAAGATAGAATGAGGCTTATTTAATTTCTTTTTGAATTGCTAATTTTGGGAGGAGATCCCAGTTATGCGTTTTTTTGTCTTTGAACTATGATTTGAAATTACACAACTGAAAAATGAGTGAATCCTGATAACTTTTTTCCCATAGGAGTAGTGAAGAAGTTCTTACTGCAGAAGACTGTGAAAATGTGTACCATTTGGTTTATTCAGCTCACCGGCCAGTTGCAGTAGCAGCAGGAGAATTTCTTTATAAAAAGTAAGTCAGATTAATATGTCTCTTTACGAAATTTATGTTTACATTTTTCTGTGTCTTTTAAGAGTCGTAACCAAAACACTTTCTCCTTAGAAAATGCTAGTTTAAGTCAAGTTGGCTTTTTTCCATATTTAATATTACTTAAACCCCAGGTTGTGTCATTTTTAGTGATATTTTAACAATGATAAACTCAATGGATTTGATGCTGGAACAAAATGGCAGACAATCTAGTTCTCTGTCTTTATTTACATGTGAAGTCACTGAGCCCCAGGGAAATGAGGTTAGTGTTGCATGGTCACACAAGTTAGTGCTTTGGAGTCTTTGATCCCCAATTCAGTGTACTTTCTGCCCTGAACCAGAAATATATTCATTGTTTTTATTTGTTTCAAAATATGTTTTAGTGAATTGATCTTTAGAGTAAAGCCTATAGTGATACTGAATTTGATTTTGTAAGTTCAAAATGTAACTCAACATTTACTTCTGCTTAGTTATTTCTCTTCTGTATTACTGATTCAATAAAAGCTTTACTAAATTTCTCTGATAAAACAACATTTTAGAAACACATGTTTAAGCCATCCACTTTTTTGGAGGGATCCTATCAGCAGTAGTTTAGGAATTGGTACACAACTTGGTAATGCAGCAATTAAAGCTCATTTTGGAGTCAGGAATACCTGAATTCAATTCTGCCCTCAAACAGTAACTTTTTGACTGGAGGCCTCAGTATCCTTAGTTGTGACATGTGCTAAGGCACTTAGCACGATATCTCTCTCATAGTAGGTACTTATAAAATGCTACCTTTATTTTATGTGATTTTTAGCATCTTTATTTGAGGGGATAGAGGCTGGAAGTAAATGACAGTTCAGAATAGGGAGAATGAATATATAATGATCTATGATCATTGAACAAATTTTGTGGGAAATTAGGATACTTATATTCAGAGGGAACATGAGACTACACGGAGTCAGAAATTTTTATGTGCTTTGATGTTTTCCTCACGAGGTTTTAGTATTTGAAATGAGATGGAAAATTAAACAAAAATTTATATATTAGGTTTTAGGAACATGTCTTCATCTCATTACTCAGTTTTAATTTAATTTTTGTTTTTTGAAAAATAACCCTCTATTACCTATAGAAATGTACTGCTGACTGTAAGTAATTTTTCTTTTTTTAAATTGAATTTTTTAAATCCTTTTTTGTCAGGGGATATGAATTAATAAGTGAGATTGAAAAAGATGAGTGCAGCATCTTTGGGGGAAAAAGCCTTTTTGTTGAATTGAAAAACATGAAATGTCCCCTACCAAAAATATGAATTATTTTATAAAGTGGAAATATTTTAAAGTAATTCAACAGAGTAGGAAATAAAAACAGTCCACTTTCCATATATGGAAGAAATATTGGTGGCTATTATGAACAAAAAGTGTGTGTTTGTCTTTTCTTAAATTGTTAGAATGAGTTTGGAAAATAGCTTTTTTAAATTACAGAAATTTTCTTTTTTTAAGTAGTAAATTTTTTCTTTGGTTGTAGGCTTTTTAGTCGCAGAGATCCCGAAGAAGATGGAATCCTCAAAAGAAGGGGAAGACAAAGCCCAAATGCCAACCTGGTGAAGACATTGGTATTTTTCTTTTTGGAAAGTGAGGTTAGTGGCATTTTTATATTCTGTTCAATATTTTCTTTGCTAATTTTATTTTATTTTTTAAATAGCTTTTTATTGACAAAACATATGCATAGGTAATTTTTCAACATTGACTCTTGCAAAAACTTCTGTCAACTTTTCCCCTTCTTCTCTACATCACCTCCTCTAGATGGCAGGTAGTCCCATACATGTTAAATATGTTAAAGTATATGTTAAACACAATATATGTATGCATATTTATACAGTTGTCTTGCTATAGGAGAAAAATCAGATTTAGAAAGAAGGTAAAAATAGCCCGGGAAGAAAAACAAAAATGCAAGCAAACAATAACAGAAAGAGTAAATTTTGCTTATTTTAAAAGATCATTTTGATAATTATTCCTGCTGGTAGAACAAGCTCAACCTGTGTTAAAGCCATTTAATGCATTTGTAATTTATTGTGTAAATGATGTATTTTGTCATTATATTTGATCACTAACTTTTTTCTTTGCTTTTTACTGAGTCAGTTGGGGTTAAGTGACTTGCCCAATGTCACACAGCTAGGAAGTGTTAAGTGTCTGAGCCCAGATTTGAACTCGGGTTCTCCTGATTTCAGGGCTGGTGCTCTACCTACTGCACTACCTAGCTGCCCCAATCACTAACATTTTAATGTTAATAGAATAGGTTTGCCTTCTTCCTAATGGGCTTAGCTAACTTGTCTAACTTTGTGACATAAACCATAGTAAGTAGGAATGACACGTGGCAGGTATAGGTTTTGCTCGTTTACAATCCATCAGCCTACTACATATCAGTTTTACTTGTTTTTTGGCTTTCCTTTGGGTTACTTGTCTATGGTTGTTAATGTCCTTAGTGTTTGCTTATCTTCTAATTTTATAAGAATTAAATAAGACAATATACTTGAAAAAAGGCTTTTAAAAGAATCACTCTGCATCTATATGGCTATCTATATTTTGTCCCATCCCTGCTGATTTTAATTGAATCCACATGTTTGTCAACAAATTTTTGGATAGCCCTGTATTAAAACTTTTTTTTATTCTTCTTTACATCTTTGAATACTGACTTTTATTGGAGTGTTCCAAACTGAGATCTTGAATATGCATTAAGATAAATTTTTATTTAAAGTGTTTATCAATTGTATCATCTTCTAGTTTTACAAATCCCTATTGTATTTTATAGTTTGAAATAGTATGTACTTAGTGGCACTCCTTGCAAGTCAGCGCAAAAAGAATTGTATGTAATTTATAAACAAATAAATATCTGAAGTCAATTTTATTTTAGTATGCAAGTAATAGATTTTTAATTTATAGGTAAATATGATTCCTAAATATATTTTAGTTGCTACTCTAAAAAATGAATAGGAGTTAAAAGGGAAAATAAAGCTAGTTTTGAATTTGTGACTTATCACACAGCACTTATCACTTATCACATGGGGAAGGTGAGGCTCTACATGGGCTGAATATTTCTGGATCACTTTGAACTGAGCTTCCTTGTGTTTACCTCATTATCCTGATTTGGTTCCTATAGTTGGTCTATAATTTTACATGAGATGCAGAGAGCAAACAGTAACACAAAGTAATTTTTTAAGTATATTTTTGTAGTCAGAATGTTCTCATTGGAAAGAGACATTAAACATTTTTCATTTATAAAGTGGGAAAATTAAAAGGTGGATATAAATGCTGCTTTTAGGTCACATGTCCAAGTAGCAATATGATGTTCTTTGATGTATATATATTAAGCTGTCATTTATGAAGTATTTAATTTTTAAAGTAGATTACTTCATCTAGAGTTCATCCTGTATTTCAAATTCCTCTTCTCTCCTTTACCTGAGAGCCACCCCTTTTAACAGAAAACTTTTTTAAAAAGTAGGATTATGCAGAAAAAACTTAAGATTTGTCAAAATCTGAGGGTATGCTCTGCCTTCCACATATATGGATGGATCATCCACTTATGGAAAAGAGATGGGGTTGAGAGAGACATGTAGCTCCTTTCTCATATTTTTTCCTTGCTCTCTGTAATTTTGTGACATAAATCTTTGATTGTTGGTTCTTTCTGTTTATGTTAGTATAATTGTGTATATAATTTTTAAAATATTCTAATTTGTGTTACATGATTTTTGAAAATTTCCTATGCTTTGTACTCATATTTTTATGGCAATACTATTACTATTTCTTTAGCCATTTAAAGTTTCCCAATTTTTTCCCATATACCTTATATGATATTAATGTTATTAATCAGAGCTTTGCTGTGATTTCTGGTCATGATCCAGCCTAGAGAATTTACCTGTAGCTTTTCTTTTCTGTTTTGTGCTAATCTTTGCTTCTTTATAAACCTTAGTCTTTTGTTTGCTGACAAGGAGTTACAGAAGGGTAGGTCTCTGAAAGGGATATGATGTCAAGCAGTTATGTTTTTAACTAAGAAACTATTCATGTTCATTTTAGTTGCACGAACATGCGGCATACCTTGTGGATAGCATGTGGGACTGTGCTACAGAGCTATTGAAGGACTGGGAATGTATGAATAGTTTGCTGTTGGAAGAACCACTTAGTGGAGAGGAACGTAAGAAAGTTTTAACTTTTAGTCTTTCTAGACCTCTTTGAATTTAAATTTCTAGCTGACTCACAGTGATATAATTCTAATTTGACATAAAGAAATTAGTGTATTAATACATTAAATAGAGATATGTGTGATTTATCTAGCATGTATATGTACGTACATATAAACACATACACATATACATGCAAACAATGTAAAATATATCTATATATCATGTTGTAGATTGCAATTGCTGTTAGGATTTTTCTAGGTAAATGTCTTCATCTGAGAAGAATGAATCTCCTAGAGCCTGGTTATAGACCGGAGAGCCAATTACAGAATAATTATTTGAAGTAATCTGGTGGTAGAGTTGACTTAATCTTTCTCATTTGCAGCATTAACCGACAGACAAGAGAGTGCCCTTATTGAAATAATGCTCTGTACTATTCGACAAGCAGCTGAATGCCATCCTCCTGTCGGAAGAGGGACAGGAAAAAGGGTATGATAGTACTAAAGACCTTGAGACATGGAAATTTTCTTTTCAAACATTATGAATTTGCTTTCTAGCATGTATTTCACATAAATTATTTCATTTAATTTGGGGTATATGTAATTTGAATTTATAAACTCAATAGATTCTTTTTATTTTGTCTGAAGTTCAAGATTGATGTTTTCATTTCTTATGGTCTGGTTTTCTTGTTATTTTAAAGTTTTTTTTAGGTTCATCTGTTGATTTCAGTTTGGCTACTAAAAAAACCAGTATTTTTGTACTCTAGCTTTTATTATCTTTAATAACATTATTGCAGAGGTCACTTATAGTTTTGTACTTCTTATACATGGTTCCCAAAGAAGAGTTTAGCATATTAAAGCATATTCTGACATAATTCCACTGTCCTTGATTACAGTTTTTATTCATGTTTTTCAAAGGTAAATATGAGAGTTGTTAAGTAGGAGTGTGTTGATTTTGCTTCCTGCCTTTTTAGCTTTTTAGTTGAGGGATAGAATTGGATAGCTAAGGAAAAATGATTTTTAAAAACTTAATATTCTTGATTTTTAGTATAGATAGCCTGCTTATATAGACTAATTCATAGTTAATTTATAGCATTCAGTTGATGAATTTTAATACTATGATATTTAACAGCAGATAAAAATTATATTTTAGAATTAGTGTTTGTAGTTTTTAAACTTTGCCACACTTATCTTCTAAATTTAGGTTCTGACAGCAAAGGAGAAAAAGACCCAGCTAGATGATAGAACAAGAATTACTGAACTGTTTGCAGTAGCCCTTCCTCAGTTGTTAGCAAAAGTAAGTTAAAAACTGATCTGTGTTATTTAATACTGTCACTTGGATACTGCATATGTAGAATTGCTTTACAAATACAGTACTTTATAAATATACTGTTAACTGATAATGCTTATTTAACACTGCTATTATTCTCACTTTTTTTAAAATTCAAAGTACTCTATAGATGCAGAAAAGGTGACTAACTTGTTGCAGTTGCCTCAGTACTTTGATTTGGAAATCTATACAACTGGCCGATTAGAGAAGGTAAGATGGTATCTATGTATACAGTATTTAACCTTAAAAATTAGTTTCTTTTCTACTATATTACATAGTTATGTTCAAGATATAAGTTATTAATATTACCTTTGGGACATCTAGATGGCGCAGTAGCTCTGAAGTCAGGAGGACCCGAGTTAACTCTGGCTTCAGACATATAATGCTTCCTAGCTGTGTGACCCTGGGCAAAATTGTATAATAGGTGGGATCAGGAAAATTCCTTTTTACCACCTTCATTTCTTAACATTATTAGAAAGATAATTTTTTGGGGGATTTTGTCCATAAAATAGTCTAATTTTGCATCAGATAATATCACTTTAAATATTTATTCAATGTTTATGTTAGTTTATGTTAATTCTAAATTCTGTAGAGTTTATTTGAAATAAAATAAACACATTAAATACTAGTTTTTCTACCTTATATTGGTTTTTTAGTCTTTTCATCAAGGGGCTATTATTTCTCAGTTTTATATCCTAGTTTTTTTCCTTAGAAAAGAATGATCATAAGGTTTAAAATCGGGGTTTGATTTTTGAAGTATTTTGTTTTCAGTTTTCTTGTCCAGCCTTGATATGAATCTAGGTACAAGAGCAAGACAGTGTAGTATGGCTCTTAACTCATAATATAAGCTTTATTGATTTTTATTAGTGTTCCATTTTCTCTTATTATGGTATTGTATTACTGTTGTTTTACTGACAAATACTTGTTTTACTGACAAATGTTAATTGACTTTTTTGCAGCATTTGGATGCCTTATTACGACAAATCCGGGATATTGTAGAGAAGCACACAGATACGGATGTTTTGGAAGCTTGTTCTAAAACATATCATGCACTCTGTAATGAAGAGTTCACCATATTTAACAGAGTAGATATTGCAAGAAGTCAATTGATAGATGAATTGGCAGATAAATTTAATCGACTTCTTGAAGATTTTCTGCAAGAGGTATTTGTCCTTTTTGCCCTTGGGACAACATCTTAAGTGTTCTTATAGATTATTATTACTTGCTTAGTAGAATTTTTGGTCAAATTTTCATTTTTGACACTTGCCATACTGTTTAGTATATTTCTGTCAAAACAGAGGCTCTAATGTTCATATTTAAGAATTTTATAGTGATTTCATTTGAAAGTATAGAAAGTTAATAAATTATAACTTATGACTGGATTTAGTCAAAAATAGAAGTCAGTTGATAGATTTTTGGTAAACTTGCCTGTATTAGCTTCACAGATTATGAATGACTTGAAGCTGAAGAAGAAAGCTGAGGTTGAAAAAATGGGGAAAGAAGGGTCAAAGAATAATACTTCATAACATTGATCCAAAGGAGTGGGATGATGATGAGAATAATAGTTTATGTTTGTATAGAAGATTTTCATATAGCAGATTTGTTTCCTTATGAGGTAATACAGGATTTGGAGATAGGGATTTGTCTAGCTAGTCATGTCAACAAGCTTTTACTAAACACCTACCATGTTTTGGCCTTGTGGGTAATACAACAAAAAGCTAAAGCAGTCCCTGTTCTCAAGGAGCTCACAGTGTTTTTGGGGAGACAGCATACAAACGAAAAATGTCCAAATAAGACATGTAGGACAATTTGGAAAGCACTGGCATTGAGGAGGGCTAGGAAAGGCTTCTTAAAGAAACTAAGAAAGTTGTGAAAGATGAGATTTCCAAGCCTGAAAGAGAGTTAATTAAAGGCCATGTCCATACAGGATAAACTCTTTTTTTAGGGAATCCCTTCTGTTGCTACCTGCTAGCATCAGAGGCTGTAGAAAGCTGTACTAAATTAGAAGAGGTATTTATTTATTACAGGGAGAATGCCACATGCTACTGTAGAAACAGTAAGGAGACATAATCGTATCCCATAGTAATTTGGTCCATAATATTCCATTATATTCATATAGCATACTTTTTAAAAAATACCCATTACCCTGTCATTGGGCATCTATTTTGTTTTTGGCTCTTATATTAGTACAGATTGCTGCAGTTTAATATATTTTAGTATGTTTCTTGGTGTCTTTTTCAGCAGGATTCCCTTAGAATAAAATCCTGCCATGGAGTTGTTGAAAGCTTACCATAGTTATTTAGCTTTTTGACCATCATCAACTTTTTTTCCTCTCCTTTTGCTTTGACTTCTTCATATGTGAAATGAACTCGGCCCAGCATGTAACCTATGATTCTTCTTCAGGTATATTTGAGAGGAAAATATTGTTTGTATACAGTTTTAATTGCAGTTTGGGCTAAATGGTCTCTGAGCTCTCTTGTCAGTTCTTTGACTTGCTTATTATGTGTCCACATACATAAGTCGGTATGATTTGTTGGATGAACCTAGGTTCAGACCAAGTGTGCTCATTACTTACTCTCTTTAAGCTTCAGTTTTTTCATTTATAGAATGATATTTCTAATTCCTAGGGTAACTGTTTCATAAGATTGTTAGACTCAAATGTGCTACATGGAAAGCACTTTTCAAATTATAAGTATATATTTTCATTTTTGCTGTTGATTGTTAAATATTTTGTCTACAGAAATTATTTGCACAGTTGAAAAAGCCATATTTCCACTTCAGATTACCAGTCTTTCTGTTTTAACTCCCCTTTTAAATTAAATGATCTGTGTAATGTTTAGTTTAATATTTTATAGATTATCCATTTGAATTCTTTTCTTCAGTGTGTTAACAGTTTTCAAGGAATTTAAAGGTATTGATATACTAGTGTGGAATTCTTAAATGAATTCACCATTTAAAAATTCTTAAATACAGTAATTTTTGTGTGTAGGAGAAATTTAGTTTTTGATTTTACAATATCAGAATTCTAGACTTTTGCTTCTTCGTTAGATATAAGACAGTAGTGCATAATTTAAAATTACAAGCACATAAGAAATGAATCAGAGAAACATCCTTTTTTTCCCCTTCTCCTTCCACCTCGCGGCCCTCCTGGGCGTAGAAGAAAAACAAAACCCTTTTTAAAGCAAGAATAATTGAGCAAAACATATTTTCCTATTGGCCATCCCCTCTCCTAAAGAAAAGCTCTTAAGCAGTACTCTGAATTTATTACCTTTGTTGGGAGGTAGGCCATTGGGTTGAACAATGTTCCTAAGTCTTTCAAAGTGTCTTTAGGTTATTGTTTATCATATACTTTTTTCTCCTGGTTCTACTCACTTAACAGTGTGTCAGTTCATAGTTCATAAGTTTTCCCAGATTTATTTCAAACTGGCCCCTTGATTATTTCTTATAGTATGATTATATTCTCTTATATTCACATGCCATAACTTTTATGTTTAGCAGTTCCCTAATTGATGGTTTATTGCCCATTTAAAAAAAAAAAAAAGACTACTCTTGGCAAATTTTTAATTTCTGTAGAAGAGGCTTCTGGACTTTCTTATCTTTCCAGCCTTATTCTCCATGGGGATGATGATGATGATGATAATAATAATAAAAAATAACAACAACATCAATAATAATAACAATAAAATAATATATAATAATAAAATATAATATAAAATATAATAATATAATATAATAATATAAATATAATATAAAAATATAATAATAAAAATAATAAAATATAATAATAAAATAATAATAGCTAAAATACATTTCTTTACAGTTTGCAAATTTAATTTTTGTATCACCTTGTCTTTTAATCTGAGACAACTTAGTTAAATGAATTTATCACATAGCTAACTAGATATTTGATCCAGGTTGGTCTTCCCTCCTTCACTTTCAGTTTCAAATGAGATATAGTAAGTACCTGGCAAATGTTTTTGTAAAAAACAGCAGAGTAGCTAGCACAGTGGGTGGAGTGCCCGGCCTGAGGACTCATCTTCCCCAGTTCAAATCTGACCTCAGGCACATATCAGCTACATGACCCTGGACAAATCACTTAACCTTGTTTGTCTTGGTTTCCTCATCTGCAAAATGAATTGGAGGAGGAAATGGTAAACCACTCCCTTTTCTCTACCAAGAAAACCTCTGTAGGGTCACTAAGAGTCAGACATCAATTTATTACAACATTTAGATTTTTATTTAATAACTTGTCATTTTCCATGAATTTAGCCCGTATTTCCTTGAGACTTTTTCTTGTGATAAATATATTTAGTACTTGTTGTATTAATATTTTCTTTATTGCTCATCCCTTAGGTGTTCCAATTTAGCTACTTTATTTATGAGCCTGATTTTCTTCCTCATTTCCCCCTTTCTGTTTTTCATTAACATTGGAAAAAGATTGTTTATCCATATTATTTCTCTCCTCACTCATCCTTTATTTGAAATGTATTTGTGATGTAACACTTGTTATTTCTTATATCTAAAATGATTGCAGGCCTTGAAACAGGAATAAAAATTGCAGATCTCTTGTTGTTGCCCATCTCATAATTTGCCTGTCTCCAAGGTGGTGGTTTTGTTTTGAACAGTTAGGACTTTCCTGTAGTGATTTATAGTGTCTAATATTATATAATTAATATTAATAGGGTGAAGAACCTGATGAAGATGATGCATATCAGGTCTTATCAACATTAAAAAGGATCACTGCTTTTCACAAGTAAGTATTAATGTTACTGAGTGATTTATTTGATTGGGTCTCAAAGTGTAGAACCAGAGTGGTTGGAAATTTTAGTTAAAGCAGATTTCTGTTCACTTTTAGAGAGGAGTGATTATTATTACTCTCTTAGAGTAGAACAGGCAGCTTTGGTAGGTAAAGAGAGAGAGAGAGAGAGATACCTTGCTGCAAGAATTTATTAATGACAACTTTTCGGTAGTTGGATGACCGCCTGTTAAAAATATAGATTTTTATGTTTTGTCTTAAAGGAATAGTAAATGTCTCTTATAATTCCTAAGAGACTTCATCAATAAACTCTCATTTATTTCATACATTGTGGATTTAGCTAAGTTGTTCTTGGAGAAATTTCCTGAGGTTGAAGAAACTTATAATTTATCATCCTTTAATACACTAATACTTAAATTTTGAATTGAAAAATTATTAAAATTATTTTAAAAATTTTCAGAATCCTAAAAGCAAATCAGACTTTGAAAAAAATAGTGTTGCGGGCAATTTGTTATTTGGATCTGTTTTTTGTTTTTGTGGAATGGGTGTTTATGGTGATTAATAAGTATTATTCCTTTAACAATAATGTAACAAACTAATGTGGTTAAATTTGACTTTTTAATGACTTGAGCTTTTCAAAATTTCTTCCAGTACCCATGATCTTTCAAGATGGGATTTGTTTGGTTGTAATTACAAGCTGTTGAAAACTGGTATTGAAAATGGAGACATGCCTGAACAGGTTTGTATTTAAAAGTTGTATGTGTAGGTTGGATTCTAGAAACATTTGACTCGTCTTTGCTAACTTTGTGTTGTTTATTTTTATAGATTGTTATTCATGCATTGCAGTGTACTCACTATGTAATCCTTTGGCAGCTAGCAAAAATTACCGAAAGCAGCTCCACCAAGGTATGTGTTAATAGCTATATGCTTTTAAGTAGTATAGAGATTTGTTGGGGGGGGACCCAAAAAAAACTTATTTGAATGCCCTCTTTAACTACATTATTTATTTACTGTGTGCACTTGCCTAACTGAAGTCAAGTTCTTCCAACTCTAGTCAATTTTAAATATTTTTAATGTGATTGTTAAAATTTGTTTTATGTCCAGAAAAGTTTTTTTCTTGTTTTAAATTAATAAATCATGCGTGGCTATTTAAAGTAGGTGCAAATAGTATTTCACAAACACAAATTGAGAGTAGTTGAAAGACAAAGCACATTTTTGCATATATTAATCAAAAAAAAAAAAAAAAGAAAAACTACTGAAATGAATAAGTAAAAAATCAAATACATTCTGCTGCAAATCATTTCCTCTCCCTGGGGCTCAGTTTCCTCATCATTAAAATGAAGATGTTAGACTACATGTTGTAGATTTTTTTTTATGCTCTTGTTTTCTTCTGGCATTGACCTTTCTCAATAAATAAGAGCAAAACTTAGATGTTATAGTTAATGAATTGGAAAGGTAAATTATAGAGTCTTTTCATAGACTCATTAAGACAAATTAAGTAGAAAGTCCTTAATGAATTTTCCTAAAGTTTTGGATTTTAATCTTCACTTTTGTTGCAGAAATTACACTTTTGTGCATGAAGAAAACCTTACAACCAATACTAGTTCATCAACTATCTTTTAAAGAAAAAGGAATTCTTATAGAGGAAATCATTTCTACTCCTCATTTATTAATAATCAGCTCTAATTTATACTGGTTTCTGTTAACCATATATAGTCTTTCTGTACCACTGAATTCTGAAATGCTAGAGAATACCGTCCAGAAAAATCTGAACTTATGTTTCTGCTGAATAAAAATCAATCCTGTATGGTACTTTTTTCATGTATTATTTTATAATGAAGAATGATGATAGAGCAAAAGAAGGCAGTTGCATTTGTAAATTAATATTTGTTACCTAAACATTAGTTAATTAGCATATGTTACATTTTGATAATACAGCATTTGAATTTTATCTTTTATATCTTGACTTTTTTATAGTAATATGTGAAAATGTCTGTGAGAATGATTTCTGAGAAAATAGGATTCACAATACACACTTTCAATTTTTAATTATCATAAATTATTTTGCAGGAGGACCTACTTCGTTTAAAGAAACAAATGAGGGTCTTCTGTCAGATTTGTCAGCATTACCTGACCAATGTGAATACTGCTGTTAAGGAACAGGTTCGTTTTGTCAATTTTGTAGCTAGTGATAACGTTTGGATAATTATCTAAGATGCCATTTTGTTTGGTAGGGATCTGGAAAGCTGTGTTTAGTTTGGTAATAAATCTTATTTTATAATACAAAATTCACATTGCTCAAATTGTTAGGCTTGAATATGATATAATTGAGGGTGCAGTTCTAGTGAATTTGCTTCATATATGTTCTTATCAGCCTATTTTTCTTTGTGAAGCCCTTTTTTGATAGTCTAGCAAACATGCATTTCACAGCATAGAAACTGATTATTAGATTTTATTGACAAGCAATTTTCTAGGAGTTTGAAAGCACAGGATCATATAAATCATATGTTTGAAGTATAGATATTCATTCAACTCTAACCATTACATATCACATTGTTTTTATGAGGAAATTTTTTGAGAATTCTCCCTGAGATTCTAGGAGCACATTAAAGCTATTTTATCGATTGAAATTCCCCAAAGTTTATGGTGATTATTTTGGTCTGGGAACAAGTGTTCTACTAGAGTGAGCATTGGAAGTAAGAGGTGAAATCCTCCTTCTGGTAGAAACCCTTTGCCATAATTCTTAGCAGCCCTGCTGTAGATCCCTGTTCCTTATTCCTTCAATAAAATCTTGTACTTGCTCTTCCACACACTCTAATCCTGCTTACCCAATAGGAAAAGACAGAGTCTCATATCTGAATCTTTATGTTTATACAATTTTGAAATAAAGGAGATTGGATACCTTGAAGAGTTGGAAGCACGATCACCCTTGGGAAAATATAGAAAATGGGTTGGGTATTCCTAAGCACCCTCCAGAGGTAATTGTCAAGGATAAAGAAATCCCAAACAGTGCTGTTGACAGCCTCTTCATTGAGATAAATGTTGTCAAGTATTTTCTGCATATAGAAGGGATGTATAAAAGTTAAATGTGAACATACTTTGAAAACATGTTATACTTTGAAATTATGATCTTGATTGAAAACACTAGTGGGAATTTGATACCAGTTGTTTGAGGATCCTGTTGATTCTTCACAAGCACTGCATCAACAAAACAATTTTCTACATTTGAGAGCAGGCAGGAATTTAAAAGCTGAAATATTACTCTTTCTTCTTTTCCTTCAGCCATCTAGGATTTGGAACTTGTACCAGAATTTGATAAAATTCATTGGGATACTTGGTTACCATTAGGCTTTTGATGATCCTCCTCCCTCCATCCTTAGTATCACCTTGAATAAAGAGGAAGAAAGTATTGTGGTGGTTATTCTTTTTCTAGGAGGTTTTGTTGATTAGGTTGCTGCTAGCTATTTTCTTACCTTTTAATGGAAATGCTTTGGCCATTTATCATTATCCAATCTTCTTACACCATTTTTGTAGGATTCAAACAGTTAACCAAAATACTGGCATCCTGTCTTTCCAAGAGCTTGTTTTGGTTAACTAATAGACTGGGAGCCAATTTTTTTAACTGGCTTACTGACATTTAATGATAAAGTTGCAAACATTGCCAAAATAAATTCCATATTAATTTCTTGTCATTAAGGTACAGCATTTTAAGTCAAAAGTAAGAAATTAAAAAGTACTTTGAAGTCCTTTTCCCGATATCAAGGTTCAGTGACTACATAGTTCTAGCAAGAATATACAATATAATCTGTCCTTCACAGCATCAGAATTTTCTCCTACTTAAAATATGCAATTTTGAAGGTGGTAGTGGTGGTTGTTTTTTAAATAAAGGGGAATATGACTTGGATTTTCTTTCCCATGCATTATAATTTCTGAAATGTAGGTCTCAGAAACTGCAAAATGAATTTGGATTCATGTACAAGAACTAGTCAAATTGAACTCTGTATCCTTGGTACACACAATATGACTGCCTTCCTATTGACTATACCAGTTATTTTGCTTATTGTTGTCCTGTAATGATAAGATACCTCATGGTTAGCCCATGTGATTTTTTTTTTTTTATGTCCTTCCAGATGACCTTCTGGAAACCTATTGATCTAGTGATTTAAGACAGTTATATTTGACTTATACTGTATTCTGTGTACATTTTCTGGTCTCTACATATATTGGAGATCTCTGGTGTCTTGTCTTGTTAGTCTCTGAATCCTCAATACTTTCCCATTAGATGCTTCTCCATCATGTAACTGTTTTCCCTTCTTCCCCTCTGAAATGCCAGAGAGGTAGGGTCAGTTACTCAAATCTCTCCTTTCTCATTTACTGCTGTCACCACCTCTCTTCAATATGCCCATTGATTTCTGATTGTCACCTTCCTAAACTTGTCTAGCCAATAATATTAATATTTATAATTTTATATATAATCCATACATTAATTTTTAATATTCATTCATTCTCAATTTATTATATTAATTAAAATGCATAATTATACATTACAAAATATATACCATACATAATATATAATTGGCATGATTTAGTTATTAAAAAATAACAAAGAATATCGTTCATTTATTATTTTATTCATCTTAAACTTTAATTTATTGCACAAATTGCCTAATTAAGGTATAATTACATATTATGAAATAATTTATAATCAATATAAATAATTAATTCTTAATTAAGTATAATTAAGAAAATCATTATTTTTCATAATATATTTATGATATAAATTTTAATGTATGACAAATGTATATTATATAAAAATATAATTTTTATTATATTCATAATTATTATCATCCACTCATATCTATGTAATAGTCTAACCTGTATCTTCATTCATCATCTCCATAGCTTATATACATAGTTGTATTCAGTGTCATCTCCCCTCACCCTTAGACTGTGAACTCCTTGTTTTTTGCCTTTCTTTGTATGCCCAGCACTTAGCATCAGGTTGTCTTGTAAGACTTAAAAAATGCTTATTGATGGATTGAGGGAATATTTCAAGTTGGAAAGGCTAACTTTTCTGGTTTTTCTGGTACAATACATATTTAAGATTACATATTTTTGCAAAACATAAGCATGTTCCTTATGTGTCACGTATTTCATTGTAATATAGTGGTATTCGCCAACATTTGTCAGTTGTTATTCTTTGAATTGTTGTATTAACTGTTTACATTTGAGAAATGCCTCAGAACCACCTTTTTTCAATATCTTAGAAAAGTTTTTGAAGTAACTGTCATATTGTTTTGGGAAGTGGGGAGCAGAAATTTAGTTAGAAATGTTAATTTATAACATTTAAAATTTCTTTATTCAGGCCTTCACTATTTTGTGTGATGTGTTGATGATCTCCAGCCATCAGATTATGTCAGGAGGACGGGACATGTTAGAGCCACTAGTTTACACTCCTGATTCTTCATTGCAGTCCGAATTGCTCAGCTTCATTCTGGATCATGTCTTCATTGACCAGGATGATGATAACAATAGTGCAGGTAATCATGAGTTCACAGAAAAAGGGATGCTTACTGAAGCTTTTGAGCTACCTTTTTTGGAAAACAATTAGTAACCCAGAAGATATATTGCTTAAATACTCTGAGTGTTGATCAAGATCTTTTACTTTTATAGGTGCTTAAAGATTTTATTAACTAATTTCAGTAAAATAATATAGTACTATGCATCATTTTTCTGAAATAACTTTTATAGATCCTTTTAAATCTATATTTCTTTATATTATAAATAGATTTCAAAGTAATTTTCTAAGTTAGTTTTTGAACTATTGTACAGAATAATCAAGAGAATACAAAATTTTCTGGGGGAGAAAAGCCAAATTTCTCTGTATTTAACTGAGACTTTACAGATAATTTGATTTTTCCTTAACAGTCTTTCAAGTAAAGGTTACATCATGATTTTGTGATTTCTCATAGTTTTGGTGTTAGGTTCTACTTCAAACTTAATGTCAACATGTATATAAATATACATACAGATTTAGGACTGCTAAGGTTTTAGATGAGTAAATTAAAGATTTTTCACCAAATACAAGGAGAATTTATAATTTCCCCCCAAAAATGTACTTATGAGGGCTTGTTTCCTGGAGAGGATGACTGTCTTTGTGTGTTTTTGTGTGTAATGTATTAAGAAATCTGCAACTAAACAAAGACATTTAGGATAACATGCTTTCCTGTGGATTTTCAAAGTTAGAAAGGATCTTGGAGATAGATCATCTTGTTCTGATCTCATAAAGTTCAAATCACAGAATCAGTATATTGGTAAGGGAATTGCTGAGGTTTCTAGTCTAACTCATATAGTTTAGGGCAGTTCTATATACTTGATTCATTGTGAAATTCTTTGTGGTTGTTGATTCCTTAGATTAGGTACCTCTGAACAAACTTCATAATCTCTTTTTTCCCCTCATCACATAGCAGATTAAAAGTCTCAAATTATAAAGGGGAAGGAGGGATAAGCAAGTGCTGTTCATTAGGCATACTACCATCACTGAGAAGATAATTTAGCATCATGTGAGGAGATGAAAAGTCTACAGAAATCAGATAGGGACTTGAAGAGCAGTCTGGGATGATATTGCATAAGGACTAATCACCTTAAATGTTTGACTCCAGCCCTTAATCATTGTATTCCACCATCATATGGAATTTGGAACCTATAATGGTGATCTTGTGTCATCAAGAGTAATTTACGTTCCCTATGTTTTGTTTGTAAGATAGGCATAAAATTTAAAATAGTTAAAAGTGAAAAAAAAATTATTCTCAAAGGGTACATACCTATCCATTGGTTTCAATAATGTAAAGGCAGATTAGAGCCTCTCTTTACTTTTGAAGTTGGACATTTAGAACTGGTATGCCATGGCCTAAACTGCAAAGAAGTCTTTTTGTAATTAAAGATGGTCCTTACGGAGACCATTCTGAAATACTTTCTGGCTTATTAGGATCTGCCAGGCATTGCCCACAACTTGAGAATCATGGATCACTTTCATGTGAGGACTAAAGCAGAATAGTGGGTTTGAACTTATCTGTTAAGAAAAATTGCATATTGTGAAAAACTTGTATTCAAGAATTTTCTTTAATCCCTCTCTTTTTTGAACAGATTTTTTTCTTTGCTAACTTGAATCATGATGTCAAATAAGTAGCTAAAAAATCTCATAGTTCAATATTTAGGCCTTTTTTCAGATGGACAGCAGGATGATGAAGCTAGTAAAATTGAAGCACTGCACAAGCGGAGAAATTTACTTGCAGCTTTTTGTAAACTAATTGTATATACTGTGGTGGAAATGAATACAGCTGCGGATATTTTCAAGCAGTATATGAAGGTAAATAAGACTACTTGTAACAGAATTATTTTTCAGATTTGGAGAATATACCAAGAGAATATACATCCTCTTCCCTCAGTGTTGTGGTAAAACTGGCCTTGCATATGATACTTTGTAAATAAATGATAACATTTCATGGAGAAAATTTGACATTGAGTTTTTGGGTTTTTTGTTTTTGTTTTTTTTTTGCTTGCAAGCAGTTTGGATTTTTATTTTGTAAGATGGTAGAGCTTATTGTCAT
Source organism: Sarcophilus harrisii (assembly GCF_902635505.1). NCBI lineage: Eukaryota > Metazoa > Chordata > Mammalia > Dasyuromorphia > Dasyuridae > Sarcophilus > Sarcophilus harrisii. Next base: position 29,445,212 of record NC_045432.1, read on the forward strand.
TATTTTGGAAGCCAGTCTGTAGTCTTGCAGGCCTAGAAACTCATTTTTATCACATTACCCAGGGGGTGATCAGGTACTACGGGAATAATTTGTGCTAACCAAATTCACCAGAGGGATTTATAAACCAGAATGTCAATTTATTAATTTACTGAGGGAGATATATTGCAACCAGAATACTAATTCTCAATACCCAGGGCACCCCAAGCTTGCTGGGAAACCAAATTACCAATTTAGACAGTTACATTGTAAGTATGGAATCAATGCAAAGGGAATTGGATAGTGTTATGAGGTACTTTGGCTGTAATGAAGCCTAGATTATTTGTTCTCCCATTGAGTATACCTTTCTATTGATCAGAATTTTCTTTTTCACCAGTTAGTTTCTTTACCTTAGACAAGGTATTCAAATATTCATTTCTGTTACCTTTTCTAGATTCTAGATTCCATAAGTAATAGCATTTAAGTTTATCACAGTCCATTAGCTGACCCTGGATTATAATATATTTCCTTGCATATCTTATTTATTGGTTACAATAAGTCTTTCTAGGTAGATAGGGTGTCATATGTTCCCATTTAGTAGATGAGGATTCTGAGGCTGGGAATTTGTGGCTTTCCCCAAACCACAGAAGTAATTAGTGGCAAAGCCAGCATGAGAAATACAATTCTTCTGATGCCCATGAAAAGCTCCCCCCCCGCCCCCCCACTATCCTTTTCTGTCTACTTACCCGTCACAAATTTTTTTTTATGATGTGAAGTTCATTTCATACATGTAAATTTCTTTTCTAGTATTACAATGATTATGGAGATATTATTAAAGAAACAATGAGTAAAACAAGGCAGATAGACAAAATCCAATGTGCAAAGACGCTTATTCTCAGTTTACAGCAGGTAAGAAGGAATAATTTTAAGTATTATTGATTCTTTCAAAAACCTTGTTTAATATTCAAACCAAGAAACCTGGTTTTTTTCCTAAATGAATCACATGCCTATTTGCCTCTTGTATAGATAAAGAAAAAAATCACAACAGCAGTAACCCCTTCTTGTTTGCTTGCTATGGATATAATTAATGTGTTGGGCTTTGTTTTCATCTTTTTATATTTGTATTCATTAGGTTCGTAATTGTGTTGAAACCACCAGGAAATAGTTTTACCTTGGCTTAACTGAAAAGAACTTGAGGATAACTGACGTCAACTTAAAGTGCTTCTTTATTAATTTGTACAATATTAAATATTTATTACAGACTAGGTATAGAAGTGTTTATACTAATTATTAATATTAGCAACCCAAAAAAACCCCAAATGTTTTCTTTGATTCCAAACAGCTGTTCAACGAAATGATACAAGAGAATGGGTATAATTTTGACAGATCATCACCAACATTCAGTGGTATTAAAGAACTTGCCCGACGTTTTGCTTTAACTTTTGGACTTGATCAGTTGAAAACAAGAGAAGCCATCGCCATGTTACACAAGTAATTTCCCAATATTTTACTTGAATTCAACTAATCATAATGGCTGACGTTAATAAATATAACACCTTAAGGTTTATAAGCGTCTTATACTTGTTTGTACCTCATGACAAACCTGTGAGGGCAGGGAGTTCAAGTATTGCTCCTGTCATATGGATAATGCAAATGAGACTCAGAAAAGGAAGGTGACTCGCCCAGTGTCATGGAGTTAGTAAGTGGTAGAGCTGGGACAAGAATCCTGGTTTCTTGGCTTCAGATTCAGTGCTCTTTCTCCTATTCTATGCTCTACATTTTGCAGATTTTTTTTTAAAATTAGGATTTGAATCTTTTTTAGAATTGAGAAAATTGTTGGGCTGATGTGTAATAATGTCCTTAGTGTATGGACTTGTCTTCTAACATAAATTCTTCATTCTTAGGATTTAAAAAAAATTAGATCCTTTATAAAATAAACCACACACCAAATCTTCATAAATCATTGGAAGTAAGGCTATACATGAATTCAGGCATGACACCAAATTTCTCTCTGCACAATTTCTATTTCTTCTTAGCTGAAGGTAAAGAGTGTTGATCATAGGTAATGTTGGGTAGTATGGGAAGTTTCTTTTATGTCTTCAGTAGCCTCTACTTTTTTGTAACTATTTTTCATCCGATGGTAATTTGCCCCCTTATTTCTGATCCCTTTTTTCCTTTGCAAAAGAGCTTTTGATGTTATATCAGTTGTATTTCTCACTGATTTATTTAACCGAGGTTTAGATACTTTGGCTTTATCTCTATTTACCTATACTGTGTAATGAAAACCATTGCCCACACCCCTGTCCTTCCAATCCGAAGAATTTTAGAAGTTACAAAACAGGTCAGGTAATATTCTTTGTTTGGCAAGAGTTCCCTGCACTTACTCTTCCACCCCCCAAACTGTGAACATTGTCAAGTAGCTTGTCTTACCTTAAGACCTTTCATTTCCAGCTACAAATGAAGGCACCTTTTCTAATCTGCTCTTTTCCTACTTTTGCTCCTGAGTTCCCAGTTCCATACCTTTTGTTTTGTTTTTCCTACAGTAACCCTGGACCTCTTCTCCTCTCCTGCTCTCTTAGACTATATTATGCTTCTCATTATCTTAATAAAGTTACTGGCCATGTGTCTGTAATTGGAGTGCATTCTCTTTCTTAACTGAAGTATTGTTGTACTCCCAGTCATCACTCCAGGCCTTGTGGGAAGTCCAATTGCACTGTTGTTGAACTTCTTTTCTTATTTATTTTGTACTGCTGGTTTGCCATTTTGTCCCTTCTTTACCTAAATGGTTTGACCATTTCTACAGTTGACTTAATTGCTTTATTTTACATTGGATTTGTGATTTCACCAGTGTGGCTACTCTTGACACAAGTGTAGATTGCAACCTTACCATGCATGCTGCCTTTTCTTATGTGATTCTTGTCTATATCCTTCCTTAAATCCACTTAACAGCCTCTGGAGGCCTCCTTATGGTTCATGGTATGATACTCTCCTAATATTCTTATAATGTAGAATGGCTCAGTTGCTTTGGATTAGTCCACTAACTGGAAGGAGCTGGGTTCTTGCTGGGTGAGATGCTATAAGAACATCCCAGAAGTAATTATATCCTATCTATATTGCTTTCAGGAAAGATAGAATTATCATGGCCAATAAATCAAAAAGTAATATTACTGTTCTTTCTCTCTTGTTATCTTTCTTCTTTCATCCACTTCTTATTTTTATATCTGAAATTTATAGATACAAACATAAATCCATTCTATCCATTTTTGTTAGTGGAAAAATTATCCAGATACATTTCTTCCATTCTATAATAGCACATTTGAATGATACTCTTTCAGATATTCATTATGTCCTTTCCTTTCTAGGGATGGGATAGAATTTGCATTTAAGGAACCTAATCCACAAGGTGAAAGCCATCCACCTTTAAATTTGGCATTTCTTGATATTTTGAGTGAATTTTCTTCTAAACTTCTCCGACAAGATAAAAGAACAGTGTAAGTATTTAATGTCCATCCTCCAACTAAAGTTTCAGTTTGGGGAACTCTGAAGCAACATTTAAACATTTTATGCTTCCTCTTTGTATTGAATTCCAGAATTGCGCTAAGACTTAATATATTCTAATAACAGCAAACATAGGAATGCTTCTGGCTTATAACTTTTAGAACTGTATTTTGGAACAATTTTATCCTTTAAGAATATTGTTGATATTTTAAAACAAAGTTATAATGTTTACTTTGCTTAGTGTCCCTTGTTAAAATGTTGAGTTTAGCTTCATATAATGTCCTGAAATGTTACCAAGTAAATTTAATCTTGAAAGTCTCATCTCTTCCTTTGAAAATTTGAATATGTTCTCAAAAAATGTGATATAACTGTGTATTTTCTTCACTCCTGTTTTGGAGGGGGAAGGGATTAGGTCAATCTAATTTAGAGAAACTTTGTAGATAACCTGCATGAAGTGCAGTGTTTTCCTTGAATTAATCTTTCACTTGGAAAAGACAGTAAGATACTAATCTGAGAATCAACCACATAGTATTGTCATATTAAAGTCTCAAGATATAATCTTTAGAGGCCTTTGGTACATATATGAAAGAGAAGACCTGGGCAGTGCTTTGTAGTAAGCATACCATTGCAAATGATTAGTGATTTTCCATGCTACTGTGCTGTCCTACATAGAAAAATGGTTAAAGTAAACTTAAAGACCTCAGTAATACTTGCCAAAATAAACTATCTTATACACCCTTAATTGAGCCAAGTCACTTAAACTTCTTCAACTAAGAGGAATAATCATGGCTTGGATAACAAATCATTTAAAAAAAATATAAGTGGTTACCATTCCCTGGAAATTTTTGTTGAAGGGAAAGAACCAGTAAGTTAAAAAAGGATTATATATTTGGGGAATTCACATAGTTTATATGTTTTACATGTGCCTTGTGCGTTTTAACACAGTGGCATGATCTTAATGAAAACTTTTTGAAGGTAAATATATTTAAAGCTAGCAAGAATTTTATAATAAAAATACTGCAGTTGAAAAGTAAGGTGTGTGGTGCCAAGCACTTTATTAGCAGGTTTCCTCCTTCTCTACATTTTTCTAAGCTTCTAGGATTATGTGATACTGTATATATTTTATTTCAATATAAAAACATTTGTAACCATTATTATTTCTCTTTAAGGTATGTTTATCTAGAAAAGTTCATGACTTTTCAGATGTCACTCCGAAGAGAAGATGTGTGGCTTCCTTTGATGTCTTATAGGAATTCCTTATTAGCTGGAGGGGATGATGATACCATGTCAGTCATCAGTGGAATCAGTAGTCGGGGATCAACTGTGAGAAATAAAAAAACAAAACCAGCAACAGGAAAACGAAAATTACCTGAAGGTTAAGTATCCTTCTTTTCTTCCTTTCTTTATTATTTATGAAGACATCCATAGCTTCAATAGGAAAATATTACATTTCAGTTTTGATTGGACAAGTCTAGTTAAAGTTGGAATGGTTCTTTGAAGATTACCCTATTCCATCTGACTTCTCCAATAAGCAGAATGGAAATTCATGTCTTCTAGTTCATGAGTCCCTATATATACTCTATATAATACTGCCTACATATGTATTATGAAGTGTTAATTTGTATATTTCTTGACTTCTTGGTGCTTTAGTTAATATTTTGAAATGTAATTTGAATCCTTGTGGAGATGGTTTTCACTAAATATTTTTAGACAATTTATTTTACAGTTAAGGGAATTGAAGCTCAAATAGGTGAAGTGACTTATCTGGAATCACACAGCTAGTAACTATCAGGCTAGGAGTTTACAGTCTTGACCCCATTTTTCACTATACTAGTCTTCCCTTTATCATTAGCAAATTAATAAATCAGGTGATTTGAGGTTTAGGCTATAGCATCTTCTACTTTTTAAATAAAACCTACTTATAGAGCTTGCATTATTAATTATATCTTCTAGGATTTGGCAGCTAGCACCTAATGCATGGAAAGACAAAATGAAGTTTAATATAGTTCTTTAAAAGAATGAAGCAATGAAAAGTAGGCATTGCTTTTCTAGCAACTTGCTTGAAGAGTCATTTCTGATAATGGAGGAGAGCAGTGACCTAGAGAGTCCAAATCCCATATCTCTGACTTGGGAAGAAATACCTTACTGTGCATTTTGTTGGAAAAGCCAATGGAATGTATCAATTTTTCTATTTGATATTTCTGATCAGTGTTTCCTTAGAGCACTGCTCAGTTTGTTGGCCTCCAATAGGCTAGATCAGTGGCATTCCGGAGCTATTCTTTTTCTACAGTTATAGACAAGGTATTGATTGTAATCCATCTTTATATTGTTTTTCAAAGTGAAGAAAGATATAATTCAGCTTTGTCATTAGCTTTTTTTTGATGGCACAGCATATGATAGCTTTTTATTTTTTCAAATACACGCAAAGTTAGTTTTCAACCTTTGCAAAATCTTCTGTTCTAAATTTTTCTCCTTCTTTCCTCTTTTCCCCCTCCCCTAAATAGAAAGCGATCCAGTATAGATTTAACATGTTCTGCCTTTATTTTGATAGCTGAAAATAGATCCTGAGGTTTAGATAGCAGTATTTTGCAGTAAAAGGGGGGGAAAAAACCTTTCTGGTTTATGGTGTTTGGTTATTTTCTATTTCTTCAACTTTTCTTGAGTTTATAATTAATAAGGTAGGACTCTTAAAACAATTCTTTCTGTAGTTTGTTCTGTGGATTCGTTGTGCTCATAATTTAAGAGAAATAAGATACAATCAAGTTTCTGAATCTTGTTGCTGTTTATTAGGTTATACTGTTGAAGGTGATCCCATTCTTAAACTGAATCTTTTCCTTTGGTAGTTCTTTTAAAGATTGCAGTATAATGCTGACATATCTTCCATATATCAGGAATAAGTATATTTCTATGTATCCACTTCTCTCATTAAGCCCAATAAGATTATTGTTCTTTAATTCCTTTTGACTCTTTTTGACTTAAGAACATTTCTCTATTGTAAAGTCATTATTTATAAAGGCAGAGATTGTAAGCTTCTTTTAGGAAGACATTCTTTTTGCAAAGTACAGTGTATTGAAAGGCTCTTATTGCTTTCCATAAGAAGGAACATTTCTTATTCTCCTTGAAATTCTGGTCTTATATGGCACTAATTCTTTGGGACTCTTTCCATATTAGAATGATTGCTATAACTCAATCTTTCATTGTTTTAGTGTAAAAATTTTATTTTGAGTTGCCAGATATTTAATCTTTAGACAGTGGTGGCATGTGTATCTCCTTTTTATGCTTCACTTAATACTAACAATGAGAGCATTATTGAGGTAATTTTTGTTGCCATCTTTTATAGAATCGTAAAATTTTAACACTTGCACGGGCTATCTACTCTGTGGGATTAAAATCTACAAGATTTTTGTACAAGAGTAAAATCTACAACTTTTATAGTCAATAAGCAGTGCCTTTTCTTCCCTGTAGCTAACAGTCAATGTGACTACAAATATATGGTCTCCTATGGACTATCTCTTGTGAAGATCTTCATATTATCAATGATGCTCTTATTCTCAGATTTTCTTAAGATGAAATAGAGATACCTATCTATAAAAGATAGATAAAAATGAAATCGATATTCACTAGATCATTTCTTTTTGTTAGTTGGATCAGACATGATTTTTTTCTTGTTGTTCAATGTCTTTTTACAAATATCTTGAACATCAATTTTCACTGCCCTTAAAATTGTGTCACATACTGTACAGACTTCTTTGTTTATTACTTTGTTTATTACTTTGTTTACTTTATTATATCTATTCTTTGTCTTTTTTTTTGTCTTTCCTTCTTTCTCATGCTGTATGTATTGTATAAATTACAAAGAGTTCAAATGTGATACCAATATTGATGAAATTGTAATTTTAACAGAAATTTTGATTGACTTTTCCATTTTTTCCTGTTATTTTCCTTTCATTTTCATTATTAAATACTCCTAGGACTTAAAATTGATTCTTAGGCCAAACTTTCTGTAGATTCCTTCCTCTTTCTCCCCATTACTTCTTGCTCTCTTTTATAAAATAGCATTACTCATAATTTCCCTCATTCTGTCCCCAAATTTGAAAATGGATTTCTCATAAAAAGTGATGATAATTTGCAGTTTCTTGGCTTTTTTTGTGAAGGCAAGGTATTGAAAATGTTCCTTGATGGGAACATTTGTTGGAAGTGATAGCTTGAGTAGACAAGTGTATGAATCAAGGGAAGTGCATTTATTAAGCACTTATCCTGTGCCAAGCTCTGTGCCAAGAGTTTGGGATATAAATTTCAAAAGTTAGTTGTCTGTATATCTATTTCCCGTTATCCATTCCCAATTTGGTCTTTTGGGCACCAGAGAAATAATATAAAAAGCAAATTTTAAAAAAAGTGCATGCATACATATACATATACACATACTTAAATCTCCATGTATCTTATACATATCTTAGAAATCTGCTTGTGGTGTACATTGATCACTGCTTAATTGATGTTACTTTTTTCTTCCATCCAGCTGAAGAAAGTAGTAGTAGTGATAGCATGTGGTTGAACAGAGAGCAGACAATGCACACCCCTGTTATGATGCAGACACCACAGCTTACTTCAACTATAATGAGAGAGCCTAAAAGATTACGACCAGAGGAAAACTACATGGGTGTCTATCCGATACAGCCGGAACACCATCCTACACCACTCGATTACAAGTAAGTACCGTCGATAGTTTTCTGTGCTTTACATTTATTAACAACATACCAAAAAAAAAGTTCAGTTAAAGAAGAATAAAATTCTCCTTGAAGCACGCAGGTAACATGGATGTTAGCTCAAAGACAACAAGAAGAAGCAGCCAGGCAACAGCAGGAGAGAGCAGCAATGAGCTATGTTAAGCTGCGAACTAACCTTCAGCATGCCATGTAAGTGAGAGGGCCATATTATTGTAAGTCTGGGATTTTCTCTAATTCGGTTTTAACACCCTTGAAATTGTGCCTAGTCTAAACCTTTTAGCAGTTATCCTAGTGCAGAGAAAAGAGTATCAGGATATCTAGTATCATTCAGGATATCTAGTCTCATTTACTTAATATTTTTGAGATGTTCACCAAATCATAGTTACTTCATCTGTAGAACGTGGATATGTGCCTTGTCTGTTTCACAAGGCTGTCGATGGGGGCCAAAGAATCTGAAATTTGGAAATGACCAGACCTCAGTGGCCATTTAGTATAAACCTTACACTAGAGGCATTTCCACATTTCTAACCTGCTTGAAAACCTCCAAGGATAGGAAACAATACCTCTCTAGGTTATTCCATCCTTTTTTTCATAGCTCTAATTGTTACAAAATCTTTCATGATATCAGTCCTAAATTAGCTTTTAAAACTTAGGCTGGTTCTGTTCCCTAGAAGCCAGATCACCCCTCTTTCACAAGATAGCCCTTCAAGTATTTTGTAGGTTAAACATACCTGCTTTCCCCAGTCTTTATGACATGTACTTACGGCTTGACAATTTTCATTGTTGTCCTCTTCTGCATGTTTTCCAGTTTATCAATGCCCCTCTTAGTCCATGGTGACTAGAATTGAACACAGAAATCAACTTAAGGTCTGATGAGGGCACAGTACAAAAGAACTAACACCTCCTTATTAGAAGCTGTGTTCCCTTTTACAGCCTAAATTCATACTCACTTTTGGCTTTTACATCATACTACTGACTCATCAAGTCCACTAAAACCTCCAGATTTTTTTTTCGTCAGAATAACTACTCTCTTTAACCATCCTCTTCCCATCTTATTATACGTAGGTACCCAAGTACAAATATTGAAATTTTTACTTATTATGTTTAACCTTACCAGATTCTTGTTAGAAGTATTCTATTGTATTGCTTACAACACTGGCTTTAGAACCAGAAAAACCCAGGACAATTCACTAAGTTATTTATAAATGGTATTTTTACCATTATTGACTACAAGTACAAAAAAAAATCTTTCTACCTCCTCATCTGGTATTTCCCTATGCCAGTGAAACCACAGGTGGTCCATTCCCTGTCCCTAACCATTTTTATGGTCATTTGAGGTCCTGATTCTATTATCCAGTGTTTTAACTATTCTTCCTAGTTTATATCCTTTGCATATTTGATAAGCATGCTATCTATGCCTTGATGCATGATATCTATATCTATCTATCTATCTATATATATATATGTATATATATATGTGTAGATGTCTTTGGGGTGCTCTGCTAGAGAGCTTTAAAAAACAACTGAGATTGTTTGACCAATCGCTTCTGAATCTATATGATTGTAGTTTCATCTTCTCCATAAGGATAGTATGAGATAAAAGTTTTGGGAACATCCAGGTTAACTAGTTTCATAGTGTCCTCCTCATTTGCTTGTTGTTCTGTAAAAAGTGGCAATAATATTAATATTCTGCCAAGACTTGTTTTCATGAGAGGCATGCTTCTCTTTGTAGTAACCCCTTCTCTTTCCTAGTTGGATTTTCTTTTATTTCACTATGCATATAGGAGGACTACAAATTGGGGTGCCAAAATAAAAAGAAAGGATCATCAGAACACTGCCCTGTTCTTTGTATTTATTTGGTGTTTATTAAATTCAGATTTTAAAAAAAATTTAGGATTTTCCCAGCAAACAAAAACAATCTCACTTTATAGATTATTCTTTTTTGAAAATCAAGAATATTTGTTCTTTCCCTATATAGTTCCACCTCTACTGTTTTACTGATAGTGATTTAACAATCACAGCTTTCAGTTATTTCAATGTCCATGAATATATTCTTCTGGTCCACGTTAACTGAATTTTTGAAAGGCAATTCAGTGTTCCTACTGTCTTTTTAGTTATCCTAAGTATCAACTCCCAATTAGTTATTTAAAAGTGTTTTGTAAAGTATTTCTGCATGCAAAGCAACTGAGATGAATCAAGAAGCTACAAAAAAGTCTGCTTTATATTTAAAAAGATTATGTTTCATCATAAGTAAAAAACTTTTTCTCTTAGAAATTTGATTGGGCTTGATGAAATTTAAGTATTGATAGTTATCTTTCCAAAAATTCATTTATTCAGTTATTTAAAATTCATATACATTTTCTTTTTAGGTAAATAAAACTGAGAACAGCTGAGCTTCTAAGGCTAACCCATAAAAATCCAACCTATAGTGTACCATAGCCCATGTTTCTTTTCAAGGTGGTTTTGGACTTAGAATTTTTGTTGACAGGCACATTACTCAACTCCACACATTCCTTTCCTTGGCTTCCCTAGCCAGGTTACAGGAATATAGTTTCCCTTGGCTCCCACTTTACTTGTGGTAGCTCTGTTCCCTTGCAGTAGTTCTCTTTCAAGAGAAACTTCAGGCAAAAGGATTATTAGTAGGAGAGAGAAAATGTGGTTTAATGGCATTACTTTGCCATTTATCCTCCTTTTTTTTGGTCCTTCTCTCATTTCTTTTCTAAGGACTCAGATGCCTGCCTCCTTTTTAACACTAGCAGTAAAATGGAAGCCATAGAGGAAATAAAAATATTCTCTGTATCTCTTCTGTTACCTTTTTTAACTGGCAGGCGGGCCCTCCATGATTGAATTAAAATAACTTACATTTAATAGAAAATCCAGACTCTAAACTGTGTGCATCGAGTGAATGTGATGTGTCCTGGTGTATAAAGTGAATGTACAAAGATTTGCGTTTGGAAGACCAGTGATTAAATTCTGGCCCTTTCACTTTGTCCCTAATCTTGGACAGATTGGCTAACCTCCCAGGACTTCAGTTTCCTCAAATGAATTGGTTATTTTAGATGGTCTTTAAGTTCTCTTCTAGCTTTAAATCGATGATCTAGGGCTAGAGTATAGAAGTAGGAGTGGATGGAGCTTTGTCTTTTCCTTCTTCTTATTGCTATACTCCTGCCAATACTGCTCTAGGCCTAAATTGGAGTTCTTCTCTAGCAATTGAGAAGAGGAGAGAGAGAGAGAGATACTAAATTGGAAGAAAAGTCAATTCTCTGATGATTCAAATAAGGGGAACATAGTTGGCACCTTCTTATTACAAGCACATAAAGGTGCAGTAAACAACAGTCTTAATGATTTTTTTTGGTACTTAATAGTATTTTTTCCGATTATATATAAAGATAGTTTTCAACATTGATTTTTGTTGGATTTTGAGTTCCATATGTTTCTCCCTCACTCCCTTTCCTCCCCTCTCCCAAAGACAGCAAGCAAATCTGATATAGGTTATTACACGTACAGTCGTATTAAACCTTAGTCATGTTGTAAAAGAAGACGTGGAATAAAGGGGAAAAACTACAAGAAAGGAAAAAAAGTGAAAATAGTATACTTTGATCTGCATTCAGACTTCATAGTTCTTTCTCTGGATGTGGATAGCATCTTCCAACATGAGTCTTTTGGAATTGTCTTGAATAATTGTATTGTTGAGAAGAGCTAAGTCTGTCATAGTTGATCATCGCACAAATGTTGCTGTTACTGTATACAACTGCTTACTTCATGCAGCATCAGTTTATGTAAGTCTTTTCAGGTTTTTCTGAAATCAGCCTGCTCATTGTTTCTTATAGAATATAGTGTTCCATTACATTCATATACCATAACTTGTTTTGTCATTCCCCAACCAGGTTTTTCTGAAATCAGCCTGCTCATTGTTTCTTGTAGAATATAGTGTTCCATTACATTCATATACCATAACTTGTTTTGTCATTCCCCAATTGATGAGTATCTCCTCAATTTCCAATTCTTTACTGCTACAAAAAGAGGTACTAGCAATATTTTTGGTACATGGAAACTTTTTCCTTTTTCATGATCTCTTCGGTATACAGACCTAGTAGTGGTATTGCTGGAACAAAAGGCATGCACAGTTTTATGCCCCTTTTAGGGGTGTAATTATAAATTTCTTTCTGCAGTGTTTGGATCAGTTCACAACTCTACCAACAATGCATTAATACTCCAATTTTCCTGCATGCTCTCCAATATTTATCATTTTTCTTTTCTGTCATATTAGCCAATCTGATGGTACCTCAGAATGGTTTGAATTTGTATTTTTCTAATACTGATTTAGAGCATTTTTTTCATGATTATCAGTAGCTGCTCATATCCTTTGATATTTTATCAATTGGGAAATGACTTGTATTTTTATAAATTTGATTTAATCTCTGTATATTTTAGAAATGAGGCCTTTATCAGAAATACTGGCAGTAAAAATTTTTACCCATATTTCTACTTTTGGTTGCATTGGTTTTGTTTGTACAAAAAGTTTTAATTTAATGTAATCTAAATTATTCATTGTATATTTCACAATGTTCTCTGTCTCTTGTTTGATCACGAATTCTTCCTTTACCCATAGATGTAACAGGTAAATTATTCCTTGCTCTCCTAATTTGCTGATGGTATCACTTTTTATGCCTAAATCATGACCATTTTGACCATATCTTGGTATATATGGCATGAGATGTTGGTCTACGTATAAGTTTGTCATACTATTTTCCAGTTTTCCCAACAGTTTTTGTCACATAATTATTTATTTGACAACCTTATTTGACAATAATTTGACAACCATGACTATTCAAGGTTGGAATCCTAGTTTTTAGGATTTTGAATTTCCAATCAAACTTATGAATTCCTTTTAGAGGGATACTATTTTTTAAAGCATATTTTTAGAAAATTACTTTCCTACCATATGCCAGTTACAAATTGGGATCTTGTTGTCGGAAGGGACTCAAGTATTATTTAGTCCAACCCTTACCTGCAGCATGAATTGTCTTCTACAACATCCCTAACAAATGATAAAGAATTTAGACATTCTCAGGGCTACCTATTCTGATTTTTAGAATGGGTTGCTAATTGAGTGCCTTATTTTGATTAAAAATCTGCCTTGCTGCAACTTTCACTAACCAATTTCTAGTTTTGCCCTCTATGTCCAAATAGTATAATTTTTATTTATATATAAACACACAATTTTTTTTTCATATTTGGAAATTGTTTACTGTGTTGCTAGACTTTGTAAAAATGAGTCTCCATAATTGTGATAAATTGTTCAGAGTCTAAATTTGAACATGAATAGTTGGTAGATGTATTTATATCATGATTTGTACAATGAAAATGTTTCTACTCTGGAAGTAGCTAAGGTTAGAATACTTAATTTAGCTTTTACCAATAGGTTTCTCAGTTTTCAATTCCATTGCCTTAAAAGGTGTATAAGGCTCAAATTTTCAATGTATGAGACTTACAAATTGTCAATGACAGAAGAGTTCCTCTTTGTATTCTAAAAAACTTCAGTGGTTTTTTGTGTCTTAGGGAGACTCATTTGAAGAAGCTGCAATGAAGTAATTCTTGAATTATTTCCTCACTTTTTTTCTTTCTTTTCATGCTGTACTTAGCACATAGCCCTTAATTAATGCTTACTGACTGAGAGACAGCATGGTGCAGTATGTAGAGTGCTAGATGAGGTATCAAAAGACCTGCTCAAGTGCTTCAGGTGCTTATTTAACTGTATGATTGTAGATCAGTCACATAACTTTATTTTCCTCATCTGTTCCCATTAGGAAAGCAATGTATTTGCTGAACTAATAATCACAAAAATTACTTCACTTGCTAGGGTTATTTGATACCCACATAAATTTATTTCATTGACATTTAGAGGATAGCAAAATGTAGTCCTAGTTAAATTTCTCAGATCAAAGTAAAATAAACATAAATTTTGGAGCTTCATATACATTTGAACATTTTGTGTTTTTAGAGTTAATTTAATCATTTTCTCTTCTGCCATTTATCTTTCATAATATTTTCTTCCAATATTGACTATTTAAATTTTGTTTTCTTTAGTCGGCGTGGTACCAGCCTAATGGAAGATGATGAAGAACCAATTGTTGAAGATGTGATGATGTCTTCAGAAGGGAGGATTGAGGATCTTAACGAGGGAATGGATTTTGACACAATGGATATAGACTTGGTAAATATTTTTTTCTCTTTTCAGTTAATGACTAAATAATTTTAATTGTAAAGTTGTTTGTTACCTTTCAGTATTAGTAAGAAATATTGGTACCACTGGATACCCTCAACTGAACTATTTTTGTTGCTGTTAGTGAAGGGAATTTGAGTATTGAAGCATGCTGATTAATGAAGATTTTCCCTTAGGTCTCAGAGCAAGATAGCCTCCAGGTCCTCTTTTGCAGATAGTCTATTTGAATCTAATTTTTTTTAAAGCACATCTAACCTTCTATTCTTATATCTAAAGTAAACCTAAATATCTATGTATGATTTTATCATGTGTATTTAAATGTTTGATGATTCAGTTTTAAAATATAATATCATCCCAGAGTGTAATTGTTTTCAAAAGATAGATGATTGGTTCAATGATTTTTTTCTCTCTTGCTTTCTTTTCTGGAGGAAGAATTGGCCTTTCCCAATGCCAAGATTAAATTTATGACTTGCAGTTTTTATGTCATATCCTACCTCTGTGAAGTTTCTCTATATTTTATCCCCTCTTTTGACATTTTTCAGTATGTCCCCAAACATAGGCTATCTTCCATTCTACAAACCTCCTTATTTCTCCCTTGTTTTAAAATGAAAACAGAAAATTTCTCTCAATTCTAATCCCTCAGAATTCTTTTTCAGTTTCCTTTCTCCACTTTGCTGACAGGATCCTACTTTCAGACTCAGTTTTTGCAGTTCTTCACAACTTATTCCCATCTTCATTTGCTTGCAGTCTTGTTCCTATTTCTCTCTACTGCTCTATTAAAACTCAGAAAGAAGAGTTTAATAATAACTTATTATTGAATAAATTCAAAGAGTCTTTTCCTCTTCCTTGACTTCTGGATAGCATTTGATAGGGTTTACTGTGGACCAGGTTACATCACCCCTGTCTACTCACATTTTTTAAATTTGGCTCTTGGTTTCTCTGACCCTGCCCCTTTCTGAATGTATTTCAAGATTAAGCTTGCCTTTCTTGAAAATGCTTGAGTCTTCTACCTAGCCATACTTATCCTTTTTGATAAAAATTGACCTTTTTTAACCCAAATTTTACAGTTATCATTTCTTCTTAATAAATGTGGATCACATTCTACTGTGTTGCTTCCTGTCACATAGTACATTATCTCTTCTGGCTCTATCATACGCAAATTTGATACTTATGTATCCAAGACATTGATTTAAAAAATATTACAAAGTAGAGTCAAGTACAGATCGCTTTTGGTTCCTTTACCGATGACTTGCAAGTTAGGGTCAAGCTATTAATTAACCCTTTGAATCTGACTGTTCATTTAGTTCTGAATTTACTATTTCTTAGCATTTTTCTGTCTTCTCCAGAAGAACTGTTTGAAAGGCCATCTGAGTTTAATAATTCTTTCAAAAATGACACTGTAATTAGTCTAGTATGACCTATTTTCAGGGAAGTTTGGTATTTTGATAACTATTGCTTTTCTAGTTTTCCATCTAGACCATTTTTATAAATGTGTGTTTTAGAATTTTTATGAGGAATCTAAGTCTTCTGATTTCTAGTTTGCAGGTTTCAAGTTGATTTCTTTTTGTAATCAGGATGTTTTCTTTTCTCGATCTTTGTGGAACCTTTTCTTCATGATCTTATGAGTAACATCTACCAGTATCCTAGATTGTAATTTGTTTAGGCCTTTCAACTTCAACTCATGAAGGACATGTAGCTGCTATGTGGCTTTCTCCTTATTTGTCTTGTTCTTAAGCTTTTTGCTAAGCCATGTGTTTTTTTCCTTTTTCATATTTAGTTCAACTTGCATTATTTTCATAGAAAAATCAAGAAAAAGTTTCATAGAAAAATCAAAGTAAAGTGAGAGTAGTTCAAAGAAATAGTTCTATCTAATTTCTAAAGCTCATTATTAGCACTCTAAACAGTAGTCTTAACCTTTCTTTGGTCCTCCTCTTTTTATCAAATAAATCTGCGATCTGAGATTAGATTTGAACTCAGGTCCTCCTGATTTCAGGGCTGGTGCTCTAGCCACTGTGCCATTTTCTTTAGAAAAAATACTCTCTTGGTCAGAATTGTTTTCTTTTGTGTATTTAGCAATTTTTCTTAAATGCTTCCCATCTCTTTTTGGCTGATTTTTCTGTTATGATAGCAGATACTTCTCCTTTCCTTCCTTCCCGGTGTATCCTTATTCTCTCAAAGCGTTTGTTAGTGGTGAGAAGAAATTCTGTTTTCCTTATTAGTTCCTTTACTTTTCTGAAAGATGAAATTATCATTAAGTCAAGCCAAGAAATTATTAATTACTCAGCTTTTTGGCAGAGAAGGACTCTAGAAGATGTACATATTAATAGATGCCTATCACTATTTCATGCCAAACGTATGTCTTTTTTGAGCTTCTCATCAATTTCTTCTTTCTCAGTGCACTATATGGAAATAGCATTTCTATTTTCTTTCTCACTTGATCTTGACCAAGTGTTTTCTACTGTGTTTCCTCCCTTTGGTCCCTGGATTTTTTCACATGATTTTTCAACCATTTCTATCTCTTAAAAAATGTTTTTATGTAGTCTACTTTCTCCAAAGTCCAAACAAAAAAATCTACATAGCCAACTGCCAGCTAACTATAATTCCTACAGGCTCCTCAGGTTTATTGTGTGCAAAACCAAATTCATCTTTTGCTCTCAAATGTGTTTTTTTTTTCTCCCAAGTTATTGTTCATTAACTAAAGTGTCATTCTCCTAGTCACCTTTGTATAAAATGTTTTTAACTTCTCTATGTCCTTTACCTTTCATATCTTTTCACTTCCTATGTCTTGTAAATTTTACATATCTATACCATCTCTTGAATCAGCCTCTTTACTTTCTCATTATTTTGATTCTAGTTCAGCTTTAAAAAATTCTTTATTTGGACTGTTGAAGTAGCCTTCTAATTAATGTCGCTCCTCCTTCTAGTCTGTTACCTTACTTTGCTTACTGCTTCCAAAGAAGAGTTTTGATTATAACTCTTTGTTTCTCAAAACATTTCAGAGGTTCTGCTCATTGTCCTTTACCTACTGAATCAAGTATGTACATTGCTTATGTTTTGGGCTCCCTTCAACTTTAGTCTTCCAACCTTTTTGTTAGATTGAATTAAGTATTATAAACTGACCAGTGATTTTTGCGTATAGTCATTTCATAGGCCAATTCCTTTGTTTTCAAGACCTCTTATACTTCTTTTTACCTTTCCTATGCACTTAGTTGTGAAATTTAAGTCACAATTTAAATGTTTTGTTTAGTTGCTTAAGAGATTGTAAGCTGCTCAAGAATAAAGGTCTAGGTCTTTATATCCTTGCACTTTCTAAGGTTTAACACCAGAGCTAGCAGGTGTTTAAATTATTACTAGTTGAAATTGTCAAAGAAAGGCACTAAAAAACTGAGATGATACAGAAATAATTGTTTTCTTTTGGCCAAGTTCAGTTCATTTTTACTTGGCTTTATTTTCAAGTACTTTTAAAGATAGTCTTGCTTTAGATAGCTTGTTGTGAAATGTCAAGTTGGATTTGTGTATTTTAGCTTTTTTCCTTGAATGAACTATATTTTTATTCTTTTAAATAATATTTATGTATAATATCTTTCTAGTGTTGTAAAATATTTAGACTCTGTTACCTGAATGAACAGTGGTGATGTGAGCACTACTTTTTCAGATACCACCTAATTATTTTTGTATTTCCACTTATTTATCCTTGTTTTTTTTTAAAGCCACCATCCAAGAACAGGAGAGAGAGGACAGAGCTGAAACCTGATTTCTTTGATCCTGCTTCAATTATGGATGAATCAGTAAGTCTATTTTAAGTCATTAGGATTTTAAACTCACAAGTATAAGTGGTTTTCAACTTAAAATTTGGGCTGTGTTCAACATGTTTGTGAGTTATTTGGAACTTGGAATATGATGATTAGTTTCCTAGGCTCATTGACAAAGCCTAATTAATTCATTCTATACCTGAAGTCTACTTCTGTAAGACTTAACTATCACGTATAGTAATGTGTCTTTGGTAAGATACATTGAGTTCTGGTTTTGAATACTAGGAACATATCTTGGCCTATTTTAATTGAAGCAGTAGGAATTGAGGTACTGGAGCCAGTGGAGTTTATAGGGAGAAGAGGTTGATGGGAACAGCTCAATGGTTAAACCTTTTGTAGTTTGGAGCTTTCTAATGGCATAAATGCTTGGGTGTACTTTATAGTCTTTGTCAAAATCCCAAGTTACTGCCCTTTTCCTGAATATCCCTCTAACTTGAACTTCAGGGCTTTTCCATTGATCACTACAGAATAGGCATAGTTCCTGAGCTATTTCCTTACCCTTATGTTCCAAAAGGATACCTATGTATTTTGGGAAAGTTTTCTAAGAGTTTTAGTTGTTTTAGAGGGGCAAAAAACAAATAGAAGAGACAAAAAGTTTTCTTTTATTCATTGGAACACAACTAGACCTTAGATCCTCATGTTTGTTAGTTTCTCTTTACCCTAAAACTGAATATTTAGCTTGGTCCTTGGGCCCTTGAGATTACGTTTCTCCCCATCCCTTCAGTAAATGAGGATATCTATTTTATAACATTTGAAAGGGAATATAGGCCATAGAGGTGAGAATGGAAGGAAGATGATGATAATGATGGTGATGGTGAAGGTTTTAGGAAGAACATTAATTTCCTCAGCACACATTCAGTAAGCATATACTATGTACAAGGTTCTGTCCTGTGGGCCTGTAATAAAGAATTAGTTTTTTCCCTTGTTCTCAAGGATCTGAGTCTTTATCTTAGAAGAAAATCCAGACATGTTTTCATTTGGTTCATCTTACCTTTTAAAGGAAGGCAAATTCCAGTATTTTCTTTCAAAGAACAGGAAGGAAATTATTTATATTTTAAATTTTTATGGGGAAAAAATGTCAGAAGCAAGTGTCTTCTTTGACCTCAAATGAAGTTCTAAGGTATACAGAATTTCTAAAGGTTCAACACATTGATATTGTCTTTAGTGTCAGGCAAGCAGGGCCAAACTAAGCAGAATATCTTCTTCATGCCATATTGCCTCATCTTTCAACATGTTTTTCCAAGTTATCTAGGTGCCTGATACCTTTATGCTATTCTGGGGCCACCTACCCATATTTGGCATCATTAGGAAAAAATCCCTTCCCCAAAGAAATTCCAGATATAAATTAGAAATGTGATAATCAAGTTTTAGTGCTTACAATCCAAGGGGATGATTTTCAGAGAAGTCATATAAGGTGACACCTTTGAATCGAAGCCTCTTAGAATCACATCCCTACCGTTGCCATTTAGCTGTGTGGCTAGCTTGCCCACACAGTGAATCCATAGTCTCTCTGTAAATACGGATATTTGGGTTTTTGTTAGTTATGCATAGGTATAACATTTAAAGATTTTACTCATATAAAGCTGTTACTTGCTGAGTTACATAAGCAAGAGTCCTTTTCTGTCAATTTTATATGGAAACACCTCTAGCTGGATGTCTCTAAGTCTTAAACTCAAGAAATAATTTAGTCTAATCTCATAGCACACATAGAACCACTGTTTTGTACGATTACAATGTCTTACAAAGTTGTGTATGCCCCAACAATTTTGAACAACTAATTAATGGGAAATTCAGCAGACATTAAAATCAACAGTTTTAGTTAAAGTGGTTTTCTTTATTTCCTTAATATAAAAAAAAATCCCATTTTGTCTTCTTTTTGTTATCCTGGGAGAAAGACAGGCTGCCATTATGAAATTTGTGTTTCTTAAACATTATCCTTTACTTTTGGGATACCATGGATGGTTTTGATATGATGGGTGAAAGAGTAATAGCTCAGTATAGAAAGATGGAATTCATCAAATTGTGACTTTACAGTTTTGTATTCCTTTTTACATCAACTCTATGGCACAGCACTCTTATTGATAAAGATACAGAGATTATGTTAAAGATCTCATTGCAAATTCATTGATGTTTTGTGATTTTTGTCAATCTCAATTGACTTTCCCACATGCTGTGGAATCTAAATCTTCATTTCCTCACTATCACCACATGATGGCAGCAGATTAACATGTGGTTATGTGCTTTTAAAAAAAAAGGTTGAAAATTTTTTCCAAATTAAGAAATTGACTTGATTATTTCAAGGTACACATATAGCCTTTTCACAATCCCCCTCCCTGAGTTGCATCAATGAAAAGTGATAATGAAAATTTTCTTAAGCAAAACAAATCTGTTTTGTGTTTCAGTTTTGATTTATGAAATGCCTTCTGTTTTTAGTTTTTGCTGCAATAGAGAACTGGATTTTTTTCTGAAGCTAGTTTAAATTTCTGTCCTTTTATGTGGCCCTCACCTTTTCATCACTCACTTTAAAAAAAAGCATACATAACAAAGATATCAGTGGTGTTTGAAATATGCAGCAAGAAACATTCCTCTTAATATTGAGGTTTTTAAAAATAAAATCTTTGATATTTTAAACAAATTTTCACAAAATTGTAACCTTTTTTATGTCTTATACATGCTGGGATTATGTGTAGATGCTAAAAATTGACGTTTGAATATTTTGCTTATGTGTATAAACTTGTAGAAAAGACACTAATAATGATCAAATTTGTTGTCACCAACGACCTGTAGAAATAAATGTACAATTCAAGAGTGGGAACTAAGGATGTCTTTGTATAATGGAATTTTTTAGAGTAACAGAGCAACATTCTACCAATAAGTCAAGTTTCCATTGTACTGTAATCTTTTACCCGATTCCTACTCTCAGGGGATGTAATGTACATGGCAACGAATTAGAAAGCAACATAAATATTATGTAATTAAATACTATAATACTTTAATAAAGGGAATTAGCATAGCATGAAATATAAAAGCTTACACTAGACTTGTGATCTTTAGTAAGACACAAGTCTTCTCATCTGTAAATAAGGAGGTTCCACTATTTGATCTCTTTTATAGCTCTTAACAATCCATGATTTTCTCTTCAGAGAGATTTGTTTTCCTTATGAAAATGAAAGAAAAAAAACTGTATCAATTCAGAATTCATCTTCAGATTGCCATTCTTTTGTCTGATATATTTAACCACTGTCCTGACTTATTCCAGTAGCACCAGTGTCCACATATATACTTATATTCAATTTTAGGATCATGTATAGGTTACAATAAAGACAGTGAATAATAAAAAAATTAAGTTTTTACGTGGAAGGTGGCATAATACTAAAAGCAGTACATTTCTGACTATATCACACCATCTCCCACAAGCAGTCCTGAAATCATTTTAAAACAATTCTTAGGTCTATTTTAATGAAATACTATCATCAGTTGATATAGCAGATTATTTTTGGCGTATTCTCTTATTAGACATTAGCCTTTAAAATATATGCAATCTCCTGTCTGGAAGCATAGAATGCTGCTTTATCCCATTGTCACCCTGCTTTTTTCCTCCACATACGGGTCACCCCTTCTTAGACATTAATACCAAGATAACACAGACTTTTTATTAAACTTGTGTTGTCTGTATTGTTATTTAACATAATCCTTGTTTGAAGAAGCCTGTTTTGGATTAAAAGAACAAAAAGACATTTGAGAACAAAAAGATTTTTGCTTTTGCTTTTACATCAAAATTTAAAACAATAATGACATAAATACAATACAGTACATAATACAATAATTACAAAGAAGGCATAGCATAACAAAGCTGTTCTTATGTCCCAGTACCTAGTTCATGGTATCAGTGCTTGATCGATCTGCTATTAGTGTGTTCAATACAACAAAGATTCTTGCATACACATTCTGTATTTAAAAGCTTAAGTATTCTTGACATTGTTATTGGAGCTAATTTTGACCCATCTGAACTGTAACCACAAAGCCAGACACCAGGACAATGAGAAAATGATGCATTTTTTTCTTTCCCTAAAAAGTTCAAAGCATTTATTATTCCCTGTTAAGTCTGGACTCAGTAACTTCAGCATGTTATTTTTCTAGCAGCATACATTTATTCAGGGAAGCAATTTGAATGTTTCATGGGCTTCATTGTAATGGTACTTAGCTTTTCTCTTTTCATCTGTAATCATGAATCTTGCCCCCTTCAATCAAGTTCATCTTGTCTTTCTACTCAGGACCAAAAAGATGATGCTTTCTTTTTAACTTTACTGCAATATAACTGCTTAGATTTTTTTAATGCATAACTAACTAAAACCTAGATTCCGCCTTTCTTTTTAAAAATAATGTACCCAAGCCCCTCTGCTGTTTTCCTTAGTTGTCTAGTATTTGATTATTATATAGTGCTTGTATTGACCATCTTTTCCCAAAATAAAGATTCTTAACCTAAGATGGGAAAAAATAATTTTCTAATCTAATATAGGATTCTAATCTAATGTAGGATTCCCTAAGAAATGTGGGGATTTCTTTCTGTTATGTCCAAAATTCTGAGGAATCCATAGGTCTCACAAGACTGTTAGACGGTTTCATGACACAAAAGAGGCAAAGCGCTCTTGCCAGGAAGTCTTCTGTTTGCCACATGCCTGCTCTTTGATAGTTAATTGTACCTGTTTCTGAGTACAGATAATCAAATATAGATACACTGGAATTGGGTTCTCACTTTTTCCTCTGGGCTATTCTATATGAGATAATGCAAGATGTTAACATTTATTTAGGTAATTTTTGATTTTTGAGTCTTCTTTGCCTACTTATACAAGTAAGATTAATCCTAGTTTTATCACGGCATTCTTAGTAAGAAACAAATGTCATTCTCAAGTTAGCAAGAGAGATGGGCCATTTCATTACACTGACTGCAAACTTTTTTTCCTTTGAGTTAGATAGAAAAAAATTATCAAATGTTTGTTTGTTTTTTTTAACAGTCTTTTTTCCTCTCTCATTAGGTCCTTGGGGTGTCAATGTTTTAAACTGTGGTGAAGTCATTTTCTAAGTGGAAGAGGAAGTTTTTCAATAAAGTTGGGGTAGTAGATACAGTGAAATTCTGTACAGATTTTTCTCTAAGGAGAATGAAACATGCCTACCAAGATCAAGTGCATTGTGAGAGGCAGTTTTGTTTGCCTAAAAAAAAAAAAAGAAAAAAAGAAAATAAAAAAAGAAAAAAAAGAAAAAAAAAAAAGAAAAGTAAAGGACAAGTAAACAATTTGAGGATAAGCTACAGTTTTTGTTGGAAAACAATTGTTTTATTTATGTGTGTTATCAGTTGATTTTGAATCATAACAAGTATTCCCTCACATTTTTAATCTAACCGTAATCTGAGAGGTACTTGATACAGATATGAGTCCTTTTCTCACTCATTTATTTACTGGGTGTATTAAATAATCACCACTTCTGCTGGATTTTTATTTACATCAGTGAACTGAAATGACAGGTAGATTAATTTTTCCCATCCTGGGATTGTAGAACAGAAGAGTTTGGCATTTTAAATTTAAATGCTCAAAACTGCAAGCAATGGAAGCTTTGTTTTTGAAGTACTGTAATCTTGGAGAAATTAATTTAGAAACAGAACTTTTTCAAGTTTTTCACCTAAAATGTATTTTAAGATATTTTTAAATTCCAAAAGCTTCTCTAACCTTCTCAGAAATACCCAGATGCAGTGAACTGCCAGAAGGTAACCAGTCTCAGACATGCTTGCCCATTATTGACCCTGAAAGTTTGCTTGTCCTTTAAGAAAAAAAAATGTAATGTTGTGAAATTCCTTCCAGTAGTGCCACTGTATTTTGTCTCCAAATAAAAGAAGCTTATTGTAGTATGTTTGCAGAAAAATTCTAAACAAAAATTATACAGCTTATTAGAGTGTGGGAATAGGGAATCTAAATTTTAAATAAAATTATATATATATATAAATTGGTGCTGATTTTATAATTGCGCAGTTTGTTTAGTTTTTTCTTACTTTTAAATTCCAACTTAAAATTATGAGGTTTCAGAAATATATTGAAAGTTTAACAATGTTTAAAAATAGAAAAGCATGAGTGTTCCATGCTTTAAAATGATTTTTAAATTTGTATTTTATATTGTTTTATCTATCTGTCTTTGCAAGCAGTCTTCAGGTTAAAGATACTTCTAACAGGTTACAGTACATTTCCTCTGTATGTAAATTAGATGGGATAATAGAAATTCATAACCCATAATATTCTTTGAAAGCTAAGCTTTAAACTTCATTTTGTGTCCTTTCACAAACAAATCAAACAGAAAGTGGCGACCTGCCATTTTGACATCAACTCATTTTGCTAGGCTTAGGCAGCTAGACATCATTTTAAACAAAATATTAACTTATATTACATATGTATATTTTTTGTCAGTTGTCTCTCAGTTCTTGAGGTATATTCTTTTAATCATTCCATGCCTTACTATGCTTGCAATACAAGAACATCCCCAGATAGGTGAATTTTAAGAAAGGCTTCCCGTTTTTAGATTCCCCAAAGTAAGCATTGGGCTGTGGTAGCCAAAAACCATAGATTATCTAAGGGATTGTGATCAAATCTAAATATTTTACTAAATCATTGGGGTACTAACCAGCCCCAAACCAGACCTGCCTAACTCACTTTCATAAACAAATATTCTCATGTCTGAAAGTACTGCCTATGTTGTTTTCCACACCACTGCATTTAATAGAGCTGCTGAGAGGACTGTATATATGATTTTAAACTTAAGTTGATTTTTTTTCTCACTCTTGAAAAGGAGCATTTCTTTGTGAAAGCAGTTCTTACAGCTTTGTTTTCAACCAGCTAAAAATGTTTTATATATTTACCTTAACCTGTTGTCCTCCACATTCTATTGTCCTAATTGTACTGTTTTCTGATTTGTATTTATGTCTTGAGACAGTAACTTTTTGAATAAAAATAAACCTACAGTATGTTGTATGTTTGCTCTTTTTGAATCACATGGGATGGGGGGAGGGCAGCTAAAGTAAGCTTTATCCTGATGGAAATGTTATGTTTATAGGAATTCTTTTACCATGTCTTTTAAGTGTTTGTTTCAAAGTTGATATAATGTATGGAAAACAGCACTGTTTTATATTTGTAACAAATTGTACAAGTTTTTTAATGTGAATAAAGCACTAATTGGGTTAATAACTTAAAGTAGAAAAGCTATGCAATCATGATTGTTTTAAATGTCTTCTAATGTGGGATAAAGCTGTTAAAAATAACTGCTTTGTAAAATTGTCTCCAGAAAAAGTCTTTAAGTAATCTGGTTAGTGTTGAAGGTGTCAATGACCTTCAAAGGTAAAATGAAACTTGTTTTTAACAAATGAAAAGAAAGTCATCCTTAGTGTGACATAATCACTTAGGTTGTAATTGATCTAGTTACAGTGAGTTATGAGAGATTGGATTGATTAACCCTATAGTGAGAACCTAAAATGGTAACATGTAAACTCTTAACATTTGTCGTTGCTGAACATACTTTAAAAAATAAATCAAAACTGTTACTGTCACGTTAAGAAATATTATTGAAAACACTTTATACATATCACCAAATGGGTATATTCTTGGTGGCAGAGTCGAGAAACTTTGCTCCTTTTAAGGAGTCGGTTGGATTCATGATTTGAATGATGAAAATGAACCTAGTTTAATTCAATTGAAAAGTTTTCAAATGAAACTAAGAGAATGAGTAAAATTGAAAAGGTACAGTTCTTCCTAGGATTCAGCTAAGTTTAAGACATTAACAAGGGAATCTTGGAGATGTAGGACATTTGGGGAAAGAGATACCAGGAGGGATTACTTACTATTCTCAGTATGTTAAGAAGCCCACAAGCAGAGATTTTGATATGATTTTGGAATATAAACAAGATAAAGCATATTGTGTCTCCTAGTGTCTGGTACATAATAAGTGCTTAACAAATGCCTGTTAATTGAGGTTGAAAAGCCTATTAGATCAAAATTTTTTTTTTCTGAGAAACTGTTTAGTTGGTTGTTTTTAATGACAAAGGGCTACTAGATGGGGAGGGATATTTTTGGCACTTTGATCTCTTTTATTTTAAAATAACTAATAATTAACCTAAATTAAAACAGCACTTAGGAGTTTTAAAAAAAGTAATATAATTGTATATTGAATTCATCCCAGTTCTTGTCAGTAAAGAAACTCCCAGCTCCTCAAAATATCTCAGAAGTTTTGAAACACAAAATTTCCATACCAACACTCTCCCCTCCGCAATGTCAGAAAAATTTGGTGTTCTTGAAAAGTAGGTTTACTCAGCAGTGGCCAATTATGTACTAGAAAATGGCAAACAAAAAGTGGTAAGACATAAAGTAATTTATAGTGGTTCTTAAGCTCTTTGTTGCATTTTCCCTTGTGTGCCTCAAGTTTTGAATATAAACTACTTGATTAAACTGAGTTAGAAGGCATCATGTATTAAAATCTCATTTTTATTAATTTTCTTTTGCTGAAATTTAGCCATATCTTTTTTTTTTTTTTTTTTTTTGTAATTGGTTTGGGGAAAGCTTCAATGTGAAACCAATATTTTCCTTATTCTGTTTCAATATTCATATAAAAAGTGTGGCCCTCTTAGGACAAAAGTATCAGTATCTTCCTACAAAGGAAACAAGCAAATATTTAGAAATGGGTATTTCCAATGTATGAAATTTTATGTTCTATACAGAAGTATACAGATTTTTTTTATAGATCCTTTTTATGCACAGGACACTAATTTGGCAGAAATTACAATTTTGTTCAATTCAAATGTGTTTCGGTGCAACCAAACCGTAAACCTATTTTATATTAATTTTTACTTCCTTTTATTCAGCTGCAGCAGTATCTTAGTTCTCTCACTTTTCCCAAGGTTTTCCCTTTATTCAGAGAATACCATTCTTGATCTCAATGAGTAAATGTATTACTCCTCAAGTAATTTTGATTACTTTTTCTTGTGGATGAGCTGAAAGTCCATGTAACATAGTTTTGCCCTTTTACACATGATGGTTTTCATCAAGATATTTCCTCTTGAAGAAATGACTTTCTCAGCAAAGAATATCTCTCAGAGCCATCCATGGTTTTTTACGGAAGGGGTTGGTTTTTCATTCCTTCATTTTATTTCATCATTATCTACTCCTGAAAACCTGTAGAGGTCACGTAGTGACCTTCAGTTAGCTGATCTGGCTTCACCAGCTATCTTACTGCCTTATTAACTGGCTCTCTTCTCGTCTTCCACCCCTTCCTATTTTTCAGGGTGCTTTTTATTCTATTTTTAATGGGTCATCTACCGGTATTTTGGTGGAGAGATTTCATTGCCTGAAAAAAAATTTTCTGATTGCTGACCCATTTACAACTGTATAAACCCTTTGCTAAAGTTCCTGATAGTGTTAGGCACCCATATGTGCCTAAATATGTTACATTTTCCCATAATTTTCGGCATTTAATAACCGTCTACAGATTATATATGTGCTCTTACTCCATATCAGAAATGAAAGGACATGCATGTCTAGTCCCTACCTTGCAGAAGGTTCATATTGCTTTCCAGTCAAGGAAAAGCCTTGCTGGCTGCCTCCTAGTATTCCATTCTTCCCTCAGACAGACTTAAGGACCACTTGAAGGGTTTCCCCCCTATTTTGTTTTTTAATTTTGGGGCATTTATTTTTCTCTCCCACCGCATCCATTAAAAAAAAAAGCTCATTACAGTGTGCATAGTCAAGTAAAACAAATTTCCACTCGTTAACATTTCTAAAAATGTATATCTTATCTTGAATCCACCTCTTCAGGAGAGTGGGTAACAGTTTGTCTTCAGTCCTCTGGATTCATGATAGTTGATTGTGTGGATCAGAGTTCTTAATGTCTTTCAAAGTTGTTTATTGTATTAGTTGTTCTCTTGATTCTGCTTACTTCACTCTACATCAATTCATACGTACCTTCCCATATTTTATCCCCTAATTTCTTTTTCTCTTCCGTTTTTTCCTCAATAGTATTTTTTCCAAATACATACATAGTTTTCAACAAGAACTTTTATAAGATTTTGTGTTCCAACTTTTGTCTCCCTCCCCAGGACAGCAAGCGGTCTGATATATTGATACATGCACAGTTCTTTAAACTTAATATTTAAAATTTATATTTAAACAAATATTTCCATATTTGTCATGTGTGAGAAAAATCAGACCAAAAGTATCCCGTGATTTCTTAAAGAACAATCCTTAGTTTCTTGTTCTTTATCATTTATGAAAAGCTTTTAAAAATATTTTTAAACCTATGAGTTCTTTCCCTATTTGTCATTTAAAAAGAATAAAAGAACTTCACTGTCACCTGATGGTAATTTTAGCACTGAGAAAATTACCACCCCCTTCTCTTTGCCTTCCCCTCCCCCAAATGCTCTTGTTGGGTAAGGAAAACATATTTCTGTGCAGTGGTAACGCACTTGTGACATCTGGGTGTTGAGGCCATAACTGCTTCGACTGCCACTCCCTCTCCCCTTTCTCTAATGCCGTTAGAATTCATAATGCCTGCCTGAAGACAATAGAGTGGCTAAATTATCTTTCCAGTTACTTTTAAGCTCTAATTGTAGTTTTAACTAATACACAAGTTCCTTCAAATCTCCAAAGAGGATTTTAGTAAGCAAACTCATAGACTGGGTATTGATTTTCATGCTTTTTTAATACAAGAATTGCTGCCTTACAATGGGGACCTGGGTGGGGGGAATCCTGTGCAAGAGATTCGGTTGCCTTCAAGCACCCAAATTGAAAACTTGTCTGCTTTGAATTACAAGGTAGGCCTGTTGCTGAAATGATGGTTTCTCTTTTCAAGGAGGAAAGCCTTAGTGTTTAGGAGACCAATTGAACAGGGCCTGTCATCTGAATATAAGTATGTGAAGGTGAGGACTGATCCTGTAACTAGATTCAAGGAAAGTCAGAGGGCAGAATTATTTTGGAGAGTGGGTCTCTTGAGGGTCTCCATAATGCAATAGAGTTTGAAGTTAGAATCTTTCAAATTTGTTGCAAATCTTGATGGGCCAGGGATAGAAAGGAAAAAGTAGAATGCAGAACTTTGGTAAAAATGATATGAAATGTAATTTTGTAAGGACTGGTAGAGTGGAATTCTGGATTCAAATGCCACCTCTGCCATAAGGATCGCTTAGGCAAATCGACATATTCTGAGGCCAAGTTTCATCATCTGCCCACTAAGGTTCTTTCCAACTATAGAACTCTGATCTCCTTGACCCTTTTCTTCCCCCACCACACCCCTCCAAACCACCTAGCTCATGCTCATGGTTTCTTATGCCCATGTAAGAGTAGCTTACAGTATCCAGCACTCTTCCCCATTCATGTGAGCTTGGGCCATCCCAGCCCCATGTCAAGTGCACTGTGTTAGCAATTCTGTTAATAAGGGAAGACACTGGAGAGGCCAAATGAATTAATTTGGATTTCAACCCCAAGTACTAGGTTTTCAGTCTGACAATTAATACAATAACAACTGTGATGATAAATACAGAACTCTGAAAACCTTAAGAATAATGATTAATTCTTCAACCAACCATAATTCCACAGAATTCATGCTGAAACATGCTGCCCACTGCCAGATAAAGAAGTGTTCATTAAGCTTAATTTCATCACGCCCTTTTTTGGTGGGGAGGGTATGGCTAATGCAGGATTTTTTTTTCACATGCCTATACATGATTTTAATAGACTTTGTTTTTCTTGTCTTCTGGATGGAGGAGGGGGAAAATTTGGAGCTGAAAATTAATTTAAGGACTGGGTCCTTTGTATTAAACTACACTGAAAGCTAGCTAGCATTTCATTCTCTTGTTAGCAAATCTAGTTTATACTAGGGTGGTAAAATGTTCTAAAAGTTTATTGTGCTAACTTTCCCAAGATCACATTTGCCTTTTAACAATTCAATTCAGTAAACATTTATTAAGCACTTATTATATGTCAGACACTGTGGTTAAGCAAGAGATACTTGCTGCACTCAAGGAGCTCACAATTTAATAGGGAAAACAGCATACACATCTCCCTCCCTTCCTCCCTTTCCCTCTCCCTTTCTATTCCTCTGCATGCACTCCAGTGGGCGGACACAAACACACATGGGTGGAGATGGAGAAGACATTTGTGTGTATGTGTGTGTGTGTGAAATAAAAAAGCATCAGAATTAAGAGAATTTGGGGAAGACATCCTATGGAAAGTAGGATTTTGGTTGGGACTTGAGGGAAATCAAGGAGGTCAGTAGTTGGAACAGATGAGGGGTCCATTTTGGGGGACAGCCAGAGAATAGGACTACTGGGACAAGAGGCAACGATTCACCCCAAACACTGACTGACTGGTGGGGACACAAACACGCATGGGTGGAGATGGAGAAGACATTTGTGTGTGTGTGTGTGTGTGTGAAATAAAAAAGCATCAGAATTAAGAGAATTTGGGGAAGACATCCTATGGAAAGTAGGATTTTAGTTGGGACTTGAGGGAAATCAAGGAGGTCAGTATTTGGAACAGATGAGGGGTCCATTTTGGGGGACAGCCAGAGAATAGGACTACTGGGACAAAGGCAACATTCACCCCAAACACTGACTGACTGGTGGGGAACAAACACGCATGGGTGGAGATGGGAAGACATTTGTGTGTGTGTGTGTGTGTGTGTGTGTGAAATAAAAAAGCATCAGAATTAAGAGAATTTGGGGAAGACATCCTATGGAAAGTAGGATTTTAGTTGGGACTTGAGGGAAATCAAGGAGGTCAGTATTTGGAACAGATGAGGGGTCCATTTTGGGGGACAGCCAGAGAATAGGACTACTGGGACAACAGGCAACAATTCACCCCAAACACTGACTGACTGGTGGGGATACAAACACGCATGGGTGGAGATGGGGAAGACATTTGTGTGTGTGTGTGTGTGTGTGTGTGTGAAATAAAAAAGCATTAGAATTAAGAAGATTTAGGGAAGACATCCTATGGAAGGTAGGATTTTAGTTGGGACTTCAGGGAAATCAAGGAGGTCAGCAGTTGGAACAGATGAGGGGTCCATTTTGGGGGACAGCCAGAGAATAGGACTACTGGGACAACAGGCAACGATTCACCCCAAACACTGACTGACTGGTGGTTCAGGCATTAGCAAACAGGAAATTTTTTGGCCACTTGGTGTCTTTCTGCAACCCACCTGAAAATATAAATTTTCATAATATGAGGTTTCTTGGGAACTAAAAATTGGAGCTTTTAAATAGATTTTGTTATGTTAACAGTTTCTCCTAACTGGGAGGAATTGCAGAGGTCATTTAATATGACCCATTGCTGAATTAGACTCCTCCCCACAATATCAAGTCAAGTGCTTGGTTTACACTTGAGAAGGAACCCACTACTTTCAAAAGTAACCCTTCTCAACTTTTGGACACCTCTAGTGGATGAGTAGCTTTGCCTGACGTCATTTACAGATTATCTTTCACTTAGCAGACATGCTTGAAAAGGTGGCTTTTCATAAATTGAATCCTATTTTCACTTTGATTGGATCAGAGTTGGGAAAGAGCCTTTGTTCTAGGGGTAGGTTCAAATCCTTCTTACTTCCTGTATGACCTTGGACAAGTCATTGAATTACTCTCAGCCTCAATTTCTTCACATAGAAAGAGAGGGGCCATTGGACTAGATGGCCTCCAAAGTCCCTTCTAGCTCTAAAACGAGGATCCTAGTTTTTCCTGAGAGATCCCTTGTTCCTGTTGGTTCTAAAATGGGTCCAGCCGTGTGATCTCTTCACCCCCGAGGTTGCAATCATTTTTATCAAAAGGAATACTCCGATGAATCCTTTCATCAGGTGAACTATTCCTCTCATAAACCACGGTAGAGAAAGTACTGGATTTAAGTTTGGAAATCATGGGTCTGGGTTTGGGTCCCAGGTCTGCCTGTGTGACATTAGGAAAGTCAGTTGAGCTCCATTTTTTTTCTCTATGAAACATGGGGGTTGGACTAGAAAAGTTCCTGGCATCTACTTGTACATTTGTATGACCAGTTTGTAGAGTTTTTGAAAGCCAAACCTACCTGTAGTATTGTGTCTAAAATGTACCTTGCTGGGTCACCGAGAGGAACTGTGTGCTACTTGGGAAGAACAGATGGCCTCTTGGGGTCTGCAAGCTGTTCTCCACCCCCACACCTTCAGTTGAGGAGGGAGTGGGGCAAGTGGGCCTTTCGATGGGCTCCTATATCGCACATACAATTACCATTTGTTACTTCAGGTGATAGTTCCAAGAAACAGAGATGTGCCTCTTTTCAGCTGCAGTTAAACCACAGTTTTGGAGTGATTGCAGCTCGTGATCTTACATCTTCCTTAGCAAGTTGTTTTCACAGCTTCAAATTCTGCCTGTCTAAAAAAAAGTAGTTTCAAAAATGAGTCTAAAACCACATCCACCTGGGTTCCTTACTCCTCCTAGTAAGTGGCACTGAGACTTCTGGGGCTGCCTGTGAAACCCAGTGCCAAGATCTTCTTGGAGTCCAAATGATGACTGGGAACTCTGTGACTCATTTTCTTCATCTGTAGAATGAAGAGGAGAAACATTTACACTAGGGTTTTCATAAGGACAGGTAGAAGGAGCACTGATGCAGGAGTGAGAGGACCTAGGTTCAAATTCTGCTGATTATTTGTGGGACCTTGGAAAAAATTCATTTCTCTCTGGGCTTTTTCTGAGCCCAGATGATTCCTGAGGTCCCTTCCAGGTCTACATCTAGATCCTCTGTGTGAGCTCTGATCTTCATCAGCCTCAGTGCAGGGATTCCTTGGGCAGTCCAGTGAAGCCTGTGCATCCTTTTTCAGAACAATGTTTTTAAAAGCATAAAAATTGGAGATGATTATAAAAGAAACTTCAGGTTAGTGAAAATAAAGATGTAATTTTTTTTCACCATCAAAGTTCACCCTCCTCCCCCGGACGCCAGATTGAGGACATCTGTCTTAAAAGTGTTGTGTACAGACAGATCAGTTCTTATTTTGCTCTGGGATAGCACCCACAGTTCACACATTCTCTAGCTCTTCTTTCTCAGTAGATACTTTAATCTCCTTTATTGATTTTTGATCTTGGGAAGTGGATTTTGGTACCAAGCAACAAACAAATGGGAGGGGGATGCTAGGAGCCTGCCCTATCCTAGCACAATTTTGCTGGCCGGTCTCCTTTGTAGGTGAACAAAGATCAGTACTCTCTTCCTCACCTTTCCCCTAAGTTTATCCCAATCTTTTGTCCTCCCTCTTTCTGTCTCAAGACTTCTGGGGACATAAGTAGCACAGGGTGATGAAAAGAGTCTCGGACTTGGAATCTAGAGACGTGGAGAATCAATTAGTTAACAAACACATGACGTACCAGGCAGAGTGTGCTAAGAACTGGGACGAAAAGGCGAAAGGGAGACAGTCTTTACTCTCAGGGAGCTCACATGCTCACATCTACAATATATTTAAGACTCAAAGGAAGCAGTTAGAAGGCCAAGAGAGGGAGGAAGGCTCAGTGTTTACTACCTACTTGACTTTAGGCAGCCCCTTCTTTTCTGTGAGCCCATTTCCATCTTTGTAAAATCAGGGATTGGAACTAGGGGATCCCCAAGCTCTAAATCCTCCAAAGTTTGAAATGTTGGGGGAGAGCCCAACATAGTATTGGTTGCTACTTTTGAGAACTTAATGAAAACAAAACATTTACAGCTTTAACATGCAAAGGAAGTTGAAAATAGCATTTTCAGACAGCAGTTGAAATTGTTTGGATCATATTTTCATAATTACATAAAACATTTGCTCATTGGGAGATGAGAATTTCAAGATGTTTTAATTTTCAACATGTTTTAAAAAACATAAAAAAATTTCAGAACCCTGGAATTAAAACCACATCCTTTCGTTGCCTATATTTTTATATAAAAATGGAGATTTGTCCAATTGAATTGAGTAGAAAGGAACTGATTTTCTCACACTTTTACACAACAATAATGTTCCTCTAGGGTTATGTGGAATAAGAAGTTGATATACAACCACTTCAGAACTAAGATATTTTCAATACAAAAAACATTATTTTACTTAGTAGAAAAAGAAAGAACAATTGAATTGATAAAACTAGAAGCCTTTTTAAACCAATATAACTGATGAACCATTAGGAAATTTAATACAAAAAAAAGAAAAGGGAAAACAGCAAAATTACAAATAAAAAGTAGCAATTACAAGAAACAAAAGAAATGTATAATATCATTAAAGAATACTACTCATAGTGGTGGTCTAACAAATTATAAAATTTAAAGAAAATATAAAAGAGAATATAAAAAAATTAAATGAAAAAAACTAAAGTAAGAATTTAGTGATTTTAATAGGCCAAGAAGAATTAAGATATCATCATATAATTGTCCCCTTTAAAAAAACTGGCCCAAATGGGCTTGTACCTGAATGATTTCAAATATTCCAAAAATAAATAATACATATTTCATAAACAGATAAACAGAATATTTAATAAACATCACATGTCAGACACTGTTAAACATGAGGGATACCAATATAAGTCTGTAAGGCAATCTGCCCTCTGGCAGTTTACATTCTAATGGGAAAAGACAAGACAAGAGCTGGAAAGTGGATGAGAAAGGATTGGATATAAGTGGCAATTAAGTATGGAAATGACTAGGAAGTGTCATGGAGTCCAGTTTGTCCACAAGAAAAGACAAAACCTCACCTCTTGGTCTTTCTAAGCATGGACTCTAAAGTTAGCTTGGCTGTAAGGTAAGAATGATGGCTGGAGTGGAGGTGATGTGGTTTGGAGTTTGTGGTTGGAAAGTGATGATATACTATTCATAATTATAGAGAAAGATGATACACTACTTGAATTACTGCACTACTCCTTTTTCCAAATGAATCAAGAAGGCAGGGTAACCCCGGGGGAAGAATGCCGGTTTTGCTATTTAGATGACCTTATACAAGTCGCTTCCCCTCTCTGAGTCTGTTTCTCCTCAATAAAATTCAGAGTATTGGACTAGATTCTCTCTAAGGTCCCTTCCAGACTTAGATGGAGGATACTAAAATTCTACTTTGGGAGTCTGTAGAAAATAATGGGACAGAAGAATTGATTGGATTTTCTTACTTTTGTTGTGTCTTACACATGTGGGCAATTACTCTCTAATTTCCTGTCCCACTCAATACAGAGCCCTTTCTAAGCATTTGCTCATAATTTGTGTGCTGCTGAACCAAGCTGGAAAAATCATTAGCTGTGTTAATGGGATTCATTATAACTTTATGGTGTGTAATCTCAACTGGATCCTCACCGCTACTAGACAAGACTTTTCCATCTCCCAAACTTACTCACTATCCCTTTCTATCACAATGTTTTTTCCAAACCTTTTCATCCTTCCTTAAATCTCCCATGACTCTCCCTAGCTTCACCATCTCAGCCATATTTCACTGGAAAAAGTTGAGGCCATTCTCTGAGATCTCCCTTTTCTCCTCTCCTCCTCACTTCATATTAGTTGGATGTCTTTTGCTACTATCTCCTCCTTCATCCCATTCTCATATGTTTAAGGGAAAACTCCCTAACACATACAAGTGATCTTATTCCAGCCTGCCTTTTCCAACAGATTGTTCCCTCTACCATTCTCACTTGCTTATCGTCAATCTTCTCGTTTCTGTCTTTTGGCTGTTTTCCTACTGTCTACAAACATTCCTTTATCTCTCCCATTCTCAAAAAACCCTCACTTGACAGATCCATCCATACTAGCTAAAGTCTCTATAGGTCTCCTCCCTTCTTAGGCTAAAGTCTTTGAGAAGGCCATCTACAATCGAATTTCCATCTTCTAGGTTACAGAGTGATATTTTAACTCATGGATGAATTGGATTTAAATGAAGCAGAGTTCTCTCTCTCTCTCTCTCTCTCTCTCTCTCTCTCTCTCTCTCCTTCAGAGTTTTTGAATTTCAGTGGCAAGACAAAAGTTAGGACAACTTTCAGTGACGCAGGATACAGCGGATGACTTTCGTGTCTTCGATGTCTGATAAGCTCTAAGTGCTCCAAAGCATCTGCTTTAGTCCCTTTGTGACCCTCAGAACAAATTGTTCTCATCCGACCATTCTTGCCAGGGGAAGTCTTCACATGCTTAGGGTAGACCCCCCACTACCTCACAGACAGGTTTGTGGCCCGTTGGTTACACTCAGTCTGGTTTGGCCCACTTGCCAAAATGGTTATCCATGATGTGGGCGCTGCCTTTTAGAGCCACAGATGAGAGTTGGATACTAAAGGTGGATGAACAGCCCTTTTCTGATTAACCACCATATCCAGAGAAGAAAGGAACTGGCTACAGAAATAGTTGCAGAATTTTGTGTCTTATTGAGGTTTATGGAAGGATATTCTTTCCAGCCAGTAGAGGTCTCAGGAAGTCTGGAGATGGGAAGGCAGGTCATCCAGTCTGTGTTGAATCTCCTCCAGCTATGTGAGAAATTCAGAGCCCCAAAGTTTCAGATCAGCTAGTGCAGAAGGGAGTTGGGCATCGTGGCAGTTTCCCCAGGACTAGTGGGGGATGATAATATCATGGATTGAGTGGCAATCAATTACCAGGTATTTATTATCTACCACGTGCTAGGTACTGTGCTAGAGATTGGGCATACCAAAGCAAAACAATAAACCATCTCTGCTTCCTATTTGTCATTTCCTCTAGCACAATAGTATTCCATCACAATCCTATATTGCTCAGTCATTAATGGATGTCCACTCAGTTTTTAATAATTTGACACCATAGAAAGAATAACCACAAATACTATTGTACATATAGGTTCTTTGCTTTTTTCTTTGATCTCTTTAGGATATAGACCTAGTACTGGTGTTGGGTCAAAGGGTATACACAGTATGACAGCCTTTTGGGTATAGCTACAAATATTCTCCAGAATGGCTGAACTAGTTCACACCTCTAATAACAGTGACCCATTGTTCTGATTTCTCCATTTCTCCTCCAGCATTTGCCATTTTCCTTTTCTGTCATATTAGCAAACTTAGATATGAGGTGGTACCTCAAAGTTGTTTTAATTTTCATTTTTCTAATCAATAGTGATTTAGAACATTTTTATTTGACTGTAAATGGCTTTCATTTCTTTGCCTGAAAAGTGTTCATAGACTGTCATTTAGAGATGACTCATATTCTCATTAATTTGCCAAATTCCCTATATAGTTGAGAAATGAGGTCTTTATCAGAGAAACTTGCTAGGATTTCCGTCTTACCTCTGAGTTTTCTGCTTTCCTTCTAATATTGGATGCATTGGTTTTGTTTGTGCAAAATTTTTTAATTCAGTGTAATCAAAATCATCCATTTGACATCTCTTAATGTTCTCCATCTCTTTTTTGGTCACAAATTCTTCCTTCTCCATAGATCTGACAGGTAAGATATTGCATGCTCCCCTAATTTGCTTTATGGTATTACCTTTATGTCTAAATCATGTACCCATTTTTACCATGTCTTGGATATATAACTTTTTTAAAACTTGAAAATACCCATATGATTATATAAAAAGATGCAGAAAAAAACCTTGATAAAAACATAGTAACACCACTAAAAAGGGAGAGAACAATGGTTATTTTTCCTTAACAGTACAAAGTAATCATCTTAAAGTGAGAACCAATATCATATGAAATGAAAGAATTAGAAAATTTCCCACTCTCAATATTTGATATTGCCATGGTTCAAGATTGGATTTCCAAGTGAAAAAGGACCTCAATTCAATACCATGTGATCTTGGGTGAGTGAGTCATTTCACTTTCTAGGGGTTACTTTTTCTTCCATAAAATGAGAGGTTTGAATTAAATGGCATTTGAGGTCCAGATCTTTGGGCGTTTTTGGACACCTCAGAGGTTCTATCTAACATAGCACTGAACTTCCAGGATATATTTACAGGATACTAATTATCATTCACTTTGTGGAGGCTCATTTCTGGTATGGTGAGAATCAAGGCAAAAAGCAAGAGGGTGGTAGAGGCAGGGAATGGGGCCGTGCCAGCTGCTTCCTTTTCCTCCCTTCAGAAGCATAATTACAGTCCAGGTGGTTCCTGCCTTCCCTTCCCCCCAGGAGGAGGTTGGAAATGAGCTCCTTTGATCAGTAACCAAAGAGTAAGGGGGCCCTTCTGGAACATTGGTTAAAAAATGGTTGTGTTTGTTTTTCATTTCTGCTCTTCCCTTACTTGTATTGGTTCAGAGGGAGAACACTTGTAAGCCTTCACTTTGCTTAGGCTACCCAGCATGGTTATGGCCTCTGAGGTCCTTCTTTGATCCCCTTGAATAAACCACTCTTGCTTTCTGATTGTCCTTGCCTTATTTAAAGTGGAAGCTTTTTTGGCGTTCTCAGCTGGCCCCTTTTCCACTCTAGGTGAGGTCAGATTTCCTTGAAACCCTCTTGAAAGGAGCCAGGTTCCTGTGGTGGGAAGAGCACTCACTGGGCCCGGAATCGGGAAATTGGACCATTCTTCTCAGTGTGATCCTGGGCAGGTAGCTTCCCTTCCTGAAGAAAGTATAGAATAACTCCAGCTGGTCCACCCCCGCCTTCTAGGACTATTCTGAAGAAAGCCTTTTCCAACAGCCCGGTGAAGTAGGAAAAGGACAGGATTTAATTGAATCTTATTATTTTTCTAGCTCTATAAAGTAAATTTTTGGGGCAATTTGGTATAGCACGGAATAAGCAGATTAATTAAGGTTGGGATTGTCATTTCTCAGTCTACTCCTTAACAATTGATATTTTTCCAATTGGTTAGATCCGAGTTTATTTATGGGAAAAGTGTTTTGTAATTGTGTTTATATAATTCCCGAGTTTATCTTGACAGGTAGACCCCCAAATATTTTATATTGTGTACAATTATTTTAAATGAGATTTCTCTTTCTACCTCTTGCTTCTTCTGGGCTTTGTTGGGAAATGCTAACATTCTATGTGGGTTTATTTTCTATCCCGCAATTTTGCTGTAGTTGTTAATTGTTTCTAGTAGTTTTTTAGTTGCTTCTCTAGTATTCTCTAAGTATAAATTGGGTAAGCACGTGATACCCCAGATATGGTGTGACCAGGGGGAAATGTCAGTGTCCCTTACCACATGGTAGCTCTCATCAGAGTTATTCGGGCATATGTCTTATCTCACTGAACTCTTGAGTCATGTGATCAGGGACTGTCTTATCTCTAAACCTGGTCTGTTGTGCTCTAACAGTAGATGCTTAATTGGGATTTGTCGAAGAGAATCAATGGGTTCATTTTACTTTGGTGAAATAGGGTCATACTTCATATCACCTCTTCTAATCTTTCCCTACTGGCCCTTGGTAACGTGTAACATTAAATACAAACACTTAACTACTTTCAACACCTCTGAAACAGCTTTGGGCAACAAACCCAAGCCCCTCCCCCTCTGTGTAATTGTAGTCCTGGGATAGCTGAGTCTGGGGAAGAACCCGCAGCCCTCCCAGCAAGCTGGCCCCAAAGGCCTCCCAGTCTTGTCACTCTAGCTGACATTATGCTGGCACACCTGTGCCCTTCTTGGCAGTGACACAGGTCTTTGAAGCTAACCTCAGCTCTGCTGCAGTCATCTCTATTCTTCCCCTCCCTTGGCCTGCTTCTTTCTTTGCCCTCTCTCAGGCTGCCTGGCTTACTCATTTTTTTCTTTCTTCTCTTTCCATTCCATTCCTCCAACAACCTCAAGCCTCCATTCGGCCCCTAGTTTAACCTTTGGGTTTTTCATGTGACTATGTCAGCAGGAGTGGGGGAGAGATTAGCTCTTGCTTCCCTGGAGCCAGGAATGGCAGAAGACATTAAGCAACTAATTACTACTTACTGCAGTGTGTGTGTGCATGTGCATGTGCGTGTGTGTGTGTGTGTGTGTGTGTGGTGTGTATGTGTACATACTCTCTAGTTTGTGTACTTTCACAGTTCGCACTGCACTGGAACGCTCTCTAGCTCTTGCCCATGTTTGAGCATAAAAGTTAGCATGAGGCACTGGGAAAGAAATAATGAAAGAATGAATAAAGCATTTATTAAATGCCTTTTTTCTTTGGTGAAAACACTGTGCCAAGTACTGAGATACAAATAAATTTTCCTCCCAATTCTTGCCAAGACAATGCATGGTACAGCAGGAACTGGGCTGGATATAAAATTTAAATTTGTTTGCCATTTGTGTGATCTTAGACAAGTCACTTTGCTTCTCAAGCCTGTTTTCTCCTATGTAAAATGAGGGGATTAGACTAAATCAAAGTTTCTTAAATGGTGGATCATGACCGCACATGGGGCCATGTAACTGAATGTGGGGCTCTTGAAATTACTTATTATCAGTAAATGTTTGATTTGATAAAATATACCTATTTTTATATACCTACATGCCCATGGTCACAAAAACATTTCTTGAGTGAAAAGATGTTGGCAGTGGAAAAAGTTAAAGATAGAGGACCTCTAAGGTCTCTTCCAGCTCTCGATCTAGTCACTTCCCTTCCATGGGCTCCAGTTTTCTTCTCTATGACAATAGATCAGAGGTTCTTAAGCTGGAGACAGGGAACTTTTTTGATAACTGCATATGATTGGTTTCCTTTATAATCCTTTATATTTAATGCATTTAAAAACATTCTGGGGAGAAGTTCATTGGCTTTGCCAGATTGTCAGAGGACCCCACAATACACAAAAAAGCTGCCTATTTGTACCCT
This sequence comes from Sarcophilus harrisii, assembly GCF_902635505.1. Lineage (NCBI taxonomy): Eukaryota > Metazoa > Chordata > Mammalia > Dasyuromorphia > Dasyuridae > Sarcophilus > Sarcophilus harrisii. The sequence continues at coordinate 29,486,144 of NC_045432.1, forward strand.
AAACGTAGTAGGAATATGATCTGTTTGATCAACATTAGCTCTTTCATGATACTGATTCCTTTCCGTTTCTTTCAGGCTTTCATTTTCAATTACATTTCAGCAAACATTCAGCAAAGCATTGCCTGTATACAGTTTATAGCTGTGCAACGTTGGGTGTGTGTGTGAAAGACAAGAATTGAGCTGAGATGGGAATTTAGAGTCCAATGATCTTCTAGTTTGTACAGTTATTGTCTTCATTCATTCATCTTCATTCATGCTATGTCTAGAAAGTCCTTGAAGGCTGGGACAAAGTCTTATATATTAGAACACTGGACCTTGAAAAGTCTTTTTCTCTACCTTGAATCCATCACCTCTCTGGCAGGAGAAGAGTAGTTTTTCTTATCCCCAAGTCTTTGGAGGGAGTTGTGGTTAGTCAATGCATTGATTAGAATTCTTCTTTCTTAACTAGTTCATTTATTTATGTGCAGTGAACCTTATAACCTTTTTTAGTTTAAAAAAAACTTACAGTACATACCATGTCCTTTAGTTGCAGTTGCTTATTTTATGCTACTTGATATTGCGTTCATGAGTTTTTGAAAAATATTCTTTAGTTTATCAAGAAACTGTACTTTTATCACACTATATATTAAGCCTACATTTGAAAAGACTGCCTTAATTATAACTCACAGGGTCCTTCCTTCCCTCCCTCCCTCTTTTTCTCCCACTCATTGTCTGTCTGTCTGTATCTTTCTGTTTCTGTGTCTCTCTGCCTCTGTCTCTCTTTGTGTGTCTCTTTGTCTTTCTGTCTCTTTTTGTCTCTCTTTTCTGAACTTCACAAACATCAAATAAAATGAACACGTTCATACCCATTGTAGAACAGGAAGGATTTGTACTTTAGACTCCTATGGATTATATAGAAGTTGCTTTTCTTTTTCAAGTAAAATAAGTTTAACTTGTAACTTTCAAAGCTGTCAGTAATTCCTTCTGGATTTTTATCACTTTTTAAAAACCATATCCCTGCTCTCCCTCCTCCATTCCCCTGCTCCTACTAATTGAAAAGAAAGCAAATCACTTTTTTTTAAATTATAGTAACTTTTTATTGACAGAACCTATGCCACAGTAATTTTTTTTTACAACTTTATCCCTTGCACTCACTTGTGTTGCGATTTTTCCCTCCCACCCTCCACCCCCTCCCTTAGATGGCAAGCAGTCCTATATATGTTGAATATGTCCTAGTATATCCTAGATACAATATATGTGTGCAGATCCAAACAGTTTTCTTGTTGCACAGGGAGAATTGGATTCAGAAGGTAAAAATAACCCGGGAAGAAAAACAAAAATGCAAACAGTTTACATTCATTTCCCAGTGTTTTTTCTTTGGGTGTAGCTGCTTCTGTCCATCATTGATCAATTGAAACTGAATTAGGTCTCTTTGTCAAAGAAATCCACTTCCATCAGATTACATCTTCATACAGTATCGTTGTTGACGTATATAATGATCTCTTGGTTCTGCTCATTTCACTTAGCATCAGTTCATGTAAGTCTCTCCAAGCCTCTCTGTATTCATCCTGCTGGTCATTTCTTACAGAACAATAATATTCCATAACATTCATATACCACAATTTACCCAACCATTCTCCAATTGATGGGCATCCATTCATTTTCCAGTTTCTAGCCACTACAAACAGGGCTGCCACAAACATTTTGGCACATACAGGTCCCTTTCCCTTCTTTAGTATCTCCTTGGGGTATAAGCCCAGTAGAAACACTGCTGGATCAAAGGGTATGCACAGTTTGATAACTTTTTGGGCATAATTCCAGATTGCTCTCCAGAATGGTTGGATTCGTTCACAACTCCACCAACAATGTATCAGTGTCCCAGTTTTCCCGCACCCCTCCAACAATCATCATTATTTTTTCCTGTCATCTTAGCCAATCTGACAGGTGTGTAGTGGTATCTCAGAGTTGTCTTAATTTGCATTTCTCTGATTAATAATGATTTGGAACACTTTCATATGAGTGGTAATAATTTCAATTTCATCATCTGAAAATTGTCTGTTCATATCCTTTGACCATTTGTCAATTGGAGAATGGCTTGGTTTCTTATAAATTAGAGTCAGTTCTCTATATATTTTGGAAATGAGGCCTTTATCAGAACCTTTAACTGTGAAGATGTTTTCCCAGTTTGTTGCTTCCCTTCTAATCTTGTTTGCATTAGTTTTGTTTGTACAGAAGCTTTTTAATTTGATGTAATCAAAATTTTCTATTTTGTGATCAATAATGGTCTCTAGTTCGTCTTTAGTCACAAATTTCTTCCTCCTCCACAAGTCTGAGAGATAAACTATCCTATGTTCCTCCAATTTATTTATAATCTCGTTCTTTATGTCTAAATCATGGACCCATTTTGATCTTATCTTGGTATACGGTGTTAAGTGTGGGTCCATGCCTAATTTCTGCCATACTAATTTCCAGTTATCCCAGCAGTTTTTGTCAAATAATGAATTCTTATCCCAAAAGTTAGGATCTTTGGGTTTGTCAAACACTAGATTGCTATAGTTGACTATTCTGTCTTGTGAACCTAACCTGTTCCACTGATCAACTAATCTATTTCTTAGCCAATACCAAATGGTTTTGGTGACTGCTGCTTTATAATATAGTTTTAGATCAGGTACAGCTAGGCCACCTTCATTTGATTTTTTTTTCCATTAATTCTTTTGAGATTCTTGACCTTTTATTATTCCATATGAATTTTGTTGTTATTTTTTCTAGATCATTAAAATATTTTCTTGGAAGTCTGATTGGTATAGCACTAAATAAATAGATTAGTTTAGGGAGTATTGTCATCTTTATTATATTCGCTCAACCTATCCAGGAGCACTTAATATTTTTCCAATTGTTTAAGTCTGACTTTATTTGTGTGGAAAGTTTTTTGTAATTTTGCTCATATAATTCCTGACTTTCCTTTGGTAGATAGATTCCCAAATATTTTATGCTGTCGACAGTTATTCTGAATGGAATTTCTCTTTGTATCTCTTGCTGTTGGATTTTGTTGGTGATGTATAAAAATGCTGAGGATTTATGGGGATTTATTTTATAACCTGCAACTTTGCTAAAGTTATGGATTATTTCTAATAGCTTTTTAGTAGAATCTCTGGGGTTCTCTAGGTATACCATCATATCATCTGCAAAGAGTGATAGTTTGGTTTCCTCACTGCCTATTCTGATTCCTTTAATCTCTTTCTCGACTCTTATTGCCGAGGCTAGTGTTTCTAATACAATATTGAATAATAATGGTGACAGTGGGCAACCTTGCTTCACTCCAGATCTTACTGGGAAAGGTTCCAGTTTTTCCCCATTGCATATGATGCTTACTGATGGTTTTAAATATATGCTCCTGACTATTTTAAGAAAAAGTCCATTTATTCCTATACTCTCAAGTGTTTTTATTAGGAATGGATGTTGGATTTTATCAAATGCTTTTTCTGCATCTATTGAGATGATCATATGGTTTTTGTTAGTTTGCTTATTGATATAGTCAATTATGCTAATAGTTTTCCTAATATTGAACCAGCCCTGCATTCCTGGTATAAATCCTACTTGGTCATAGTGTATTATCCTGGGAATGATTTTCTGTAATCTTTTTGCTAATATTTTATTTAAGATTTTAGCATCGATATTCATTAGGGAGATTGGTCTATAATTTTCTTTCTCTGTTTTCAGCCTACCTGGTTTAGGTATCAGTACCATGTCTGTGTCATAAAAGGAGTTTGGTAGGACTCCTTCAATCCCTATTTTTTCAAATAGTTTATATAGCATTGGGGTTAATTGTTCTTTAAATGTTTGGTAGAATTCACATGTAAATCCATCTGGTCCTGGGGATTTTTTCTTAGGGAGTTGGTTAATAGCTTGTTCTATTTCTTTTTCTAAGATGGGACTGTTTAGGATATTTACTTCTTCCTCTGTTAATCTGGGCAAGCTATATTTTTGAAGGTATTCTTCCATTTCATTTAAGTTGTCGAATTTATTGCCATAAAGTTGGGCAAAGTAATTCCTAATTATTGCTCTAATTTCCTCTTCATTAGTGGCGAGTTCTCCCTTTTCATTTTTAAGACTAACAATTTGATTTTCCTCTTTCCTTTTTTAATCAGATTTACTAAGGGTTTGTCTATTTTGTTGGTTTTTTCATAGAACCAACTCTTAGTTTTATTAATTAATTCAATAGTTTTTTTACTTTCAATTTTATTGATCTCTCCTTTTATTTTTAGAATTTCAAGTTTAGTGTTTGACTGGGGGTTTTTAATTTGTTCCTTTTCTAGCATTTTTAGTTGCAAGCCCAATTCGTTGACCTTCTCTTTCTCTATTTTATGCAAGTAGGCCTCTAGAGATATGAAATTTCCCCTTATTACCGCTTTGGCTGCATCCCACACATTTTGGTATGATGTCTCATTATTGTCATTTTCTTGGGTGAAGTTATTAATTATGTCTATGATTTGCTGTTTCACCCAATCATTCTTTAGTATGAGATTATTTAGTTTCCAATTATTTTTTGGTCTACTTTCCCCTGGCTTTTTGTTGAATGTAATTTTTATTGCATCTTGGTCTGAAAAGGATGCATTTACTATTTCTGCCTTACTGCATTTGAGTTTGAGATTTTTATGTCCTAATATATGGTCTATTTTTGTATAGGTTCCATGAACTGCTGAAAAGAAAGTGTACTCCTTTCTGTCTCCATTTCGTTTTCTCCAGAGATCTATCATATCTAACTTTTCTAGTATTCTATTTACCTCTTTGACTTCTTTCTTATTTATTTTTGTGGTTTGATTTATCTAATTCTGAGAGTGCAAGGTTGAGATTTCCCACTATTATAGTTTTGCTATCTATTTCTTCTTGCAGCTCTCTTAATTTCTCTTTTAAGAATTTACATGCTACACCACTTGGTGCATATATGTTTAATATTGATATTGCTTCATTAACTATGCTACCCTTTAGCAAGATATAGTGCCCTTCCTTATCTCTTTGAATTAGATCAATTTTTGTTTTTGCTTGATCTGAGATCAGGATGACTACCCCTGCTTTTTTGACTTCACCTGAAGCATAGTAGATTTTGCTCCATTCTTTTATCTTTATTCTGCATGTATCTCCCTGCTTCAGGTGTGTTTCCTGTAAAGCAAATCACTTTTAATGAACAAACATGCAAAATTCTGTTAGTCAACATGCATTTAACAAACCTTTATTTGCCAGGCACTATGCTAAGCCCTAGGATACAAAGAAAGGCAAATGACAGTTCTGTTCTCAAGTTGCTCTCAGTCTAATGGAGGAGACAACATGCAGTCAACAATATATAAACAAGCTATATTTAGGATTGGAGATTATCGGCAGAGGGAAGTTCCTAGAATTAAGATAGATTGGGAAACTATTCCTGTAAAATAGAAGATTTTAGCTGGGATTTGAAGGAAGTCAGGAGGCGGACATGAGGAGTGAGAACATTCTAGGCACGGGGGACAAACCAGTGAAAATCCAGAGTGGAGAAATAAGAATATCCTATTGGAGAACAGTAAGGAAGTCAGAATCATTGAATCACAGGGAGAGTAAAGGGTAAGAATACTGGAAAAGTTGGAGGAAGCCCAGTTATGAATGACTACATGTCAACAGGATTTTCTGTTTGATCCTAGAGGTGATAGGGAGCCACTGGAGGTAATTGAATGGTGGTAGTGTTAGTGAGGATAGCGAAGGTGACATGATCAGCTGAATGAATGGTGGATGGACTGGAGTGGAGAGAAATTTGAGGTAGACCCACTAGAAGGCTGTTATAGCAATTCAGGTGTGTGATGATGGGGCCTCCATCAGCTCAGTGGCAATGTCAAAAGAGAAGGGGGAGGGAGAGAGTGAAGAAAGTGGTGAGAGAGGAGAGAGAGAGAATATATATATGTACATATTACATATAAACACACACACATATATTATGAAGGGAAATGATAGTATTTGATAATTGATTGGCTATTGGGGGAGATGAGAGAAATTGAGAAGTTAGAGTTGGCAGCTAGGTTGTGTGATCCTAGGTGACTTTAAGGATGGTGATGACTAAAGAAAGAGTAGGGAGGAAGCAGCTGGGGAGGAACAAAAATGAGTTCAGATTGTGACATGTTGAGTTTAATATGTTCACGGAACATCTAGTTTGAGTTGAGGAACATCTTTTGGTGGTTTCAAATGGGAATCTGGTGGTCAGAGGAGAAGTTAGGGCTGGATAAGTAGTTCTAAGAGTCATTTGTGAAGACAAGGTAGGATTGAGACATATATGAGAGAGATCAAAATCACAGTAAGGATTAGGATAGAATGTGATTTGAGGAGGAGGAAGGCCAGACTAAGAATTGGGTTAATCGAACAGGATAGTGATGAGTAGGGCATTTGAGAGATAGGAAAGGTCTGCATTTGTAGGCAAATAGGATAAAGTAGAAGCAGTCCAGTGCTCAAGGAACTATGTCAGAGGGATAATAGAAAAGAAGATAAGTGTTGATGAAGTGGGCAAGTACCTTGCAGGAACATGTAGGGAAATGTCCTGAGTGTGCTGGAGAGAATACAGGATTTACAAATTTAAAACACTTCATCCTCAATTTATTGAATCTTTTATTTCTCATAAAAGTGAGGCAAAGGAAATAATTATGATATAGTTGTGGTCTGAATGAAGTGTCCTTGACAAACTCTGTCAGGAGGAAGCATGAGTATAACTATAAGTCTCTGGAGTTGCCTGAGAAGTAGTCAATGAATTTTGAAGTCTCAAGTTGCTCTCTTTAAAGAATTTTTATTGAATAAATTAATTTTATCTTATTTTTTCTCTTTTAGAAACCTTAAAATAGCAAGTCGAGCAAATAATTCTCATATTATTTACTAAAACTTATGTTTTGATTTGCCTTTAGAGGTCATCACCTTCTCTTCAGAGGAGCTGGGTAGTATAGATTATCAGTCTTCTGGAATTGAGTTAGTCATTACTTGATCAAGTTTTCAAATTTTAGATTTTCATTGCCTCTCTTTAATAGTACCATTTTCTTATAAAAATCTTTGATCCCTCATAACAAACTTCATAGTTCTTCTGAAGAAAAACTCTCTTCTAACAATCATATTGCTTTATAGTCAGTAAATCCTAAATTCCATGTATAAGAAATTATTACATCCTTATAAACTTCCTTCAATTTCATTTTTGCACTCCAAAGAGTTCATATTTCATCAAAGAGCCGTAGCATCTTTTCTTGATTCCCTGTGGAATATAGGTATCATCTGCTCTAAGAATCTGCTCAGAAAGATCATAGCTTAATCTAAATATCAAAGAGAGTGTACATTTCTTTTAGTTTGAATTTACGAAAGATTCGAAGGGACTTACTTCTCTTCATCACTGATCATAAATTCCAAACTTCGGATGAAGGATCGAGGAACTAATACATTCTTCTGAGCAAGTTCTCCTCAATTATCTTGTATATATTTCACTTGAAAATCTCAGTAAGGGAACCAGTCACTATCTTACAAAGCAGCCATTCCATTTTTGATAGCTCTAATAATGGAAATTTTTCCTGATTAAATTTTTTTCATAGGACTTCTGTGTTTTGCCAGTCACCAAAGTATGAGTCATATACTATATTTTTTGATACATATAAGTCCTTTTCCTCTTTCTTTGATCCCTGTGGAGTATAGGGAATCTGTCCTGCGTCTAAAAGAACTCTGCCTCAAGAAAGAAATCATAGCTTTGAGTATCTAGAAAAAGGTATCGAAATGAGGAGGGTAGAGGGAGAACATGAGAACTGTTTAGTTTGGAAAGAAAAAGACAGAGAGGGACTTATATCAGATTCTATACAATCATGAGTCATAGAATTCCCAAACCTCAGAGATGGAAGGGAAATCAGAGGGCGTCTAGTACAGTTTCTTCCTGAGCAGAGGTTCTCCCTGCAATATAACTGATATATACTGTCTTCTACTTGAAGACATCTCAGGAAGGGGAACCCAGTCAGCTATCTTACAAAGCAGCCATTCCCATTTTTTTGATAGCTCTAATTAATGGAAATTTTTTCTTTACACTGAATTGAAATTTGTTTTCTATAGGACTTCTGGTGTTTTGGGTCAGTCACCAGAAGTATGATCCAGTATACTACATTGGAAAGTATTGGATTTGGTGTCGGAAGACTTGGGTTCAAATCCTTCCTCTGACTTCTTACTTGTGTAGTCTTTGGCAGGTCACCTTATCTTTTTTTTTTTTTTTTTTTTTTTTTTAATTTAATAGCCTTTTATTTACAGGATATATACATGGGTAACTTTACAGCATTAACAATTGCCAAACCTCTTGTTCCAATTTTTCACCTCTATCCCCACCCCTCCCTAATGGCAGGACTGACCAGTAGATGTTAAATATATTAAAATATAAGCTTAGATACTAATAAGTATACATGACTAAAACATTATTGTGCTGTACAAAAGAATCAGACTCTGAATTATTGTACATTTAGCTTGTGAAGGAAATAAAAAATGGGTGTGTCATAAATATAAGATTAGAATTCAATGTAATGGTTTTTAGTCATCCCCCAGAGTTCTTTTCTGGGTATAGCTGGTTCAGTTCATTACTGCTCCATTAGAAATGATTTGGTTGATCTTGTTAGCTGAGGATGGCCTGATCCATCAGAACTGGTCATCATCTAGTATTGTTGTTGAAGTATATAATGATCTCCTGATCCTGCTCATTTCACTCCGCATCAGTTGATGCAAGTCTCTCCAGGCCTTTCTGAAATCATCCTGTTGGTCATTTCTTACAGAACAGTAATATTCCATAATTTTCATATACCACAATTTATTCAGCCATTCTCCAACTGATGGACATCCATTCAGTTTCAGTTTCTAGCCACTACAAAAGGGCTGCCACAAACATTCGTGCACATACAGGTCCCTTTCCTTCTTTATAATCTCTTTGGGATATAATCCCAGTAGTAACACTGCAGGATCAAAGGGTATGCACAGTTTGATAACTTTTTGAGCATAGTTCCAAACTACTCTCCAAAATGGTTGGATTCGTTCACAACTCCACCAACAATGAATCAATGTCCCAGTTTTCCCACATCCTCAACAATCATCATTATTTTCCTGTCATTTTAGCCAATCTGACAGGTGTGGTAGTATCTTAGAGTTGTATTAATTTGCATTTCTCGATTAATAATGACTTTGGAGCATCTTTTCATATGACTAGAAATAGTTTCAATTTCTTCATCTGAGAATTGTCTGTTCATATCCTTTGACCATTTTCAATTGGAGAATGGCTTGATTTTTATAAATTAGAGTTAATTCTCTTATATTTTTGGAAATGAGGCCTTTATCAGAACCTTTGACTGTAAAAATATTTTCCAGTTTATTGCTTCCCTTCTAATCTTGTCTGCATTAGATTTGTTTGTACAAAAACTTTTCAGTTTGGTATAATCAAAATTTTTCTATTTTGTGTCAGTCAATGATTCTAGTTCTGCTTTGGTCATAAAGACCTTCCCTTCACAGGTCTGAGATGTAAACTATCCTATGTTCCTCTAATTTAGTTAATGATTTCATTCTTTATGCCTAGGTCATGAACCCATTTTGACCTTATCTTGGTATGCTTAAGTATGGATCAATGCCTAGTTTCTGCCATATTAGTTTCCAATTTTCCCAGCAATTTTATCAAACAGTAAGTTCTTATCCCAAAAGCTGGGATCTTTGGGTTTCAAAGACTAGGTTGCTATATTTGTTGACTGTTTTTATCCCTTGAACCTACTTCTATTCCACTGATCAATAATCTATTCCTTAGCCAATACCAAATAGTTTTGGTAACTGCTGCTCTATAATATAATTTTAGATCTTTGTACAGCTAAGCCACCATCATTTGATTTTTTTCATTAATTGCCTTGAAATTCTTGACCTTTTGTTTTCCATATGAACTTTGTTGTTATTTTTTCTAGGTCATTAAAATAGTTTTGGGAGTCTGATTGGTATAGCGCTAAATAAATAGATTAGTTTAGGTAATATTGTCATCTTTATTATATTTGCTCGCCCTATCCAAGAGCATTTAATATTTTTCAATTGGTTAGATCAGACTTAATTTTGTGAAAAGTGGTCTGTAATTTTGCTCATAAAGTTTCTGATTTTCCTTGGCAGATAGATTCCTAAATATTTTATATTATCAGTAGTTACTTTAAATGGAATTTCTCTTTGTAACTCTGACTGTTGGATTTGTTAGTGATATATAGAGTGCTGATGACTTATGTGGGTTTATTTTATAACCAAACTTTGCTAAAGTTGTGGATTATTTCTAATAACTTTTTAGAATCTCTGGGGTTCTGTAAGTATACCATCATGTCATCGGCAAAGGTGATAATTTGGCTTCCTCATTGCCTATTCTTATTCCTTTAATCTCTTTTCAGCTCTTATTGCTATAGCTAGCGTTTCTAATACAATATTAAATAATACTTGGTGATAGTGGGCAACCTTGTTTCACTCAGATCTTATTGGGAATGGTTGCAGTTTGTCTCCATTACATATGATGCTTACTGATGGTTTTAAATAGATGCTGATTATTTTAAGGAAAAGTCCATTTATTCCTATACTCTCAAGTGTTTTTAATAGGAATGGATGTTGGATTTTATCAAATGCTTTTTCTGCATCTATTGAGATGATCATATGGTTTTTGTTAATTTGGTTATTGACATGGCAGTTATATTGATAGTTTTCCTAATATTGAACCAGCTGCGCATTCCTGGTATAAATCCTACTTGATCATAGTGTATTATCTTGGAGATGATTTTCTGTAGTCTTTTGCTAATATCTTATTTAAGATTTTAGCATCAATATTCATTAGGATTGGTCTATAATTTTCTTTCTTGTTTTTCAGCCTACCTGGTTTAGGTATCAGTACCATGTCTGTGTCATAGAAGGAATTTGGTAGGACTCCTTCATTCCCTATTTTACCAAACATTTATATAGCATTGGCCAATTGTTCTTTAAATGTTTGGTAAAATTCACATGTAAATCCATCTGGTCCTGGGGATTTTTCTTAGGGAGTTGTTTAATTGCCTGTTCTATTTCTTTTCTGAAATGGGACTATTCAAGCAATTTACTTCCTCCTCTGTTAGTCTGGGAAGTCTATATTTTTGAGGTAGTCATCCATTTCACTTAGGTTATCAAATTTATTGGCATAAAGTTGAGCAAAATAACTCCTTATTATTTCTCTAATTTCCTCTTCCTTGGTGGAAAGTTCTCCTTTTCATTTTTAAGACTACTAATTTCATTTTCCTCCCTCCTTTTTCTAATCAGATTTACCAAAAGGCTTATCTCATTTTATTGGCTTTTTCATAGAACCAACTCTTAGTTTTTATTAATTAGTTCAATAGATTTTTACTTTCAATTTTTTAATTTCTCCTTTTAATTTTAGAATTTCAATTTAGTATTTGATTGGGGTTTTTAATTTGGTCTTTTTAGTTTTTTAGTTGCAAGCCCAATTCATTTAATCTTTTCTTTCTCTGTTTTATTCAAGTAAGCCTCTAAGGATATAAAATTCCTCTTATTACCGCTTTGCTTCATCCCACAAATTTTGGTATGATGTCTCATCATTGTCATTATCTTGAGTGAAATTATTAATTGTATCTATAATTTGCTGCTTCACCCAATCATTCTTTAAGATGAGATTGTTTAGTTTCCAATTACTTTTTGGTCTATTTCCCCCTAATTTTTTGTTGAATGTAGTTTTTATTGCATCATGATCTGAAAAGAAAGCATTTACTATTTCTGCTTTCTTGCATTTTAATTTTGAGGTCTTTATGTCCTAATATAGGTCAATTTTTGAATAGGTTCCATGAACTGCTGAGAAGAAAGTATATTCCCTCTATCTCCATTCAATTTTCTCCAAAGATCCAACATACCTAATTTTTCTAATATTCTGTTTACTTCTTTAATTTCTTTCTTATTTGTTTTGTGGTTTGATTTGTCTAATTCTGAGAGTGCAAGGTTGAGGATCTCCTACTATTACAGTTTTGTTGTCTATTTCTTCTTGCAACTCTCTTAACTTCTCCTTTAGGAAGCTGAGTGCCATACCACTTGGTGCATATATGTTTAATATTGATATTGCTTCGTTGTTTATGCTACCCTTTAGCAGGATGTAGTTTCCTTCCTTATCTCTTTTAATTAGATCAATTTTTACTTTTGCTTGATCTGAGATAAGGATGGCTACCCCTGCTTTTTGACTTCACCTGAAGCATAATAGATTTTGCTCCAGCCTTTTACCTTTACTCTATATGTATCCCCTGCTTTAAATGTGTTTCTTGTAAACAACATATTGTAGGGTTCTGACTTTGATCCAGTCTGCTATCTGCCTCCTCTTTATGGGGGAGTTCATCCCATTCACATTTAAGTTAGAATTACTAAATCTGTATTTCCTGCCATCCTAATAACCCCAGATTGTGCTTTACTTATTCTTGCCTCCCCCAACCCTCTTTCCCTTTTTAAACTTATGTACCCCTCTTGTATCACGATACTATCCTCTTTATAATCCCTCCCTCCCCCTGGTCTTTCCCCTTCCTTCCTTATTACTCTTTTCTTTTCCTTTTCCTCTCCCCGTTTTTAATGAGGCGAGAGAATTTTCTCTAAAACAAATGTCAATTATTTTTCCTTTGAGCCAACTCTGATGAGAGTAAGATTCACAATGTTCCTCCCTCTCTAAATTCCCTCAGATATGATAAGTTTCCTAGCCTCTTTGTGGGATGTGGTTTCCCTCTTTTTATCCCTCCTTCCCACCTTATTCTGCCATCATCCCTTTTCCATATCTACTTCCTTTTTATGTTATATCAGTACTATCAAATTTTCATGTATTTTTTTGTATATCCACAACAGAAATACACTTCTCAAGAGTTATTTTTACCTTTTTCTGCATCTCTTGAGTTCTATTCTTGGAGATCAAATTTTTTGTTTAATTCTGGTTTTTTCTTCAGAAACAAATGGAATTCATTTGTTTCATTAAATGTCCATCTTCTTCCCTGGAAGAAAATGCTCAGCTTAGCTGGGTAGTTTATTCTTGGCTGCATCCCAAGTTCTTGTGCCTTTCGGAATATCATATTCCAGGCCCTTCTTTCCTTTAATGTAGAGGCAGCCAGATCCTGGGTGATCCTTATTGTGGCACCTCGGTATTTAAATGGTTTTTTTTTGGCTGCTTGTAAAATTTTTTCCTTTATCTGATAGTTCTGAAATTTTGCCACAATATTCCTTGGTGTTTTTATTTTAGGGTTTCTTTCAGAAGGTGTTCGATGAATTCTTTCAATGCCTATTTTACCTTCTGATTCTATTACATCTGGCAGTTCTCTTTGATGATTTCTTGTAAAATAGTATCTAGGCTTTTTTTCCATCATAGTTTTCGGAAAGTCCAATAATCCTCAGATTATCTCTCTAGATCTATTTTCCAAGTCTGTCATTAGCAAGTAGATAATTCATGGTTTTTCAGTTTGTCATTTTTTTTGGTTTTGCTTGACTGATTCTTGCTGTCTCAATGCATCATTAGTTTCAATTGTTCAGTTCTAATTTTAAAGAATTATTTTCTTCATTAGCTTTTTTACTTCTTTCTGTATATGTCAATTGAGTTTTTGAATGTATTGTTTTGGTCTGTGGAATTTTTTTCCATTTCACTAATTTTTTTTTAGTGAATTATTTTTCTTTTCAATTCACGATCCTACTTTCTTGCGTGTTCTTTGTCTTTTCCAATTCCACGGATCCTACTTTCTAGTGAATTCTTTATTTTTCAATTCACAATTCTTACTTTCCTGTGATTTTTTTATTTTTTCCAATTCACCAATTTGCACTTCCTGGGAATTTTTTAACTTTTCCAATTCGTATTTCAGGAAGTTGTTGCTCTCTTGTAAGGCTTCTCTTTCCTTTCCCCATTTATCTTCTAACTCTCTTTTGAGACTTTTAATGGTCTCTTCTATGAGAGCATTATGTAAAGGAGGACAGTCTGATGCATTTTTGCTGTTTGAGGTCTCTTCAGGTTTGCTGACCTGCTCTTTTTCTGCATAGAAGCTGTCGATTGTTCTTTTCATCTTTTTATTCATGTTTTAAAGCCTTTAGGGTAGGTCTCCTAGGCAAGGGGTTACCAGCTTCCTCTGCAGAGCAGGGGAAAGATTTAAACGATTTCCTGGCTCCCAGGTATGGGAGTGCTCTGGGTGAGAGTTTTCCTTCCCCAACAGGAAGTGGATTCAGCACTGGCCGAGCTATCAAACGGCTTAGTAGGGCTGAGTGGATTATCGATTGCCCTAGGCTAGAGACTAAGTGGTGAAAGTGTCACTGCCCCAGGCCGGAGCCTCTTGTGGGACTGTGAGTATTAGCAGCTGAGCGCAGACCGCAGACCGCCCGGAACTCTGCCCCAGTGTCTCTGCCCAATGCAAATCGGCCCTGGAAAAGCTCTATGGCCCCAAGCCGAGCTCCCCCCTGTGCAGATTGGAGGCTAACCCGGGCTGCGTCCTCCTGCCGTGCAGGATCACAACTGCCCCAAGGAAAAGCCCTTACTGCGGGTTGGGGCTGCGCGCTTGTGCTGAGATCTGTGCTTTCACCCTCGGTTTGAGACTCTCCTCGGAACCTAATTTCTCTCCCCGTCTGCGCCGATCTCCCCTGGCCCCGTAACCAACCTTTTTTGGCGAGACTGCAGATTTTCTTTGGCAGGTGAGTTGTTCTACTTCTTATCTTTCCGAATTGTAGCAGTCAAGACTATTTTTGAGGCTCGATATAATATTGGTAACGAGGGTAAGAGAAGAGCTTAGAAAGTCGCGTGTGTCTTCTCCGCCATCTTGGCTCCGCCCCCACCTTATCTTTTTCATCCTCAATTTCTTCATTTGTAAAATGGGGAGGCTGAACTAGATGACAACCTAGGTCACTTCTAGTTCTAGATCTTGGCTTTTATATTTGGGCAAATCATTTCATCTGTTTCAACCTTAGTTTCCTCATCTGTAAAATGAGAGGACTAGATAATAAGATGGCAGGAAATACAGAATTTTAACTGTAAATGTGAATGGGATGAACTCTCCCATAAAGCGGAGGCAGATAACAGACTGGATCAACAGCCAGAATCCTACAATATGATGTTTACAGGAAACACATTTAAAGCATGGTGATACATACAGAGTAAAAGTAAAAAGCTGGAGCAGAATCTATTATGCTTCAGGTGAAGTAAAAAAAGCAGGGGTAGCCATACTGATCTCAGATCAAGCAAAAGCAAAAATTGATCTAATTAAAAGAGATAAGGAAGGAAACTATATCTTGCTAAAGGGTAGCATAGACAACGAAGCAATATCAATACTAAACATATATGCATCCAACTTCCTAAAGAAGAAGTTAAGAGGGTTGCAAGAAGAAATAGACAGCAAAATTATAATAGAAGGAGATCTCAACCTTGCACTCTCAGAACTAGATAAATCAAATCACAAAATAAATAAGAAAGAAGTTAAAGATTAAAATTAAAATTAGAAAAAGGTATGATAGATCTTTGGAGAAAGCTAAATGAAGACAGAAAGGAGTACGCTTTCTTCTTGGCAGTTCATGAAACCTATACAAAAATTGACCATATATTAGGACATAAAGACATCAAAATTAAATGCAGAAAGGCAGAAATAGTAAATTCATTCTTTTCAAATCATGATGCAATAAAAACTACATTCAACAAAAAGCTAGGTGAAAATAGACCAAAAAGTAATTGGAAACTAAATAATCTCATCCTAAAGAATGGTTGGGTGAAACAGCAAATCATAGACACAATTAATAATTTCACCCAAGAGAATGACAACAATGAAACATCATACCAAAATTTGTGGGATGCAGCCAATGTGGTAATAAGGGGAAATTTTATATCTCTAGAGGCTTACTTGAATAAAATATATAGAGAGAAGATCAATGAGTTGGGCTTGCAACTTAAAAAGCTATAAAAAGAGCAAATTAAAACTCCCAATCAAATACTAACTTGAAATTCTAAAATTAAAAGGAGAAATTAATAAAATTGAAAGTAAAAAACTATTGAACAAGACCTAACTTAGTTTCAATTGATCAAGGATGGACAGAAGCAGCTACACCCAAAGAAAGAACACTAGGAAATGAATGTAAACTGCTTGCATTTTTGTTCTTCTTCCCAGGTTATTTATACCTTCTAAATCCAATTCTCCCTGAGCAACAAGAAAACTGTTCAGTTCTGCACGCATAGATTGTATCCAAGATCTACTATAATCTATTTAACATGTATAGGACTGCTTGCTATCTTTGGGGAGAGGGTGGAGGGAGGGAGGGGAAAAATCGGAACAGAAGTGAGTGCAAGGGATAATGTTGTAAAAAATTACCCTGGCATAGGTTCTGTCAATAAAAAGTTATTTAATTAAAAAAATAAAATAAAATAAACTGGAAAAAAAGAAAAAAAACTATTGAATTAATAAATAAAACTAAGAGTTGCTTTTATGAAAACCCCAACAAAATAGATAAACCTTTGGTAAATTTGATTAGAAAAAAGAAAGAGGAAAATCAAATTGTTAGTCTTAAAAATGAAAAGGGAGAACTTTCCATCAATGAAGAAGAAATTAGAGTAATAATTAAGAGTTACTTTGCCCAACATTATGCCAATAAATTTGATAACCTAAGTGAAATGGATGACTACCTTCAAAAATAGAGGCTGCCCAGATTAACAGAGGAGGAAGTAAATTGCTTAAATAGTCCCATTTTAGAAAAAGAAATAGAACATGCTATTAATCAACTCCCTAAGAAAAAATCCCCAGGACATGGATTTACATGTGAATTCTATCAAACATTTAAAGAACAGTTAACTCCAATGGTATATAAACTATTTGAAAAAATATGGACTGAAGGAGTCCCACCAAATTCCTTTTATGACACAGACGTGGTACTGATACCTAAACCAGGTAGGCTGAAAACAGAGAAAGAAAATTATAGACAAATCTCCCTAATGAATATTGATGCAAAAATCTTAAATAAAATATTGGCAAAAAGATTATAGAAAATCATCCCCAGGATAATACACTATGACCAATTAGGATTTATACCAGAAATGCAGGGCTGGTTTAATATTAGGAAAACTATTAGCATAATTGACTATATCAATAAGCAAATAACCAAAAAACCATATGATCATCTCAGTAGATGCAGAAAAAGCATTTGATAAAATCCAACACCCATTCCTATTAAAAACATTAGAGAGTATAAGAATAAATGGACTTTTCCTTAAAATAGTCAGGAGCATCTATTTAAAACCATCAGCAAACATCATATGTAATGGGGAAAAACTGGAACCTTTTCCAGTAAGATCAGGAGTGAAACAAGGTTGCTCACTCTCACCATTATTATTTGATATTGTATTAGAAATGCTAGCCTCAGCAATAAGAGTCGAGAAAGAGATTAAAGGAATTAGAGTAGGTAATGAGGAAACCAAATTATTACTTTTTGCAGATGATATCATGGTATACCTGGAGAACCTCAGAGATTCTACTAAAAAGCTCTTAGGAATAATCTACAACTTTAGCAAAATTGCAGGACACAAAATAAATCCACATAAATCATCAGAATTCTTATATATCACTAACAAAATCCAACAGTCAGAGTTACAAAGAGAAATTCCATTTAAAGTAACTGCCGATAGTATAAAATAATTAGGAATCTATCTGCCAAGGGAAAGTCAGGAATTATATGAGCAAAATATAAAACACTTTCCACACAAATAAAATCAGATCTAATCAATTGGAAAAATATTAAGTGCTCTTGGATAGGTTGAGCAAATATAATAAAGATGACAAAACTATCTAAATTAATCTATTTAATTAGTGCTATACTAGTCAGACTCCCAAAAAAACTGTTTTAATGACCTAGAAAAAATAAGAACAAAATTCATCTGGAAGAACAAAAGGTCAAGACTTTCAAGGGAATTAATGAAAAAAAAAATGAAATGAAGGTGGCCTAGCTGTACCAGATCTAAAACCATATTATAAAGCAGTAGTCACCAAAACCATTTGGTACTGACTAAGAAATAGACTAGTTGATCAGTGGAATAGGTTAGGTTTACAGGACAAAATAGTCAATAACTTTAATAATCCAGTGCTTGATAAACCCAAAGACCTCAGCTTTTGGGATAAGAATTCACTGTTTGACAAAATCTGCTGGGAAAATTGGAAATTAATATGGCAGAAACTAGGCATACCACCCTTAACACCATACACCAAGATGAGGTCAAAATCGGTTCATGATCTAGTCATAAAGAATGAGATTATAAATAAATTAGAAGAACATACATAGTTTACCTATCCAGACCTATGGAGGAGGAAGGAATTTGTGACCAACGAAGAACTAGAGATCTTTATTGATCACAAAATAGAAAATTTTGATTATGTCAAATTAAAAAGCATTTGTATAAACAAAACTAATGCAGACAAGATTAGAAGGGAAGCAATAAACTGGGAAAACATTTTTATAGTCAAAGGTTCTGATAAAGACCTCATTTCCAAAATATATAGAGAATTGACTCTAATTTATAAGGATTCAAGCAAGCCATTCTCTAATTGATAAATGATCAACGTCTATGAACAGACAATTTTAGGATGAAGAAATAGAAACTATTTCTAGTCATATGAAAAGATGCTCCAAATCATTATTAATCAGAAAAATGCAAATTAGGACATGTGACATGGCTCAGATTGGCTAGGATGACAGGAAAAGATAACGCTGAATAATGAACAAGTTCACTATATTTATGTTGAAGTAATCATCTTCTTCATCACTGAATGTTGGAGGGGATATGGGAAAACTGGGATCCTGATGCATTGTTGGTAGAATTGTGAATGCATCCAATCATTCTGGAGAGCAATTAGAACTATGCTCAAAAAGTTATCAAACTGTGCACACCCTTTGATCCAGCAGTGTTACTACTGGGCTTATATCCCAAAGAGATACTAAAGAAGGGCAAGGGACCTGTATGTGCCAAAATGTTTGTGGCAGCTTTTTGTGGTGGCCAGAAACTGGAAATTGAATGGATGCTCATCAGTTGGAAAATGGTTGAATAAATTATGGTATATGAATGTTATGGAATATTATTGTTCTGTAAGAAATGATCAGCAGGATGATTTCAGAAAGGCCTGGAGAGACTTACAGGACCTGCTGCTGAGTGAAATGAGCAGGACCCGGAGATCATTATATAGTTCAAATATATATTGAACTATATTGACTATATGATGATCAATTCTGATGGACATGGCCCTCTTCAACAATGAGATGAACCAAATCAGTTCCAGTTGTTCAATAATGAAGAGAACCAGCTACACCCAGTGAAAGAACTATGGGAAATGAGTGTGAACCACAACATAGCATTTCCACTCCCTCTGTTTTTGTCCACTTGCATTTTTGATTTCTCTCTCAGGTTATTTTTACCTTATTTCTAAGTCCAATTTTTCTTGTGCAGCAAATAACTGTATGGAAATATATACACATATTGTATTTAACATATACTTTAACATATTTAAAATGTATTGATCTACCTGCCATCTAGGGGAGGGGGTGGGGGGAAGGAAGGGAAAAGTTGGAACAGAAGGTTTTGCAAGGGTCAATGCTGAAAAATTACCCATGCCCATATCTTGTAAATAAAAAGGTACAATTAAAAAAATGAGAGGACTAGACTGGATAGACTCTGAGATACTTTCTGTGCTAGGGTCCTACACTTTTATGTAGGATCTTAAGCAAATCATTTTTCTTCCTTGGGACTTTTAACTTCCTCCTTGGTAAAATAAGATAGCCTTTGAGGTCTCTTTGAACTCTAAATTTGTAATCGTATGTGGTCTTTTTGGGATTCCTCAGTTACCTTCCACTCTCTGTATGAATGACTTTGGAGAAGTCCTTTTGCCTTCCTGGGCCCCATTTTATTCCTTCATAAAATGAGGGAGTTAGACTAGATGATTTCTTAGCTCCTTTTCAGTTATAAGTCTGATTCTATGACTACTGGGCAGCAATTTCCAAATTGTAATGAAGGAAAGAACTAATGAGCATACATCATCATCCATTTTTGGAGCTATAGTAGGAGTTCTGCCAATAGTGCAGGATTGGGCAAGTCCTGATCCTGGTATAAAGTTCTAATGTCAAAAACTGAATTGGTAAATATGAACAAACAAAATAACCCTTCCATGGAAAAGGCTATCTGCAGCCAGAGAAAGAGCTATGGAGACTGAATGTGGAACGAAGTATGTTATTTTCATTTTTTTCTTTTGTTTTGTTTTTTCTTTCTCATGGTTTCCCTCTTTTGTTTTGATTTTTCTTTTACAACATGACTAATATGGAAATATGTTAAAATGATTGTACATGTATAACATATCAGATTGCTTGCTGTCTTGGGGAGGAGAGGGAAGGAAAGGAGGAGAAGAAAATTGCAACTCAAAATCTTAAAAAATGTGAATGCTGAAAATTATCTTTACATGTAATTGGAAAAAGTAAAATACTGTTAAGTGGAAAAAATTCCAAAAAAACCAAAATAACTCTTCCTTCAATGAAGAATTACTATATATCAAAAGAACCTTAAGATAAATCACAGAGCAAGAAAATGATCCTCAAATGATGACAAGTAAAACAGCAAGAAAAGAATGAATTGGCCACAAGAACTCCAAGAATATGTAGAAATGAAAGAAGAATGCAAACAAGAGATTAAAAATTAAATTAGAACACTGAAAATACAAAACTCGGAGCAAAAAGTAGACAATCTTATTATAGCAGTCAATACCTTGAATAACAGAATGTAGGAAACAGAACTCAGTGATTCAGCGAGGCAACAAAGATTATTAGAACCAAGCTGAAAGACTGAAGAAATTTGAAGAGTAAGTGAGCTATCTACTATCAAAAACAACTGACCTGGAAAATAGGAGAGATCATTTCAGAATTTTGGTTTCTCTGAATACCATGGCCAAACAAAAAACCCTGGTACCATATTTTTTTTAATTATAGCTTTTTATTTCCAAAATATATATATACATGGATAATTTGAAATTCACCCCTATAAAACCCTATGTTATAATTTTTCCCTCCCTTCCCTCCACCCCCTCCCCCACTTGGCAAGTGATTCAATATATGTTGAGTGTGTACAATTCCTCTATACATATTTCCACAAATATCATGCTGCACAAGAAAAATCAGATCAGAAAGGGGAAAAAAAGAGAGAGAAAACAAAACTCAAGCAAACAACAACAAAGAGTTGTAGTCCACATTCAGTTCCCACTGTCCTCTCTCTGGGTGCAGATGCTCTATCACAAAACCATTGGAACTGGTCTGAATCACCTCATTGTTGATGAGAATCCATCAAAATTGATCATCGTATCATCTTGCTGTTGCTTGGTTCTGCTCATTTCACTTAGCATCAGTTCATGAAAGTCTCCCCAGGCTTCTCTGAAATCAACCTGCTGATTGTTTCTTATAGAACAATAATATTCCATAACATTCATATACCATAACTTGTTCAGCCATTCTCCAATTGATAGGCATTCATTCAAATTCCAGTTTCTAGTCACTACAAAAAGGGCTACCATGAATATTTTTGCGCATGTGGGTCCCTTCCCCTCCTTTATGATCTCTTTAGGATACGAGCCCAGTAGAAACACTGCTGGATCAAAGGTATGCACAGTTTGATAGTCCTTTGGACATAGTTCCAAATTGCTCTCCAGAATGGTTGAATCAGTTTACAACTCCAACAACAATGTATTAGTATGTCAGTTTTCCCATACACCCTCCCAACATTGGTCATTATCTTTGCTTGCCATTTTAGCCATTCTGAGAAGCGTTTAGTGGTACCTTAGAGTTTCTAAATTTGCATTTCTCTGATCAATAATGATTTAGAGCACCTTTTCATATGACTAGAAATGGTTTTAATTTCTCCATCTCGAAATTGCCTGTTCATATCCTTTGACTATTCCTGATACTATATTTCAAGAAATCATTACAAAAAAACTGTCCTGAATGGTTAGAGCCAGAGGGTAAAGTGAAAATAGAAAGCATTTATTGATTACTTCTGAAGCAGCATAAGTAGTTTTAAAAAGGTTTAGCTAAATACATGGATGAAAGAACTATTATAGAACAAAGGCAAGTATGATGTTTGGGAAACAGTCCTTGCCTTGGAGGTTGATAAGTTTTTCCATCAATCAGAAAAAGTATCATAAGCTAGTAATTGACCAGCAGACTGATCTAATGAGTATTTCTGATTCTAACTCCAGTTCCTTATGGTCTAACTGAAATCCATTCTCTTCCACCGACTAGATTACAAATTCTGTGAAAATGAGGACTGTGTCATAAGACCATAGATTTAGAGCTGGAAGGAATCTTAGAGCTGTCTAGTTCAAGGCTTCTTGAGCTTTTTCTACTCGCAATCCCTTTTTACCTCAGAAATTTTTGTGACCCCAGATATATAGGTATATAAAATAGGTATACAAATCAAACATTTACTGATAATAAATTATAATTTTGAAACTCCCACTCATTCATAGACCCTATATGGCACTGGGAACCACAATTTAAGAAGCTGGGGTCTAGTCAAACCTCCTCATTTTATGGAAGAAGAAAATGTGTCCTATGAAGGTGAAATGAATTACCTGAGGTTACACAGGCAATAAGTGGGAGAGAAATGAGGCTATATATGGCACTCTTTAAAATGTGCTTGCATTGAAATATTCCTCCCCTCCATCTTCTGCAAACTACAGTACATGCTTAGCTCGTAGTAGGCAAATTCTTTTCTTGTCCTCAACAGTATTTTATTTTGCCAGATACACATAAAGACAGTTTTCAACATTCATTTCTGTGATACTTGGTGTTCCAAAATTTTTATCCTCCCTCCCTTACCTTCCCCTCGCCAAGACAGCAAGCAATCCAAGATTGGTTAAATATGTGCAGTCATTTTAAACATATTTACATATTTGTCATGTTGTGCAAGAAAAATTAGACCAGAAGGGAAAAAAACACGAGAAAGAAAAAGCAAGCAAACAAAAAAGATGAAAATACTATGCTTTGATCCACATTCTGTCTCCTTAATTCTCTCTCTAGATGCAGAAGGCTCTTTCCATCCCAAGTGTCTTGGAAATTACCTTGAATCATCTCATTGTTGAGAAGATCCAAGTCCATTACATTTGATCATCACCTAATCTTGTTGCAGTGTACATGTTCTCTTGGTTCTGTTCCCTTCACTTAGTATCAGTTCATGTGAGTCTTTGCAGACTTTTCTGAAATTAGCCTGCTGATATTACCTTTCTTATAAAACAGTAATATTTCATTACCTTCATATATTATAACTTAGACAACCATTCCCCAACTGATGGGCATTACTCAATTTCCGGTTGCTTGCCACTACAAAACGAGCTGCTACAAACATGTGTGTCTTTCCCTTTTTATGATCTCTTTGGGATATAGACCTGTTGGAATCTTTACAAAGTGTTAAGACATTGGAGTTAATAGTGACAATAATTATCTAATTTGGCATGGTTCAATATGATTGATTTGATCTTAGAAAGAGATATTTTGGGCCAGAACTTGAAACAAGGTACTAAGTACAACTGATGGAAACGGTGCTTGTGTTCACACCTTTAGAGAGCTCATAAGTATCTAAGTACTCAATGAAGTTCACATGTTTGGGAGAATTCAGGGTTTAGAAAGAGAAATCTGAATTCATACCTCCCTTAGGGCCAGAGAGCATGCTGGGAGATATTCCACAATCCCACTCTCGGAGAAGTAGCATAAATACAGCTCCAATAAGCCACTCGAGAGAGTTTCTTGAGAGAGTTTTTTCTTGGGAACATTCCCAGGAGTCAGAAAGGAGCACTCTGCAAGAAAGCCTACAAGCCTTATCTTTGAGGAAAGAGAGATTCATTGTATCTTCTACCTTGGTGCTGGCTGGAGTTGGAAGGACAAATCTTTGGATTTGGAGACATTCGGGTGGAGGCTCTTAGAACCAAGCAGAGAGATAGGCCTCTGGGCTAACTGGGCTATATTGAAGGACACAATAAAAGATCTGAACTCTTTTATCACCTGGCTGTGTTTTGGAAAAAGAACACCACATTTTAAAGAACAAAAACACCAACATTTACATAGACCCAGTAATGAGATTGCTGAATCAAAGGATATTCACAGTTTTATAGTAGTAGATAAATTCTTGTTGATATGGTCATGACTCCTTTTGGTATTTTCTTTAGTGGAGAGACAGAAAGAGTTAGTTATCATCCACTCTGTGTAGTTACTTTCCAACATATTTGATTTTTTTAAAAATTGAAACTTTTTATTTTCAAAACATAAGCAAGGATAATTTTTCAACATTGACCCTTGTAAAACCTTGTCTTCCAATTTCCCCCCTTTACCCCACTCCTTGCCCTAGATGGTAAGTAATCCAATATATGTTAAGCATGGTAAAAATATATCCAATATAGACATACATATTTATATAATTATCTTGCTGCACAAGAAAAATCAGATCAAAAAGGAAAAAATGAGAAAGAAAATAAAATTCAAGCAAACAACAACAAAAGAAGTGAAAATACTATGTTGTGATCCACACTCAGTCCCCACAGTCCTCCCTCTGGGTGTAGATGGCTCACTTCATCACTGTACAATTGTGATTGGCCTCAGTCATCTCATTGTTAAAGAGAACCACGCCCATCAGAATTGATCATCATATAATCTTGTTGCCATGTACAATGATCTCCTGGTTCTGCTCATTTCACTTAGTATTAGTTCATGTAAGTCTCTCCAGGCCTCTCTGAAATCTTTACAACATATTTGAGTACTATAAGTCTATCATACCACAAAATGTCTTAGTCATAACTAATGATCAGGTCACAGAATCTCAGCATTAGAAGGGACTTCATCAGGCATTTGCTCCAGCCCCTATCTGAACAGGAAGCCATGACAAATTATCATTCAGCCTTTGCTTGAATATCTCTAGTAATGGGGAATTCTATAACTCTTGAGGAAACCTAGGTGTTTTTTTGACAGTTGTAATTATTAAAATGTTTATTCTTATATTTAGCAGACATTGGCTTCTCTGTAACTTCCAACTATTGCTCCTGGTTGACCCCTTATGGCCAAGGAGAACAAGTCTGATAATCCGTTCTCCACTTGTCAGCCTTTCATGTACAGTACTAGAAGTCTCACATCTTCTTGTTGTTGTTCAGCCATTCACTCACGTCTGACTCTTTGTGACCACACAGACCATATCTCATCAGGACCTTCTGTCTTCCACTATCTCTGCAAGTCTGTCCAAGTTCATTATTTCCATGACACTGTCTTCCTCTTTGCTTTTCAATCTTTCTCAACTCAGGACCTTTACTAATGAGTCCTATCTTCTCATCATATGACTACAGTGTTTAAGCTTCAACTTTAGTTTTTGACCTTTCAGTGAATAGATTGAATTAATTTCTTTAAGTCAATACTTAAATACTGATTTCAGCTCCTTGCTGTCCAAGGAACTCTCGTCTTTTCCAGCACCACAATTCTAAAGTGTTGATTCCATGGGGCTCAGCTATAGTCCAACTCTTAGAATCCTACATTGCTACTGGAAAAACCATAATTTTGACTGTCACATCTACCTTAAGTTAAAGATACCCAGTTCCTTCTTCTATTCCTCAAATCACTCAGCTTCAAGTCCACTCTTCATTTTAGTCAACTCCTCCTGAATGTACATCGGCCTGTCAATGTCAATGTAGCAACCAGAACACAATACTCCAGCTGAACAGTCTGATTAAGGCAGAAGAGACCAGAACCATTACCTCCTTGATCATGGACACTAGGCTTCTAGTGGTTAATTTGCTTGAGATTACACAGTGAGGTAGTAGCAGACAAGGGACAAAAATTTTGAACTACTTTATTCCATTTTTTTTTTTTTTTGAGATAGAAAGGCCTAGTGGAAAAAGAGCCTGCAACTGGGGCTACAGGCAGAGAGGGCTTGGGTTATAAACTAGCTTGGCTACTTGCCAACTTCAGTCAAATTATTTAACTTCTTTGGGCCTCAGTTTGTATGTCTGTAAAATTAGGCTACAGTATTGGATGATATCTAAGATCTTTTCTAGCTTAGACATTCTGTGAGTCCTATGCTTTCCATTAAGATTTTGGCCTTGAACTACCCTTTCCTCTCTTATCTTTCTTTCCCCCTCATTAGTACTATTTCCTTTTTTCATTCCCATGGGAAAACTGGATGCAAATAACTGGTTTTCAGCACTTTCTTGAGAGCCAAAAAGGAATATGGAAAAAATAGCGAGAGAATGCCCTTCTAGGACCATTGGCTTCCGTGGAATTAGTAGTGCTAGAGAGACCTTGGCATTCTGAACCAGGGACTCTGGTGACTTCAGCACCTGTCAGTTAAATAAGTTGTCACTTTGAAATCTCCTAAAAGCTGTTTGACAATTAAATTAGGAAATGAAGCATTTTATTGACATCTATGGAGTGATTGGCTTTCAAAGAGCCCTGGATCTGCATTTGGCCTATAAAAGCAGCAGCGGGCTGTTCTCTCCCTTAAAAATGTACCTTTTAATAATC
Organism: Sarcophilus harrisii; assembly: GCF_902635505.1. Lineage (NCBI taxonomy): Eukaryota > Metazoa > Chordata > Mammalia > Dasyuromorphia > Dasyuridae > Sarcophilus > Sarcophilus harrisii. The sequence continues at coordinate 29,512,679 of NC_045432.1, forward strand.
ATTTAAGTTTGAGGATACATAATTACCAAACAGTATTAGTGCCTGTAAATCCCTTACTTCTGTTGCCTGCCTTCTGCTCCATCTCCAATTAGAGTGGACAATGCTAAATGGTAAGTGCTGGGGAGTGGGGAAATGACCATTCCCTCATTTTAAATGCTTTGGTTCTAAAGAAACACTCTCAGTTGCACAACTGTGATCTCCACCACCTCTAGCTAAGGACTAAAAACTGTCACTGTCCATATATCTTTTAGCAGGACTCTGTCACTACTGTTGTGCTGATAGCCCAAATGCCTATGGAAACTGGGAAAGTCCCTTTCTTTCCTTTCTTTTCCTATGTATTCTGCTTCTTATTTGTACATAGTTGTTGGCATATTGGGAGAACTGGACTGATTTCACTTTGCTTTGTATGCCGTAACATAGTGCCTGACACATTTATTATTGTTCTTGTTGTTCAGCCATTCAATCATGTCCAATTCTTTGTGATCTCACAGACCATAGCACACCAGGCCCTTCTGTTCTCCACTATGTCCCAGAGTCTGTCCAAGCTACTTGACACTATCCATCTCATCCTCTGTTGTCCCCTTCTCCTTTTGCCGTCAATCTTTCCCAACATCAGGGCCTTTTCCAGTGAGTCTTGTATTCTTATTATGTGGACAAAGTACTTAAGTGTCAGCTTTGGTATTTTATCTTCCAAAGAATAGTCTGAATTAATTTAACTCCTGACTGATTTGATCTCCTTGCTATCCAAAGGACTCTCAAAAGTTTTCTCTAGCACCACAATTCAAAAGTGTTGATTCTATAGGGTTCAGCTTTCATTAGTCCAACTCTCACAGCTATACTTTACTACTGGCAAAAACTATAGTTTTAACCATACAAAACTCTGTCCACACGGTGATATCTGTTTTTTTAGTACTCTCTCCACATTTGTCATAGCTTTCCTTCCAATAAACATGGCTAATTTCATGGCTGCAGTCACCATTTACAATGAGCTCTCATCCCAAGAAGATAAAATCTGATAATGCTTCCATTTTTTCTCCCTTTTTTCCAGGAAATGATGAGACCAGTTGCCATGATCTTAGTTTTTGAATGGTAAGCTTCAACCAGATTTTACATTCTCTCTTTTATCTTTATCTAGAGTCTTCTTAATTCTTTGTCACTTTCTGCCATCAGAGATGGTTGATATTTCTTCTAGTCTTTATTCTGGCTTTTGATTTGTCCAGCCCAACATTTCACATTATGTACTCTGCATATGTTATATAAGGTGACAATATACAGCTTGTACACCTTTCCCAATCTTAAACCAATTGGTTGTTGTTCCACATTTAGTTCTAATTGTTGTTTCTTGACCCGCATAGAAGTTCCTTGGAAAAAGGTGGAACAAAAGGATTTGCGACTGTCAATGCTGAAAAATTACCTATGCATATATCTTGTAAATAAAAAGCTATAATAATAATAAAAAAAAGAAAGTTTCAGGTAGAACTTAAATACCTAAAAAGAAAAACAATATGTACTTAATAGGAAGCTTTTGTTTAGCTTTTTATCTCTTCCATGTATATAGAAGTGCCCATTTTATTTGATGTTAAGTTCAAAATAACTATAACTTGAATGATGATGATGATAAGATTGATAAGATATTGATAAGATAAGATAAGATAAGATGATAAGATATTAGCTACAAATCTAATGGTCTTTTTTTCTCTGTCTTCAGTGTCAGTTTTTTGACAGTGCTCTAATGAGTCTCTCCTTCTCTTGGATACCTTTTCCTCTTTTGGCATTCATGACACTGCTTGCTCTCTCTTTTGGGGCTCATCCTTTCTTAGCCTCTTTTGGTGGATTATATCTATCTCCTCAGTGTCCCCCGGGGCTCTGTCCTGGGTTCTGCTCCTCTTTAGGAGAGGTCTATAGGTCTGCAAATCCCAAATCTGTATAGCCAACCCTAGTTTTTCTGTTGAACTTCACAAGTTACAATGTTTTAAGGCCTACAAAGCAAGTACTTTATATACATTCTCATTTGATCCTTTTAACAGTCTTGCCAGCTAAGTGCTATTATTAGTTTTACATTATAGATGAGGAAACTGAGTCTTGGAGAGGGTAAGTGATTTGTCCGCAATTACACTGATAGTATTTGAGGTAGGCTTTGAACCTAGTTAGGGCTTTGTGACTCCAAGTCAAACGCTCTCTTTTATATTTGATTTGGTTTATAATCAAGTTATGCTTTGAAATATTGTTACCTTGGACATGATATTTAATTTCTAAGTTGTGACCCTACATGGGGTTTTGTAACTGAATGTAGGGGGTTGTGAAATTATGATTTGTTATCAGTAAATGTTTGATTCGTATCCTATCTTATATATCCAGGGTCACCTAAAAATTTCTCAGGCAAAAAGTGGTCATGAGTGGAAAAAGTTTAAGAAGCTCTGCTCTAGGCAACTCAGGTTACATAAATTGCAGATATAGCCTAGGATTACACTGTTGAGATTTAGAGTGAATTTTCAGGAATATCAATGAAATCATTGGTCCATTTCTTATTCCATAATATTTATAACAGAGTATGGAGTTGTATTTGTATTGAGGGGAAGGATTAGTCTGGGTTTCTGACTTAACAAAGAGGAAGGGAGAAAGTGTTGGTCAATCCCCAGAGTAGTTTGTGCGGTTTTTTTTTTTTTTAATCATGGCTTGCTAACTAAGAACAGAGAGCTTAATTTATGATTTTAAGACTCAGTAATGAAATAGGGTAGGAGGAGATACTACTTGATCTTGATCCTTCTTTAGCTTTGGCTTCTCCTTCCTGTTGCTGGTTGCCACTTCCAGCAGAGGGCAGAGATGGGAGGATGTCAGAGGGTGAGACACACCCATCTCAACCTCTACTTTTCCCTGACCTATTTTCATTATTTCTTCTTTAATTAGCAGGGTTTTCTTTGGTAATCCATGAAGGCAAGTTTTGGCCCCCAGAAGTCTACCTCCTTCTCTCAGGCTCTTCTCTCTCAGATCTTCTCAGGTTCCTGAGGGCTTCCCACTTGATCCTTGCATTATAGTTAAAGCACTGACTTTTCCTTTCTTTTCTTTTTAAAAAAAAAAAATTTTTTTTTGACTTTTCCTTTCTTAAAATGCAAAGGAAACATTTAAATCAGCTTAATTGATTTATCTGCTGGATTATATTGTCACCTTGCAGGGTCCTGGGATGGAATTTAAAAATTTTAAGGTGAACTGAGCAGAGAGTGAGGAGGCAGGTGGGGCAATAGATAGAATAGTGGGCCTGGAGTCCCATTTGGGAAAACCCAAGTTCAGATTTAGCTTCATTCAGTTTTACTAGCTCTGTGACCTTGGGCAAGTCATTTCACCTCTGTTTGCTTCAGTCCACTAGGGAAGGAAATGAGAAACCATTCCAGGATTTTTGCCAAGAAAATCCCATAACCTAAAATTGACACGCTATGGTTTGTGGAGTTCCCAATCAGAGATGACTGAACAACGACCACCGCAAAACGGATGGTGAAGTTCAAAACATGAGGTATGGTCTGAAGAGGAGAGACCCAAGCGGGGAGAGGTCACCAAGATGGAGGAAGAGCACCTCAGGGGTGATTTAGTCCCAACACCTCTTTTTATAGAAGAGGAAATGGAGACTCATAAGAGTGACTTGACTTGCCCAGCATCACCCAGGGAATAAGTAGCAGAGGGAAAGTCCCAAGACAGATCCTTAGACGCCAAAACCAGCCCCTTTTCTCCTGTGATGCTTAAACCTTGGTTTTGTAGAGTTAGCTAAACATGACCGTAACTCTTGGCGGGGCGTGGAGGGGATAGGAAGAGAGAAGAGAGAATTGCAGATCTTTGTATATAGTACAGTCTTTTGGTGACTTGCATAGGCAGTGTTGTTTCAATTTCCATTGACCCAGAGCTGATATATCAGTGATGATAAAGCAGCTGGCATGGAAATGTTGATGAATTGCTATGAATTGGGGCCCGATTTGCACACTATGATTTGCATCTGTGGTTTGGGGTTATGCCTGCCAGACCTTGCCCCATCACTCGGAAGAACTCGGGGTTGGTTGAAGCGAAGCAGTAGGGCCTTTGATCAGAAAACATTTGGTAAATCCAGTGACTATATCTGACAGGGTCAAAGGGTGGCGGCAGAGTGGATCCCACTTTCAGTCCAAATGTAGCTATTCCTTATACCTGAAATGTTCTCCTTCCTCATAGTCACTTCTTGAAACCCCTATTTCCCTTCAGGGCTCAACCTAAGTGCCATCTCCTACAAGAAACCTTTCTTCATTTCTCTAGATGATAATTCATATTCTGCTCTCCCTCACTTTGTATTTGTATTTTGTATCTCTCTTGTATTTACTGATCTGTGGATTATGTATTCTTCCTGTAGAATGTAAGCTCTTGGAGGGCAAAAACAGAAATGAAAACAGTCATATGGTAGGTGCTTAATGCTGATTGACTGAAATGAAAGCATCCCTGTCCTCATGGAGCTTACAACCTGGTACAGCTAACTCCATTTAAAAAATTGTCTTGATGTTTTACTTTTACATACCCTCATTTCCAAATATATTCCTCTCTCCTCCCTTCCCAACAAAGAATGAAAAAGAAGGGACAAAAAACAGCTCATCAAAACTAAACAATACAGCCAGTCTGATAATTTATACTATATCTGGCAACCAGTCTCCCACCTCTGAAGAGAGGGTCAACTCATTGAGACCCCATTTGGAATTATCTTGGCAGACATACTGCGAAGAAATCTGCCATTTCCTTTTCCAGCTCATTTTACAGATGAGGAAACTGAAGTGACTTGCCCAGGATCACACATCTAATAAATATCTGAGGCCAGATTTGCACTCGGGTCTTTTCTGACTCCAGGTTTCCACTCTATTCATTGCACCCCTAAGCTATCTAGAAAGGGAAGAAAAGGGAGAGAGCTACATTTTTGTATCTCTTCAAGGCCAAGCTTGGTTATTACAATTATTTCAGGTTTTTGTTGTTCTTTCCATGGATTTTGTTGCAATCCTCACACACACATGAATATACATACATCACTTTCCTTTTTCTGTTTACTTCACTTTGCATCAGTTCATATCACTTTTGAGAAGGATTTGTCCTTTCACTGAAAATGTTTCTCCAAAGTTACTCATGTTATCAATTTATGTTTGGAAATCTAAAGGTCTCTTCTCAGTCCTCACCCTTTTTGACTTCTCCTATAACCTTTGACAATATTGATCAGTCTGATCACCTCCAATCTGAATGCTCTTTCTAAATCTCCCTTGCTGGCTTTTCATCCAAGTCAGCTCCATGATTAATGATATCCCCCAAAGATCTGTCCTAAGGCTTCTCTCATCTCCCTCCTTACCAAAGCTTCTAAAACTCTGGGTTATAACTCCATATGGGGTCATATAACTGAAAGCTGGACTTGCAAAATTCTGATTTATTATCAGTAAATATTTGATTTATATACCTATATACCCAGGGTCATGTAAAAATTCCTCAAGCAAGAAGAGGTCATGAATGGGGAAAAAGTAAGACACCCTGCTCTGTACTATCTTGTTTGGTGATCTCAATTCTCACAAGTTCAATTGTCAGCTCTATGTCCTTGAAACTGAGATCTATAAATCCAACTTTATATATCTCTCCTGAACTCTAATCTCTCATTTTTACCTCTACAACATCCTGAACTGGGTGTCTCAAATGTAATATGTTCAAAACAGAATTCATTATCTTTTTCCTCAAAATTCCCTCTTCCCAACTTTCCTATTCCTATTAAGTGCATAATAAATACTTGGTGGCTGATTGAACTATTGGAAGTAGAACCTACCTTGACATTATTTGTGGAACATCTTGGAGCAGTAGTCTCATATCCAAATCGTGTATTATCTTTCCCAAAATGTGTTCATTTCTTCATCTACCCTGGCAATCTTCTCGCCATTAGCCCTTGCCTGCATCCTTTGGAGTAGACCTCCAAAGACCACGTTCTGAAGGACTTACCCCACTCAGTTTTGGAGCTCGCATCCAGGGGTCTGGACTGTCAGATTGGTAAATGAAGGAATGTAAGCTTGCATGGCTGGAAGGCCTCCTTGCTGTCCCCGGACATGCTTTCAATTTTTTCTTTCAGATACAATGATCAAATAAATGCTGCCATACTCACCAAAAAAGCATGTCACATAACTCTTTGATAACTCTAGTCCCTATTTACAATTTTGCAAACAAAAACACCCTCTCCCTGGCCACCATTGCTCTGTATAAGTCGTCTCTTCCTATTAGAATATAAACTCCTTGGGAGCAGAACTCATTTTGCTTTTAAGTATTTGTATTCCCTCAATAAACACTCAATAAATATATGTGGTTTTTTAATTAAGTAATTTCCTTTTGAGCAAAGGACTATGGGCTTCTCATTCCCATCTGGTAGCTAATCAGCATCTTTTGAGCAGAGCTTCCAATGTCCTGAGGGAAACTGGACACAAACTAGAAACAAGAAAGAATTACACTTGGTCTTTAGGTTTCTGCTGAATGGCAGTCACAGAAATTCCTACATTAAGAATGATGATGCATATTGATAATGATGAGAATAGAATCATACACACACACCCACACCCACCCACACACCCACACACACAAAATAACAATCTCGCTCAGCTTGTGTCTGTTTGATTCCATCTTTTTTCCCCTTCAATTGCCTTATTTCTCACCTTTTCAAACAAGAGGTACGCTCAGTATTGGGACTTTGAATCTCTGAAGAATGACTGGCTTCTCTTTGTCTCTCTTCTGAAGAGTCTAATGTCATTGGGTCACAAAGTTTCATAGGATCCTACATCTAAAGCTGAAAAGGACCCCAATGATCTAGTCCTTTAACAGAAGAGGAAACTGAGGCCCAGGAAAATTAACTGACTTGTCTCTTGTCAGAAACAGAATAAGCATCCAAGGCTCTTTGTCTCCAACACCTGTTTGTGAGTCTTTCCACAAGACCATTCTGGCTGCCATTTTTAAAGACTATCTAGTCCAGAGGCTGAGCTCTGTGATCTTATGAGCTCAGTAAACATTTGGTGACAGTGCAATGACAGTGGCTGCTATTTTCCTTAAGTCTTTGACAAATGTGACACATGGTAGAGAAACCAGGTTCTACTTCTTGAGCCCCAGAGTGACTTAGGTTTGTCCTTGATGGATGGCATCTTAGTGCTGTCTGCTACTGCACAAACAGTCTCTTTAGTTACAGAGTGGCACTGGGCATTGTGTGTGTGTGTGTGTGTGTGTGTGTGTGATAGTTGTACTTTGTTCGATGCTCTGGCTGTCATAGTTTCCAATCCCTTAGAAATATTGCCATCTTTCCGTCTGCTTAATCAGTAGCATCTGCCCTACGGTCATCCAAACAGCATGGATGTGACTGCCGAAAGGGACATTGGCTACTGGTGCTGGTCTGGAGATTATTGCCTTCTGTGTCATTCTGTCATTTCAGGAGCAACAAAGAGAAGGGCAGCTACAATACACAGGAAAAAGGATGAGCTCTGGCCTACTAGATGAAAAGATGCTTATCTTGGAAACGGCGGTTTCTTATGCAAAACAGGGGGGCCCCAAGTGATTGTGCCCCACTGAGTACATTCAACATCAGGGATTGTAAATGAATAATCTGTTTTGCATACTGACTGATGGGATCACCAAAAGGCCAGATGGTTCATTAATTAAAAAATTTAAAAACACCACAAACCTCATGTGACCTGAATTCATGTCATTTGTTTCCTTTCCCAGGTGACTTAGGAGATCTGGTCTTGAAGTCAAAGCCGAAGTTCCAATCTCTGACATTTACTAACATTGTAATCCTAGGAGGCGAGTCTCTAATTTCTGAGCCTCTCTTGGAAGCTGTGAAATCTGTAAAATAGGGATAATAATATCTACCTGACAGGGCTGTTGAAAGGAACAGATGAGATAATTTTCTCCTCCTAAAGAATATTAACTCTTTGAGGCCAGAGGTTGTTTCAGTTTTGTTTTCGTATCTCTGGCATTTAATCCAGTGCCTGGCACATCGATTGATTGGAAGTGTACCCCATAAATGTCAGTTATTATTTATCTGCTGGGCTTTTCAATGTCAACACTGAGCTCTGCACAAATCAGTCGACAAGAACCTACTGTGTGCCATAGCTATGATGGGCAGTGGAGATAGAAAAATAAGAAATGAGAACATCCTTGCTCTTGTGTAGCTTATATTCTTGTAGTGATAATGCGACCCAAAGAGAAGTGACATAGGGCATGGATAATTCACAGCAATGTCTAATCCCTAGGTCATTTCCATTTGTATTTACAACAAAGCATATTTTTAAGAAATGAAAATTCCCCAGCAGACATATTATCCTAATTATGCTTAGTTTAATAAAAAATTAATATTTCAGTGGATCTATGTTCTCCCTGATTATGGTCATTCCCTTCAACAGCATAAACTGCCACCCATCCACACCAATTTTCCCATGTGACTCTTGTTCATTTATTGGTTGCCATGGGCAAACAATTAATTACTTTTCAATGGTGAGATTCTCTGATATGAGGATCCCATATTATTGGGACTTGGAGTAAATTTGAATTATTTAAAAGAAATATCAATAGAGGGGGAAGATCTATTGGGAGAAGGAAGCTCCTAAAACTTAATTATTAGGAGCTGATAAAAGAAGAGGAAGAGGTGGGAAGTGGATGTTAATTGAGATAACTGGACAAGTTGGGCCTTAGAGAAGAAATTGTTCAAAGGAAGGTTAAACCAGCTAGCCTCTTTGGAAAGAGACAGAACCTCTCTCAAGAATCCCTAGTGAGGGGAATAGCTGTGGCTAAGAGGTATTTTAACATAGGAACCACCAGAAAGCGTGGAAGACTGAGGATCTTACTTTCAGGAAGTATGAAAGGCAGGGAAAAATTCTGTCAACTGGAGTGTATATGTGATACATGTGTTTCTGCACGATATGCAGGCTGATCTGCTTCCTGGATGGGAAGCTTAAGGTCTAGCGAAAATCCCTTCTATTCTTACCAGGAAGAATAAAATTGCCCTTAAAAATGGAAGAAAATCTTCAAAGTGAAAACAAAGAATAAAAAAGACTTCTAGAGTAAGGGAATCATGTGGCCTTTGTTAAGAGATTGGAGAGTAGAAGAATGTGATATTGAGGAGGATGGAAAGAAGGGCTATCAAACAAAGGGAAGGAAGTAATAGGAATAAAGCTCTTGCTTTAATGGGGAGCTGGATCCTCTGAGGAGGAAGCAATTGCTTTTGCTCCAAAGATTGGAGGAGAGACATTATCCAGGAAGGATCAAAGGGAAAAATAAATTTATGTCTAGGGACCCCTTCCTGACAAGGAGCAGAAAAAAAGATGCTGGGGAGGAGTCATGTGGACCATTTTTGGCCTTTTTACCTTAGCTTTTTTTTTTTAAATAAAGAACTTAACACTAAATAAAATGAGCATGTCATATGAATTGTGGAACATAGAGGATTGTACTGAAATAATACATTGTTATTATGTTGATCTTGTTTTTCTTTTAAGGAATATGATAAGTTTTACATTATTTTTCAGTAACTTTCAGAGCAGTATAGTTTTATAGTAACTGTTAAAGCTGCCCTTCTTGTCAGTAACTACTTTTGGCTTGACTTTTGTCTCTTCCCAATTATTTATTGGGTGAGACCCTTATCCCTAACTCCCCTCTTCCATCTACCTCCCTCCTCCAAAAATAATACAAAACCAACACTAAAAAGACAACACTCTTGTTGCAAATATGCATAGTCAGGCAAAATAAATTCCTCTATATTCGCATAGCCAGAAATATGTTTCTTTTTATATCCTGAATCTATTCTCTCTTTATCAGGAGGTTATGTATAGGCTAATACATATAGGTCCTTTGGAATCTTTGTTGATAATCACATTAATCAGAGTTCTTATGTCTTTCAAAGTTGTCCTTACATAGCTGTTGCTATTCAATTTTTTCTCCTGATTTTGTGTACTTCACTTTGTATCAGTTTATATAGGTCTTCTCAGGTTTCTCTGAAATTGTCCTTTTCACTATTTCTTATAGCACAACAATATTCTTTTACAGTCATATAATATGATTTGTTCAGTCATTCCCTACATGCTGCTTCCAGTCTTTGCCATTTCAAAAGAGCCATTGTAAATATATTTGTACAGGTGAATCTTTTTCCATGTTCTTTTAGATCTTGTTATATATAGACCTACATTGACTCACAGAGTTTTTGTGCAGTTTAGTGATTTTTTTGGATATAATTCCAAAATGTTTTGCACAATGACTTGACTAATTCACAATGCATTAATATGCCTGTTTTCTGCAGCCTGTCCAACATTAATCATTTTCCTATTTTGTTATCTTTAACAATCTGGGGGGGGGAGTTGAGGTAGAATCTCAGAGTTGCTTCATTCTGTATTTTTATTAGTGATTTCAAACATTTTTTTCATAATAGCTTATGTTTCTTTCATAGAGAACTATCAGTTTATATCCCTTGACCATTTATTCATTGGAGAATGGTTCTTATTCATTTGAATTAATTTTTTATATCTTAAAAATAAGTTTATCAAAGAAATTTGCTGCAAACTTTTTTTTCTCTATTCCCTGCTTCCCTCTTTATTTTAGCGACATTGGTATTGTTTGTACAAATATTTTTGGTATTATATAATAAAAATTGTTCATATTCTTGTCTATGATCATCTCTATACCACATTTCATCAAAACCTCTTTTCCTGGCATAGCTAGGTGGCTCTGGAGTTGGAGGGACATGAGCTTACATTTGGTCACAGACACTTGATACTGTGTCACTCTGGGTAGATCACTTAACCCTGATTGCCTTGCAAAAAAGAAGCACACAAACAAAACGACCTTCCCCCCCAAAACACACACACACACACACACACACACACACACACACAAACTCTTTTTTTACAGATGATAGGTAAATTCTTCTTTATTCCTCTAAGTTTTTTATAATATGACTTTTTATATCTAGGTCATGAATTTCCTTGGAATTGATTTTGGTATATAGAATGAAATATTGGTCTGTGCCAAACTTCTGCCAGACTGCTTTCCAGTCTTCTCAGCATTTTGAGGCCATCTATTCCATTTGGAACAGTAAGGATATATTTCTGAAAATACATATATCTTGGTTAAATGCATCTGTGGAAAATTCAGAAAGATAAAAAAAACCCCAAAAGATCTTTTATATTTTCAGAAACTTGGGCCAGAAGGAAGGTCACTGTAATAGTTTTCACAGAATACGTTTTTTACTGAACATAGTTTAAATGTTCTGATAGGTTGGATGAGATGATGTTGTTTCATAATTTTTTTTTGATAAGATGTCAGAGTTAAGTGACTTGTCCAAGGTCACACAGCTTGTAAGTGCCAAGTGTCTGAGACTGAATTTGAGCTCAGGTCTTCCTGATTCCAGGGCCAATGTAATGTAATGGTTAACTTTGTGGAGGTCCTTCAAATGGACCTTGGTTTCAGCAGAATAATCACCACAAGAATAGTCAGGAATAAAGTCCAAAGTCTTTATTATCTCTTTCACAGTCTGTCTCCTTCGCTTGGGGCTGGGCTAGCTTTCTGGGGGACCTTCGGAGGGGCCTTGGTCTTAGTGGAGGAATGCAGGAGGCAGGAGAGCCACCAGGATGGTGGGAGATGGAATGTCTCTCTTCCAATCCTTGTTGGCTCTTATATACCTTATTGTAATTACACCATTACAACATATAATTATGTGTGAACTAGGGAACCATTACATCAATTACCATGCTAAGTACTAAGTATACATGTAAACTAGATAACCATCTTCTCATCAATTCCTCTGAGTTAACACCTTGTTTCAAGTATACTTCTCCAGAGTTCTGACTCTCTACAAGCCAGTGCTCTGCCTACTGTGCCATCTAGTTGTCCCCATAACTTTTGATAATAAAAAAAAATTGGCAAAGAATTGGAACAACCTTTATCAACTTTGGAATCATCTGAAATTATATTGTACTTGTCTTTTCAAGTTGTATACAGATGTCTATTTTCTGTAATATGGTTGAAACAATCTTTTCATGCCCTTTGCAGAAATATAACACAGAGGAAAATGTGATACCTCATGTGATACCTTTATTGGGAGACTTGTCATATAGTTTGCATATGTAGTATTTTCTGCATTAGTTATCAACTATACTAAAATACTGTAAATGGTATTGATTTTTTTAAAAGAAGTTTTATTGATATTTTCTGTTTCTTAAATTGTGGTATTCCATGCATCTATCCCACTCCTAGAGAGCCATGTCATATAATAAATATATATTTTTTAGAAAAGTAAAACAAGTCAGCACAACTGATTGACACTGAAAAGAAATCCAAAAGCATGTGTAATGTATAATGCCTGTGGACCTCCTACCTCCATGAAGAGGTGGGTTGGGGTTATCATATCTTGTTGTCCTGAGTTCCCGTTGATCTTTAATTTTGTTACACTTACTTTTGATTTTGAGAGGTATAGTTCTTTTCATTTACTTTGTTGTAGTTACCATGTATATTGTTTTTTTTTTTTTTGTTTCTGCTTACTTTAGTCTACTTCAGTTCACATAGATCTTTCCATACTTCTCTGTACTAATCACACATTGTATTTTATAGTAAAGTAATATTCCATTATATTCATGTACAACAATTTAATTGTCTATTTCACAATTAATGAGCATCTACTTTATTTCCAATTTTAGCTGTCAAAAAGTGCTTCTATAATATAAATTCCTAAAGGAGAAGTTAAGAGAGCTGCAAGAAGAAATAAACAGCAAAATTATATTAGTGGGGGATCTCAACTTTGCTCTCTCAGAACTAGAAAGATCGAAACACAAAATAAATAAGGAAAAATTAAAGGAGGTAAATAGAATTTTATAAAAGTTAGATCTTTGGAGAAAATTGAATGGAGACAGAAAGGGATATACTTTTTTTTCAGTGGTTCATGGAACCTATATAATTGACCATATATTAGGGCATAAATACCTTGAAATCAAATGCAAAAAGGGAGAAATAGTAAATAATTTTTTTCAGATCATGATGCAATAAAAATTACATTCAATAAAAGGCCAGGGGAAAATAGACTAAAATTAAATAATCTAATCCTAAAACATGAATGGGTGAAACATCAAATCATAGATAAAATCAATAATTTCATTCAAGAGAATGACAATAATGAGACAGTATACCAAAATTCATGGGATACAGTCAAAGTGGTAATTAGGGGAAATTTCATATCTTTAGATTCTTACTTGCATAAAATAGAGAAAGAGAAGATCAATGAATTTGGCTTGCAACTAAAAAAGCTAGAAAAAGAACCAATTAAAACCCCCCAATTAAATACCAAAATTGAAATTCTAAAAATAAAATGGGAGATTAATAAAATTGAAAATAAGAAAACTATTGAATTAATAAACAAAACTAAGAGTGGTTTTATGAAAAAAAAAACCCAACAAAATGAAGATTTAGTTAATTTGATTAGAAAAACGAAAGAGGAAAATCAAATTGTTAGTCTCAAAAATGAAAAGGGAGAACTTTCCACCAGTGAAGAGGAAATTAGAGCAATAATGAGGAGTTATTTTGCCCAACTTTATGTCAATAAATTTGATAATCTAAGTGAAATGGAGGAATATCTACAAAAACATAGATTGCTCAGATTTAACAGAAGAGGAAATAAATTACTTAAATAGTCCCATTTTAGAAAAAGAAATAGAACAAGCTAATGATCAATTCCCTAAGAAAAAATCTCCAGGGCCAGATGGATTTACATCTGAATTCTACCAAACATTTAAAGAACAATGAACTCCAATACTATGCAAACTATTTAAAAAAATAGGGAAAGAGGGACTTCTAACAAATTCTTTTTATGACACAGACCTGGTGCTGATGCCTAAACCAGGTAGAATGAAAACAGAGAAAGAAAACTGTAGACCAATTTCCCTAATAAATATTGATGCAAAAATCTCAAGTAAAATATTAGCAAAGAGATTGCAGAAAGTCACCCCCAGGATAATACACTATGACCAAGAGGAATTTATACCAGGAATGCAGGGTTGGTTCAATATTAGGAAATTAGCATGATTAACTGTATCAATAACCAAACTAACAAAAACTATATGATTGTCTCAATAGATGCAGAAAAAGCATTTGATAAAATCCAACACCCATTCCTATTAAAAAAACACTAGAGTATAAGAATAAATGGACTTTTCCTTAAAATGATCAGTAGCATCTATTTAAACCCATCAGTAAGCATCATATATAATGAGGATAAACTGGAACCATTCCCACTAAGACCAGGAGTGAAACAAGGTTGCCTACTATCATCATTACTACTCAATATTGTATTAGAAATGCTAGCTTTGGAAATAAGAGTTGAGAAAGAGATCAAAGGAATTAGAGTAGGTAATGAGGAAATAAAATTATCACTCTTTGCAGATAATATGATGGTATACTAGAGAACCCTAGAGAATCTACTAAAAAACTACTAGAAACAATCCATAACTTTAGCAAAGTTTCAGGATACAAAATAAGTCCACAGAAATCATTATCATTTTTATATGTTCCCAACAAAGTTCAGCAGCAAGAGATACAAAGAGAAATTCCTTTAAAAAAAACTCTTGATAATATAAAATATTTGAGAATCTTTCTGCAAAGGGAAAGTCAGGAACTATATAAGCACAACTGCAAAATACTTTCCGCACAAAGTCAGAGCTAAACAATTGGAAAAATATCAAGTGCTCTTGGGTAAATCAAATGAATATGATAAAAATAACAATGCTATCCAAATTAATCTACTTATTCAGTGCCACCAAACTCCCAAGAAATTATTTTATAGATCTAGAAAAAATAATAACAGGGTTCATCTGGAAGAACAAAAGATCAAGAATTTCAAGGGAATTAATGGAAAAAATGCAAATGAAGGTGGTCTAGCTGTGCCAGACCTAAAACTGTATTATAAAGCAGTAATCATCAAAACCATTTGGTACTGGCTAAGAAATAAATTAGTTGATTAGTGGAATAGGTTAGGTTCATAGAACAAATTAGCCAATGACTATAGCAATCTAGTGTTTGACAACCCAAAGACCCCAGCTTTTGGAATCAGAATTCACTATTGGACAAAATCTGCTGGCAAAATTGGAAACTAGTATGGCAGGAACTAGACATTGACCTACATCTAACACCGTATACCAAGGTAAGGTGAAAATGGGTTCGTGATTTAGATATAAAGAATGATATTATAAACAAATTAGAAGAACATAGGATAGTTTACTTATCCAGATCTATGGAGGAGGAAGGAATTTGTGACCAAAGAGGACCTGAAGATCATTATTGATCACAAAATAGATAATTTTGATTATAATAAGTTAAAATTTTTTTTGTACAAATAAAACTAATGCAGACAAGATCAGAAGGGAAGCAATAAACTGAGAAAACATTTTTACAATCAAGGGTTCTGCTAAAGGCCTCATTTCTAAAATATATAGAGAATTGACTCAGATTTATAATGAATTCAAGCCATTCTCCAATTGATAAATGGTCAAAGGATATGAACAGACTATTTTCAGATGAAGAAATTGAAACCATTTCTAGTCATATGAAAAGGTGCTCCAAATTATTATTATTTATCCTGTTTTTTTTTTTAAATAAAGCTTTTTATTTACCAAACATATGCATGGGTAATTTTTCAACACTGACCCTTACAAAACCTTCCGTTCCAAATTTTCCCTCCTTCCCCCCATCCCCTTCCCTAGATGGCAGGTAGTCCAATACATATTAAAATATATGTTAAATCCAATATATGCATACATATTTATATAGTTATCTTGCTGCATAAGAAAAATCAGATCAAGAAGGAAGAAAAAAAAATTGAGAAAGAAAACAAAATGCAAGCAAGTAACAACAGAGAGAACGAGAATGCTATTCTGTGGTCCACACTCAGTACTCATGGTCCTCTCTCTGAGTGTAGATGACTCTCTTCATCACTGAACAGATGGAACTGGTTTGAATCATCTTACAGTTGAAGAGAGCCATGTCCATCAGAATTGATCATCATGTAGTCTTGTTGATGTGTATATTAATCTCCTGGTTCTGCTCATTTCACTTAGAATCAGTTCATGTAAGTCTATCCAGGCCTCTGAAATAATCCTGCTGGTCATTTCTTACAGAAAAATAATATTTCTATAACATTCATATACAACAATGTATTTAGCCATTCCTCAATTGATGGGCATTTACTCAGTTTCCAGTTTCTTGCCACTACAAAGAGGGCTGCCACAAACATTTTTGCACATGTGGGTTCCTTTTCCTCCTCTAAGATCTCTCTGGGAAACTTTTTGTTTCCTTCTGGTTTCTTCATCAGAAATAGATGAAATTCACTTATTTCATTGCATGTCCACCTTTTTCCCTGAAAAAAAAATGCTCATTTTTGCTGGATAAGTTATTTTTGGCTGCATATCAAGTTCCTTAGCTTTTTGGAATATCACATTCAATCCTTTGCTCTTTTAATGTGGATGCTGCTATATCCTGGGCAATCCTTATTGTGGCTCCTCTATATTTGAATTGATTTTTCCTAGCGGCTTGTAATATTTTTTCCTTGGTTTGCTAGTTCTGGAATCTAGCCACTATATTTCTTGGAGTTTTGATTTTAAGGTCCCTTTCAGTAGGTGATCGATGAATTCTTTCAATGTCTATTTTACCCTCTGTTTCTAATGTCTGGGCAGTTCTCTTAGATAATTTTCTGGAATATAGTGTCCAGGCTCTTTTTTTGATCATATTTTTCAGGGAGTCCAATAATTCTCAAATTGTCTCTCCTAGATCTATTTCCCAGGTCTGTCGTTTTCCCAAGAATGTATTGACATTTTTTCCATTGTTTCATTTTTTTTGGTTTTGCTTGACTGATTCTTGGTGTCTCCTCCAGTCATTCAATTCCATTTGTTCAATTCTGATTTTCAATGAATTATTTTCTTCACTAACTTTTTTATATTTTTTCCCAATTGTCCAATTGAGTTTTTAAGTGAGTTGTTTTGCTCTATGGATTTTTTTTCCATTTCGCCAATTTTATTTTTAGAGAGCTATTTTCTTTTTCCAATTCACTAATTCTATTTTTCAAGGATTTGATTTCTTTATCCACACTATCTTTAAATGAGTGGGATGACTTATCCAGACTGTCTTGCCAAGCTTCCCTTCCCTTTTCCCATTTTTCTTCTAGCTCTCTTGTGAGAGCCTTTTTAATTTCTTCTATGAAAGTCTTGTGTGTTAAGGACAAGATCATATCTCCTTTTGGGGACTCATCTGGAGACAGTCTGTTTTTAGTCTCCTCAGGGTTTAAAGTCTGCTCTCTCTCCATACAGAAGTTATCAATGGTTAGAGTCCGTTTTAATTTTTTGCTCATTTTGTCAAAGAAAACAAAGTAACAAACAAATAAATGCAGTCTGCTTTTTCTTGGGGGGGGGGGATGGGGCTGGATGGTATTACCAAGCTTCCTCTGCAGACTGTGGGGGGCAGCAGTGAGGCACTAGCAGGACAGTTATGGCTGCGTTGTGTCTGCGCTCTGAGACTCTGATAGCTTGCTGAGACACTCCAGGTGGGTGTGGCCAGGTCCTGAGAGACTCTAGCTTTTCAGGGTTATAGTCTTTACCTCCTGTGTTTATGGCTCCTCTGCTGGTCTGGCTTGCTGGCAGGGCAAAGTAGCCAACACTGGGTTAAAGATCTCCCCTCAAAAACGGCTGAGATCACCCCCCCCCCCCAGTCAGTTCTGTACTCTGTCTGCTGCACTGCAGCTGTCCTCAGTCTGTGCTCGGTCTAACTGCCCCCACCTGCAAGCAAAACCAGAACTTTTTCTGGTAAATTTCAAGGATGTCTTCTGTTGGTAATTATGACTTTTTTTCAGTGAAGCACTAATTCCGAGGCCTTGTCATGAAATAAATTCTGAGAGCAAAGATGGAGATTAAGTAGCTGTGTGTGTCCTCTCCACCATCTTGGCCGGAAGTCTCTTTTCCTCATTTTTGAGGATATTTAAGATCTATTGTTTTTCAAATTGAATTTTGTTCTTATTGGATCAAGTTCTGTAAATTATCCTCTTGGTAATTTGATTGACATGGCATTAAAAATATAAGGCAGATTCCCCAATTGATACATGGTCAAAGGATATGAACAGGCAATTTTCAGATGAAGAAATTAAAACCATTTCTAGTCATATGAAAAAATGCTCTGTCCCTATTGATCAGAGAAATGAAAATCAAAATAACTCTGAGGTACCACTACACACCTCTCAGAATGGCTAAGATGACAGGAAAAAATAATAATGAATGGTGGAGGGAATGTGGGAAAATTGGGACACTAATACATTGTTGGTGGAATTGTGAATGGATCTAACTTTCTGGAGAGCAGTTTGGAACTATGTTCAAAGGGCTATGAACGTGTACATATCTTTTGATCAGCAGAATCTCTAGTGGATCTGTATCCCAAAGAGATCTTAAAGGAGGGAAAGGGAGCCACATGGGCAAAAATGTTTGTGGCAGCCCTTTTCATAGTGGCAAGAAACTGGAAATTAGTAGCTGCCCATCAGTTCAGAATGGCTAAATCAGTGATGGTATATGGTTATGGAATATTATTGTTCTGTAAGAAACAACCAGCGTGATGATTTCAGGGAGGCCTAGGGAGACTTTCAGGAACCGATGCTGAGTGAAATGAGTAGAACCAGGAGATCATTGTGCATGACAACAGCAATATTATATGATGATCAATTCTGATGGAAGTGGCTGTCTTCAAGAATGAAATGATTCAGATCAGTTCAAATGACCTTGTGATGAAGAGAGCCATCAGAGAGGACTGTGAGAACTGAGTGTAGTTCACAACATAGCAGTTTCACTCTTTTTGTTGTTGTTTGCGTGCCTTTTATTTTCTTTCTCCATTTTTCCCTGTTTGATTTCACTTTTCTTGTGCAGCAAGATAATTGTATAAATAGTATGCATATATTGGATGTAACATGTATTTCTACCATGTTTAACACATGTTGGATTACTTACCATCGAGGACAAGCGATGGGAGAAAAGAGAATTGGAACACAAAGTTTTGCCAAGGAATAATGTTGAAAAATAATTCATCATAAGTTTTGAAAATAAAAAGCTTTAATTAAAAACCTTTTTTTTTTTTAAAGTGTTACTATAATTTTTTTCCTTTTCGGTGGCTTTTTTGGGGTTATATGTCCAGTAGGAGAGTTTTTGGTTCAAAGGGTATATGGCCATTTTAGTCACTATATTTGCATATAGCAGCTGCTTTCCAAAATGCTTGTACCGTTTCATATGTGTAGCAAGGATGAATTAGCTGGTTTAGCATTCAACAATCCCTCCAACACTGAACATTGCCATTTTTGGCAATTTGCAAGGACGTAAATTGAACGAAATTTTAGGTTTCCTTGATTTGCATTGCATTTATTGTGAATGCTTTTAGAGATTTAGATTTATTTGTTCATGTGGTTGTGAATTCTTAGTACTTTTTCCTTATAAAACTTAGTTATTTCCTTGCATCCCGTTGTCCCTCTCATCATCCTGTGGTCCTGAAGTCCTGTCCCCCACCATTCTGTGGTCTAGTCCCCTAGTCGTTCCAGGGTCCTGTCTCCCGTGGTTCCATCCCTCCAATGTCCCATCCCCTTGTGGCGCCAGTTCCCGTCGTCCCGTAGTTCCGAGGTCCCGTCGTCCCGTTGCTTCGAGGTCCAGTCGTCCCGTCGCTCCGCGGTCCCGTCGTCCCGTCGCTCCGTGGTCCCGTTGCTCCGCAGTCCCGTCGCTCCGCGCTCCTGTCGCTCCGTTGTCCCGCAGTCCCGTTGTCCCGTCCTCTTCCCCTCCACCCCCCACGTCGTTTTGTCCCTTTATGTGGAAATGATTGTTACTCATATATATTTATTGTTTCTGTATCTTGAATAATAAACCCTAATTATAGAAATTTGATATGAAGTTTCTCCTCTCCCTCATTAACCCACCTCCCTTCTTATCCTGGCTGCGCTGATGCAAAAGCTTTTCAGTTTCAAGTCATTACAGTTAACTTTTGTAAATGCTTTTATTAGGTATTTGATTAATAACTTATATCTTCCCCATAGCTGCGAGAGATATCCGATCTGTTTCTCTTCTAATTTTTAATGCTTTTCTTTTTAATATTAAGGACATGTCTCCATTTAGGATGTATTGTTGTATAAGGTTAGTTGTAGTCTAATTTCTGAAGGACAACTTGCTAATTTTTCCAACTTTTTTTTTTAATCAAATAGGGAGTTTTCCCCTAGGTATTGTGTTTTTCACTTTATCAAATAATGGGTTATTTTGTTTCTGAATATCTCTTTTCTAATCCGTTCCATTGATCCACTTTTGTATTCTTTAATCAGAATCCTTAGATTTTGATGATTGCTACTTCATAATATACTTTGAAGACTGGAAATGGAATTCCTCCTTCATTCCTATTTTTTCCCTCATTTTTGAGGACATTTAAGATCTTTTGTTTTTTCAAATGAATTTTGTTCTTATTTGATCAAGTTCTGTAAAGTATACTGTTGGTAATTTGATTGACATGTCATTAAAAATATAAGGCAGATTCTCCAATTGATAAATGATCAAAGGATATGAACAGGCAGTTTTCAGATGAAGAAATTAAAACCATTTCTAGTCATATGAAAAATGCTCTGTCACTATTGATCAGAGAAGTGAATATCAAAATAACTCTGAGGCACCACTACACACCTCTCAGAATGGCTAAGATGACAGGGAAAGATAATAAGGAATGGTGGAAGGAATGTGGGAAAATTGGAATAGTAATACATTGTTGGTGGAATTGTGAATGGATCTACCTTTCTGGAGAGCAGTTTGGAACTATGTTCAAAGGGCTACCAAAGTGTGCATACCTTTTGATCCAGCAGTATCTCTAGTGGATCTGTATTCCAAAGAGATCTTAAAGGAGGGAGCGAGACCCATATGGGCAAAAATGGCAGCTGTTTTTGTAGTGGTAAAAACCAGGAAACTGAATGGCTACCCATCAGTTGGAGAATGGCTGAATAAGTGATGATATATGAATGTTATGGAATATTACTGTTCTGTAAGCAATAACCAGCAGGATGATTTCAGAGAGGCATGGAGAGACTTGGATGAACTGATGCATAGTGAAGTGAGCAGAATCAAGATAACACTGTACATAGGGCCAAGAAGTCTTTTCAAAGAACCAGGTTTTAGTTTTTTTATCATTTCTGTGAGGTTTTTTGTTTTGAATTTATCTAATTTCCAATATCTTCTCTTTTCTACTTATTTTAGGCTCTTATTTATTTATTTTCTAATTTCTCAAGATATGTGTTCAATTGTTAATGAATGATCGTACAGTTATGATATTCATGTTGGGACCATTTTAACTACATCCTAGAAATTTTTGCATGCTGTTTCATCATTATCATTTTCATAATCCATTCCTTATTTAAGATTTCATTCTTAAGTCTACATTTTGATCTGTATCTTTTGTTTGTGCTTTATGAATCCATTTCTAGTTTTAAATGCATTATGGTCTGTAAAGGATGTTTTAAGTATTTCTACCTTTTCATTATCTCTATGCTTTAGTACTTGGTCAATTGTGAAAGTTTTATGTGGCACAGAAATATGTATATTTTTTGCTATCCCACTTAGAATGTGCCTTTCATCTCTTAACTCTAGTTTCTCTAGAAATTAGTTTAGTTCTACATTTTCCCCTTCATCTTTCTGTTACACTTATCCACAACTGAGAGAGGAGTATTGTCACTATTGTGTTACTGTCTATGTCATCTTGAAGCTCAGATAATATTTCCTTTATGAATTTAAATGACAATTCATTTGGAGCAGAGAAGTTTATTATTAATATTGGTTTGTTGTGTATGATTCCTTTCAGTATAATTTTCTTATTTATCCCTTTTTAGTTTTTGAATGATTTTCTCTAATAACATGACAATAATTCTTGCTTTTTTAATTCTTTTGTTGCATAATAATTTTGATGAGGTTCAAATGATGAGGCTACTGGTAGTGAAGAGGTGTGAGAATTGGGCTGTGGAATCCCCTCTGGTTGGCACAGATCCAATGCAAAAGAATTCACAAAATCCAAAGTCTGTGTGGCAAAAGAAGGGAATTTTATCATTCACTAAGAAGGAAGCTTTCTTAGCATGCAAAACTGCTCATTAGGAGTTTGGCAATGAGAAGTCAGCTTTGCTAGGAAGACAGACTTTTTATTGGCAAAAGGTTTTGTTTGGAGATAACAAAGGTTAACACTGAGAAGAGAATATCTTCACAGTGGGCAAAAATTCTGGCAGGCAACTTTGCCAAGAAGAGAGCTCCCTTAGCAAGCACGATCCTGTTTTGTACTTCTGCAAAGATTCGGGGTTCAGAATTGTCTTTTATTAGCAGTCTGAGGCTTGGGCTCAATTCAAAATTGAATGAGACTCCTTCAGTGTCGTCAATGCCTGGGGCTTAGATCTCTAATAGAAAAGAGATATCTTAGGAGTTGAGCTACTGGAAGTGGTCTCAGACTCATCTTCAACTCAATAGAGGATGCAACCATATCTCTGGCCGGATCTGCAACTGAATGAGACCCCTTAACTTGGGGAGGAGGGCGTTGTCTGGGAAAACTATGCTTTTCCCAAGGGAGAGGTTGAGACCCAAGTCACCCTTCTTTTACAGATTTTAATGTATAAAGAGGAACACAGTTTCAGGATTCACCCCTGTCAATTTTTTTCCATCCCTGTAACGTCCAGGCTAGCTTTCTGGAGGTCCTCTGGGCGGGCCTTGGTTTCAGCGGGATAATCACCATGAGGATAGTCAGGAATAGAGTCTAAAGTCTTTATTGTCTCCTCCACAGTTTGTCTCCTTCCTAGTCTGTTCACTATGATTGTGTCCCCAGTTCTCTCAGCCCGTAAATATCCTATTACAATTACATCATTATAGCAAAGTATATGCCAATCTAGAGTGATTATATCATTATATCAAACTAGAGTGATTATATCATTATATCATACTAGATATATGTTAACTAGAGAACCATTATCTCATCAATTCCACTGAGTTAACACCTTGTTATAAGTATCCTTGTTTCAAGTATATTTCTTCAGAGTTCCAGCCCTCTATGCATCTCCTCATGCTTTTGGTATCTTTGTTTTTCAAATGTATTTCTTTTTAAAAATTTTTTAATAGCTTTTTATTTACAAGTTATATGCATTGGTAATTTTACAGCATTGACAATTGCCAAAGTTTTTGTTCCAATTTTCTCCTCCTTCTCCCCACCCCCTTCCCTAGGTGGCAGGATGACCAATACATATTAAATATATTAAAGTATAAATACAAAATAAGTATACATGACCAAACTGTTATTTTACTGTACAAAAAGAATCAGACTCTGAAATATTGTACAATTAGCCTGTGAAGGAAATCAAAAATGGAGGCAGGCAAAAATATAGGATTGGGAATTCAATGTAATGGTTCTTAGTCATCTCCCAGAGTTCTTTCGCTGAGTGTAGCTGGTTCAGTTCATTATTGCTCCATTGGAAATGATTTAGTTCATCTCATTGCTGAGGATGGCAGGTCCATCAGAATTGATCATCATACAGTATTGTTGTTGAAGTATATAATGATCTCCTGGTCCTGCTCATTTCCCTCAGCATCAGTTCTTGTAAGTCTCTCCAGGCCTTTCTGAAATCATCCTGCTGGTCATTTCTTACAGAACAATAATATTCCATATATTCATATACCACAATTTATTCAGCCATTCTCCAATTAATGGGTATCCACTCAGTTTCCAGTTTCTGGCCACTACAAAGAGGGCTGCCACAAACATTCATGCACATACAGGTCCCTTTCCCTTCATGATCTCTTTGGGATATAAGCCCAGTAGTATCATTGCTGGGTCAAAGGGTAGGCACAGTTTGATAACTTTTTGAGCATAGTTTCAAATCGCTCTCCAGAATGGCTGGATGTATTCACAGTTCCACCAACAATGTATCAGTGTCCCTGTTTTCCCACATCCCCTCCAACATTCCGCATTATCTTTCCCTGTCATTCTAGCCAATCTGACAGGTGTGTAGTGATATCTCAGAGTTGTCTTAATTTGCGTTTCTCTGATTAATAATGACTTGGAGCATCTTTTCATATGGCTAGAAATAGTTTCAATTTCTTCATCTGAGAATTGTCTGTTCATATCCTTTGACCATTTATCAATTGGAGAATGGCTTGATTTCTTATAAATTAGAGTCAATTCTCTATATATTTTGGAAATGAGGCCTTTATCAGAACCTTTGACTGTAAAAATGTTTTCCTAGTTTATTGCTTCCCTTCTAATCTTGTCTGCATTAGTTTTGTGTGCATAAAAACTTTTCAATTTGATATAATCAAAACTTTTTATTTTGTGATCAGTAATGATCTCTAAATCTAAATTGGTCATAAATTCCTTCCTCTTCCACAGGTCTGAGAGGGAAACTATCCTGCGTTCCTCTAATTTATCAAATATATTTCTAATAAGTAACAGAATTTAGGACTTTCTTATCGAAACTGCCATTCATTTTCATTTTACTAAATTGCTTAATCCACTTATATTTAAAAGTATAAAAGTTGAGTTTATATTTTCCTCCATCTGTCTGTAAAATGATCTTTTAAAAGTTATGACTGAACAGACAGACAGACAAAGTTGGACAGATACATGAACAGACAGACAGACATAGAGGTGGACATATACATGGATGGGTGGGTAGACGGGCAGGCAGAGCAATGGACAGATGGACACCTGGAGTGACAGATAGATAGCTTTTACTGGTTTTCTGTAGTCATTCTATTGCTTTTGCTATTCTTGCCTGCTTCATTTCTTTACTTATGTATTTCTTCTGTTTGGAAATGTTTGAGAAGCCAATAGTCTGTTCAGTTCTTGTTTTCTTTCAAAAAATGTTTCAAACTCTTTATTATTGAATGTCCATCTTTTTTTTTTTCTAGTGTAGCCAAGCTTATATTTGCAGAATAGGTCACCTTGGGCTGCATCCTATGCTCCATGGCTCTTCAATCAAATTATTCAATTCCTCCTTCCTTTTTCTTAATGGTTGAGCAATTCTCTTGCATTATTTGAATATCCTTTTCTTTGTATTTCAAGGTCTTTCTTTTGATGACTTGAAGAACTTGTTTCTTAATTGAATTGTTAAACGTGTCTACTATGTGTCTGAGAGTTGGCAGCCTGGATTTTTTTTGGGGGGGGGATGGGTGATTTCTGAATTCTTTCAACTGGAATTTTATTTTATATGTTCAATGGTTCTGGGTAGTTCTCTTCTATTATTTCCT